>NC_092048.1:73060289-73409070 GCF_003086295.3 Arachis hypogaea | reverse complement strand
GGAATCAAAAACAGCAGAAGAAAAATCACACCCTGGAGGAAGACCTTACTGGCGTTTAAACGCCAGTAAGAAGCATGTTTTGGGCGTTCAACGCCAGAACAGAGCATGGTTCTGGCGCTGAACACCAGAAATGGGCAGCATCTAGGCGTTTGAACACCAGAAATGCACCCTGGAGAAGAGCTGGCGCTGAACGCCCAGAACAAGCATGGTTCTGGCGTTCAACGCCAGAAATAGGCTACAAATGGGCGTTCAACGCTCAGAACAAGCACCAATCTGGCACTGAACGCCCAGAGTTGTGTGCAAGGGCATTTTGCATGCCCAATTTGGTGCAAGGTTGTAAATCCTTAAACACCTTAGGATTTGTGGAACCCACAGGATCACCTCAGGATCTGTGGACCCCACAGGATCCCCACCTACCTCCACTTACTTCTTCTCACCCCTCTTTCACACAATCCCATAAACACTCTTCCCCAAAACCCTTCACCAATCACCTCAATCTCTCTTCCCCATCACCTTTTCACCACTCACATCTATCCACTTTTCCCCATAAACCTACCTCATAAACTCCACCTACCTTCAAAATTCAAAATCAATTTCCCACCCAAACCCACCCTAAATGGCCGAACTTACCCCCCTCCCTTCCCTATATATAACCCTCCATTCTTCCTCATTTTCTCACAACACAACCCTCCTTTCTCTTATTGGCCGAAACACACCTCCCCTCTCCTCTCCATATTTTCTTCTTCTTCTTCATCCATTCTTTCTTCTCTTGCTTGAGGGCGAGAAAAATTCTAAGTTTGGTGTGGTAAAAGCATAAGCTTTTTGTTTTTCCATTACCATTGATGGCACCTAAGATCGGAGAATCCTCTAAAAAAGGGAAAGGAAAGACAAAAGCTTCCACCTCCGAGTCATGGGAGATGGAAAGGTTCATCTCCAAAGCCCATCAAGACCACTTCTATGATGTTGTGGCCAAGAAGAAGGTGATCCCTGAGGTCCCTTTCAAGCTCAAGAAGAATGAGTATCCGGAGATCTGACATGAAATCCAAAGAAGAGGTTCGGAAGTTCTAACAAACCCCATCCAACAAGTCGGCATCCTAATGGTTCAAGAGTTCTATGCTAATGCATGGATCACTAGGAACCATGATCAAAGTAAGAACCTGAATCCAAAGAATTATGTTACAATGGTTCGGGGGAAATACTTAGATTTTAGTCCGGAGAATGTGAGGTTGGCGTTTAACTTGCCTATGATGCAAGGAGATGAGCGCCCCTACACTAGAAGGGTCAACTTTAATCAAAGGTTGGACCAAGTCCTCATGGACATATGTGTGGAAGGAGCTCAATGAAAGATTGACTCCAAAGGCAAGTCGGTTCAACTAAGAAGACTGTACCTCAAGCCTGTGGCTAGAGGATGGTTGGAGTTCATCCAACGCTCCATCATCCCCACTAGCAACCGATCTGAAGTTACTGTGGATTGGGCCATCATGATCCATAGCATCATGATTGGAGAGGAAGTAGAAGTTCATGAAGTCATCTCCCTTGAACTCTACAAAATAGCCGAAAAGCCCTCCCCTGGGGTAAGGCTAGCTTTCCCCATCTTATTTGCCATCTATGTTACTCAGCTGGAGCTTTCATAGAAGGAGACATTAACATTGTGGAAGAGAAGCCCATCACTAAGAAAAAGATGGAGCAAGCAAGAGAGCCCATTCATGGAGCTCAAGAGGCGCAGGAAGCTCATCACCATGAGATCCCGGAGATGCCTCAAATGCATTTTCCTCCACAAAACTATTGGGAGCAAATCAACACCTCCCTAGGAGAATTAAGTTCCAACATGGGACAACTAAGGGTGGAACATCAAGAGCACTCCATCATCCTTCATGAAATAAGAGAAGATCAAAAAGCAATGAGGGAGGAGCAACAAAGACAAGGAAGAGACATAGAAGAGCTCAAGGACATCATTGGTTCCTCAAGAAGGAAACGCCACCATCACTAAGGTGGACTCATTCCTTGTTCTTACATTCTCTGTTTTTCGTTTTCTCTATGTTAAGTGCTTATCTATGTTTGTGTCTTCATTACATGATCATTAGTAGTTAGTAACTTTGTCTTAAAGTTATGAATGTCCTATGAATCCATCACCTCTCTTAAATGAAAAATGTTTTAATTCAAAAGAACAAGAAGTACATGAGTTTCGAATTTATCCTTGAACTTAGTTTAATTATATTGATGTAGTGACAATACTTTTTGTTTTCTGAATGAATGCTTGAACAGTGCATATGTCTTTTGAAGTTGTTGTTTATGAATGTTAAATATGTTGGCTCTTGAAAGAATGATGACAAGGAGACATGTTATTTGATAATCTGAAAAATCATAAAAAATGATTCTTGAAGCAAGAAAAAGCAGCAAAGAACAAAGCTTGCAGGCGAAAAAAAAAGAGAGCAAAAGCAAGCAGAAAAAGCCAAAAGCTCTTAAAACCAAGAGGCAAGAGCAAAAAGCCAATAACCCTTAAAACCAAAAGGCAAGGGTAAATAAAAAGGATCCCAAGGCTTTGAGCATCAGTGGATAGGAGGGCCTAAAGGAATAAAATCCTGGCCTAAGCGGCTAAACCAAGCTGTCCCTAACCATGTGCTTGTGGCGTGAAGGTGTCAAGTGAAAACTTGAGACTGAGTGGTTAAAGTCAAGGTCCAAAGCAAAAGAAGAGTGTGCTTAAGAACCCTGGACACCTCTAATTGGGGACTCTAGCAAAGCTGAGTCACAATCTGAAAAGATTCACCCAATTATGTGTCTGTGGCATTTATGTATCCGGTGGTAATACTGGAAAACAAAGTGCTTAGGGCCACGGCCAAGACTCATAAAATAGCTGTGTTCAAGAATCATCATACTGAACTAGGAGAATCAATAACACTATCTGAACTCTGAGTTTCTATAGAAGCCAATCATTCTGAACTTCAATCGATAAAGTGAGATGCCAAAACTATTCAAGAGGCAAAAAGCTACAAGTCCCGCTCACCTGATTGGAGCTATGTTTCATTGATAGTTTGGAATTTATAGTATATTCTCTTCTTTTTATCCTATTTTATTTTCAGTTGCTTGGGGACAAGCAACAATTTAAGTTTGGTGTTGTGATGAGCGGATAATTTATACGCTTTTTGGCACTGTTTTTAGTATGTTTTTAGTAGAATCTAGTTACTTTTAGGGATGTTTTCATTAGTTTTTATGTTAAATTCACATTTCTGGACTTTACTATGAGTTTGTGTGTTTTTCTGTGATTTCAGGTATTTTCTGGCTGAAATTGAGGGACTTGAGCAAAAATCAGATTCAGAGGTTGAAGAAGGACTGCTGATGCTGTTGGATTCTGACCTCCCTGCACTCAAAGTGGATTTTCTGGAGCTACAGAACTCAAAATGGCGCGCTTCTAATTGCGTTGGAAATTAGACATCCAGGGCTTTCCAGAAATGTATAATAGTCCATACTTTGAACGAGTTTAGACGACGTAAAAGGGCATTGAACGCCAGTTCTACGCTGCTGTCTGGAGTTAAACGCCAGAAACAAGTCACAAACCAGAGTTGAACGCCAGAAATACATTATAACCTGGCGTTCAACTCCAAAAAGAGCCTCTGCACATGTAACATTTAAGCTCAGCCCAAGTACATACCAAGTGGGCCCCGGAAGTGGATCTATGCATCAATTACTTACTTCTGTAAACCCTAGTGACTAGTTTAGTATAAATAGAACTTTTTATCATTGTATTCGCAGTCTTGGTTACTCCGGTTCCCCTCTGGGGCCGAGACCAATGAACTCCATTATCACTTATGTATTTTCAACGGTAGAGTTTCTACACTCCATAGATTAAGGTGTGGAGCTCTGCTGTTCCTCAAAGATTAATGCAAAGTACTACTGTTTTTCTATTCAATTCAACTTATTCCGCTTCTAAGATATTCATTTGCACTTCAACCTGAATGTGATGAACGTGACAATCATCATCATTCCCTATGAACGCGTGCCTGACAACCACTTCCGTTCTACTTTAGATTGAATGAGTATCTCTTAGATCTCTTAATCAGAATCTTCGTGGTGTAAGCTAGATTCATGGCGGCATCCATGAGAATCCGGAAGATCTAAACCTTGTCTGTGGTATTCTGAGTAGGATTCTAGGATTGAATGGCTGTGACGAGCTTCAAACTCGCGAGTGTTGGGCGTAGTAACAGACGCAAAAGGAGGGTGAATCCTATTCCAGTATGATCGAGAACCTCAGATGATTAGCCGTGCTGTGACAGAGCATTTGGACCATTTTCACAAGAGGAGGGGATATAACCATTGACAACGGTGATGCCCTTGCATAAAGCCAGCCATGGAAAGGAGTAAGACTGATTGGATGAAGACAGCGGGAAAGCAGAGGTTCAGAGGAACGAAAGCATCTCTACACGCTTATCTGAAATTCTCACCAATGAATTACATAAGTGTTTCTATCCTTCTTTTATTATTTAATTTTCGAAAACTCCATAATCAATTATTATCCGCTTGACTGAGATTTACAAGGTGACTATAGCTTACTTCATACCAACAATCTCCGTGGGATCGACCCTTACTCACGTAAGGTTTATTACTTGGACGACCCAGTGCACTTGCTGGTTAGTTGTATCGAAGTTGTGACAAATTATGAATTGAGATTAGAGCACCAAGTTTTTGGAGCCATTACCAGAGATCACAATTTCGTGCACCATACAGCTACCGCATGGCTAATCATCTGTCGGTTCCCGCTTGCGTCGGAATAGGACCATTGTCCTTTTGCACACTGTCACTGCTCCCAACATTCGCAAGTTTGAAGCTCGTCACAATCATCCCTTCCCAGATCCTACTCGGAATACCACAGACAAGGTTTAGACTTTTCGGATCTCAGGAATGCTGCCAATGGTTCTAGCCTATACCACGAAGGTTCTAATCTCATATTTAGATGCTCTGTTTTTAGGAGACACGATGTGAATCGTTGATTAGAGACCCAAGAGAATATACTTCGGCTGTCGTTCAATGACTACGTTGAACATCATGTAGACCGCTTGTGGTTGTCAGGCACGCGGATCTTGGCTAAGCGAGTAATGAAGATAGTGGGTGATTGTCACGGGTCACCCCTTCATTCTGACTTAACTGAATTAAGTACAAGAGTATTTGGAGAAGAAGTAGGCGTGAATTGAAGGAAAAATAATAGTACTTGTATTAATTCATGAAGAACAGCAAAGCTCCACACCTTAATATATGGGGTGTAGAAACTCCACCGTAGAAAGTACATAAGTGAAAATAGGTTAGGCATGGCCGTGAGGCCAGCTTCCCATGGAGCTCTCAAAGTGTAAAAAGTTACATATGATTCCCAGATTATGATCAAAGATTGTAAAATAAATCACTAAAAGAAGTTTTTATACTAAACTAGTAACTAGGGTTTATAGAAAATGAGTAGCTAAGTGCAGATAGTGCAGAAATCCACTTCCGGGGCCCACTTGGTGTGTGCTTGGGCTGAGCATTGAAGCTTTTTCGTGCATAGGCTGTTCTTGGAGTTAAACGCCAGCTTTGGTTCCAGTTTGGGCGTTTAACTCCAATTCTGGTGCCAATTTGGGCGTTTTACACCAGAATTTTTAGGCTGACTTTGAACGCCAGTTTGGGCCATTAAATCTCGAGCAAATTATAGACTATTATATATTTCTGAAAATCTCAAGATGTCTACTTTCTAGCGCAATTTAAAGCGCACCAATTGGGCTTCTGTAGCTTTAGAAAATCCACTTCGAGTGCAGGGAGGTCACAATCCAACAGCATCTGCAGTCCTTTTTCAGCCTCTGAATCAGATTTTTGCTCAGGTCCCTCAATTTCAACCAGAAAATACCTGAAATCACAGAAAAACACACAAAATCATAGTAAAGTCCAGAAATGTGATTTTTGAATAAAAACTAATAAAAACATAATAAAAACTAACTAAAAGATACTAAAAATTATGTAAAAATAATGCCAAAAGGGTATAATTATCCGCTCATCACAACACCAAACTTAAATTGTTGCTTGTCTCCAAGCAACTAAAAACAAAATAGGATAAAAAGAAGAGAATATACAATGAATTTCAAAAATATCAATGAAGATTAGTCTCAATTAGATGAGCGGGACTTGTAGCTTTTTGCTTCTGAACAGTTTTGGCATCTCACTTTATCCTTTGAAGTTCAGAATGATTGGCATCTATAGGAACTCAGAATTCAGATAGTGTTATTGATTCTCCTAGTTCAGTATGTTGATTCTTGAACACAGCTACTTTATGAGTCTTAGCCGTGACCCTAAGCATTTTGTTTTCCAGTATTACCACCGGATACATAAATGCCACAGACACATAACTGGGTGAACCTTTTCAGATTGTGACTTAGCTTTGCTAGAGTCCCCAGTTATAAGTGTCCAGAGCTCTTAAGCACACTCTTTTTGCTTTGGACCACGACTTTAACCGCTCAGTCTCAAGCTTTTCACTTGACACCTTCACGCCACAAGCACATGGTTAGGGACAGCTTGGTTTAGCCGCTTAGGCAAGGATTTTATTCCTTTTGGGCCCTCCTATCCATTAATGCTCAAAGCCTTGGATCCTTTTTACCCTTGCCTTTTGGTTTAAAGGGCTATTGGCTTTTTCTACTTGCTTTTTCTTTTTCTTTCTTTTTTTCTTTTTTATTTTTTTTGCAATTTCTTTTCACAAGCCTTGTTTTTCACTGCTTTTTCTTGCTTTAAGAATCAATTTTATGATTTTTCAGATCATCAATAACATTTCTCTTTTTTTCATTATTCTTTCAAGAGCCAACAATTTTAACATTCATAAACTTTACTATAAAAAATATGCACTGTTCAAGCATTCATTCAGAAAACAAAAAGTATTGCTACCACATCAAAATAATTAAACTATTTTCAAGATAGAATTTGAAATTCATGTACTTCTTTTTCTTTTTCAGAAAACATTTTTCATTTAAGAAAGGTGAAGGATTCATAGGACATTCATAACTTTAAGACATAGACACTAAACACTAATGATCATGTAATAAAGACACATAGATAAAACATAAAGCATAGGGAACGAAAAACAGAAAATAAAGAACAAGAAAATTAAAGAACGGGTCCACCTTAGTGATGGCGGCTAGTTCTTCCTCTTGAAGATCTTATGGAGTGCTTAAGCTCCTCAATGTCTCTTTTTTGCCTTTGTTGCTCCTCTCTCATGGCCTTTTGGTCCTCTCTAATTTCATGGAGGATGATAGAGTGCTCTTGGTGCTCCATCCTTAGTTGCTCCATGTTGGAACTCAAATCTCCTAAAGAGGTGTTGAGTTGCTCCCAATAGTTATGTAGAGGAAAGTGCATCCCTTGAGGCATCTCAGGGATTTCATGATGAGGAATTTCCTCATGCTCTTGTTGAGGTCCATGAGTGGACTCTCTTGTTTGCTCCATCATTTTCTTAGTGATGGGCTTGTCCTCTTCATTGAGGATGTCTTCCTCTATGACAACTCCTGCTGAATTGCATAGGTGACAAATGAGATGAGGGAAGGCTAACCTTGCCAAAGTGGAGGGCTTGTCCGCCACCTTGTAGAGTTCTA
Organism: Arachis hypogaea; assembly: GCF_003086295.3. Classification (NCBI taxonomy): domain Eukaryota; kingdom Viridiplantae; phylum Streptophyta; class Magnoliopsida; order Fabales; family Fabaceae; genus Arachis; species Arachis hypogaea. Next base: position 73,401,478 of record NC_092048.1, on the reverse strand, counting down.
GGGATATGATCTCATGAACTTCTACTTCCTCTCCAATCATGATACTATGGATCATGATAGCCCGGTCCACAGTAACTTCAGACCGGTTGCTAGTAGGAATGATAGAGCGTTGGATGAACTCTAGCCATTGCCTAGCCAGGGTTTGAGGTCAAGCCTTCTTAGTTGAACCGGCTTGCCTCTTGAGTCTCTCTTCCATTGAGATCCTTCCACACAGATGTCCATGAGGACTTGGTCCAACCTTTGATCAAAGTTGACCCTTCTAGTGAAAGGGTGAGGATCTCCTTGCATCATTGGCAAGTTAAATGTTAACCTCACATTTTCTGGACTGAAATCCAAGTATTTCTGATGACAAGTCATCTTAGCCTAGTTTCACTAGCTTTTTTCTTTTGTTTTCAATTGATTTTATGCACTTTCTTGAGCCATAAGCAAGCCAATTGGGTAGAATTTCATGTTTCCTTTGATTCAATCAACCATGGATAAATTAATGTAATTTCATGAGATTTTGTGCTATAATTGTCATATATTATGAGAGAATAACAATCTCATGATTTTGAGCATAGCTTTGATGTGCTTGGTTGATTGATGATAGGTGAAAAGAGCTTTGAAGAAGGTTGAAGAAAGAAGAAATGGCAAGGAGCAAGAGAGAACAAAAAGCTTGAGCAAAAGCTTGCCTCAAACTTTAGCTCAAACTTTTGGAAGAGTTGAATTCACCATGGAGAAGAGCAAAAGCTTGCACCAACGTTTGACCTCAAGCTTTTAGGCAAACGTTGGCGCCACAACAAAACACCCAGGAGAGCAAAAGCTTGCGCCAACGTTTGACCTCAAGCTTTTAGGCAAACGTTGGCGCCACAACAGCCTGAAGGGGTATACTTCCAACAAGAATAACTTGAGTTGTAGATGTCCAATTGAGGTGATTCCAAGTGGGTTAGAAAGCTGACATGCAGAGCTTTCCAATCATATATAATAGTCTATAGTTGGCATAAAATTTGCAACGTTGACAACAGGACAAAGTAGCACCCCAAGAGGCATACAAGAGGGATCCACGTTTGGCTCAAAGTTTGACCTTAAACTTTGGCTCAAACGTGGATGACAGCAAGGAAGGCTAGCTGATATAAAAAGTTTGAGTAAAAGTTTGACCTCAAACTTTTACTCAAGCTTTTCCGGTTCATGGCCCGGTTCACAAGTGGGTTTCTCTCCAACTCCAAGAGCAATCAACAGAGGCTTTTTTCAACCCAATTCCATCAAGAGCAAAGGCCCAATTCAAGGCTTGAAGATCATTTGAAGAGAGTGTATAAATAGCTTAGAATTTAAGTTTTTAGAGAGCTTTTCCGTTTTAGTTTTTACTGAGTGATTTTGGGAGAGCTTTTGGTTAGGAGTTATTTGGAGATTCTAAGTCTTGGGGAAGGGAATTGAATTCTCTTCCTCTTAGTTTTCTTATTTTCAATTTCATTTACTCTCTGTTGAATCTTGGGTGTTGGAGAATTGAAGGAATTCTGTTTCAATCTCACCCTGAGACATCTCTGTTTTATTTACTGCACTTTTTGAGAAATCAATTTTTGAATTCTTTTCTTCTACTGTTTGATCTTTAAATTCTCTTGCAATTAATTTCTGAATTGGATCTAGGAAGGCATTGAGATCTAGACTTGGTTATCTAGTCTCTTGAGTCCTGAGATCTGAAATTTCCTTTTCATTTCTCTGTTGAACGCTTCGTCAAGCAATTTACATTTTCTGTTTGAGATTTACTGCAATTAAATTCATCTTTTACTTCCCTGCTTGTTGCAATTTACTTTTCCTTGTTTAATTTCTGCAATCCCATTTCCCAACTCCTTTTATAATTCAAGCAATTTACATTTCTTGCACTTTAAGATTCTGTAATTTACATTTCTTGCGTTCTAAGTTTCTGCCATTTAATTTCTTGTTCTTTAAGATTCAGCACTTTAATTTTCTATTCTCTTTAATTTCATGCAAATTACCCATTCCCTTTATTTTCCATGAAATTTAAATTCTGTTAATCACAAATTACTCAACCAAATATTGATTCGCTTGACTAAATCAACCACTAAACAAAAATTGCTCAATCCTTCAATCCCTGTGGGATCGACCTCACTCCCGTGAGTTTTATTACTTGATGCGACCCGGTACACTTGCCGGTGAGATTTGGGTGTTTTGGAAATTCGTTTTTCCATAAATTTTCCCATCAATTTCCCCCGAACCATTGTGAGCCAATTCTTTGGGTTCGGGTTCACACTTTGATCATGGTTCTTAGTGATCCATGCATTGGCATAGAACTCTTGAACCATTAAGATCCCGACTTGTTGGATAGGGTTGGTGAGAGTTTTCCAACATCTTCTTTGAATCTCACGTCGGATCTTCAGATATTCACTCTTTTTGAGCATGAAGGGGACCTCGGGGATCACCTTTTTCTTGGCAACAACTTCATAGAAGTGGTGTTGATAGACCTTTGAGATGAATCTCTCCATCTCCCATGACTCGGAGGTGGAAGCAATTGCCTTTCCTTTTCTCTTTCTAGAGGTTTCTCCGGCCTTAGGTGCCATTAATGGTTATGGAAAAACAAAAAAGCATAGATTTTTCCACACCAAACTTAAAATATTTGCTCGTCCTCGAGCAAAAGAAGAAAGAAAGGAGGAGAAGAAGAAGAAATGGAGGAGATAGAGTGTTGGTTTGGGTTCGGCCAAGGGGGGTTGAGAGTGTATGATGTGTGAAAATGAAGGTAGTAAGGAGGGGTATTTATAGGGTAAGGGAGAGAGAGAGAGAGGGCGTGTATGAATGGGTGGGTTTGGGAGGGGAATGGTTTGAATTTGAATGGTGAGGTAGGTGGGGTTTTATGAAGGTTGGATGTGAATGGTGAAGAGATTATAGAGAAGAGGATAAGATTTGATAGGTGAAAGGTGTTTGGAGAAGAGGTATTGAGGTGATTGGTCAAGGGTGTATGGGGAAGAGTGTTATAGAGAGGTGTAAAGAGGAGAGAGAATGAGTTGGGGTAGTTGAGGATCCTGTGGGGTCCACAAATCCTGAGGTGTCAAGAAATTCGAGTTCCTGCACCATTCTGGCGTTTAAACGCCCTCTGTGTGCCAAATCTGGCGTTTAACGCCAGCTCTGCTACCTTTCCTGGCGTTAAACACCAGTCTGCTGCCCCTTTCTGGCGTTTAATGCCAGTCAGACACCCTTTTCTGGCGTTAAACGCCAGTCTGTCTGCCATTTCTAGTGTTTAACGCCAGCCATACGCCAGACACCCTTTTCTGGTGTTAAACGCCCAGAATGCTGCCAGACTGGGCGTTAAACGCCCATTCTGCTATCCTTACTGGCGTTTAAACGCCAGTAAGCCTGTCCTCCATGGTGTGCTATTTTTAATGCTGTTTTTGATTCCGCTTTAATTCTGTAGTTGTTTTTGTGACTTCACATGATCATCAACCTAAAGAAAACATAAAATAACAATGGAAAACAATTATATAAATATAATTAAATAACATTGGGTTGCCTCCCAATAAGCGCTTCTTTAATGTCAATAGCTTGACAGTGAACTCTTAGAGAGCCTCATAGAGATTCAGAGCTTAATGTTGGCCTCCCAACACCAAACTTAAAAGTTGAGTGTGGGGGCTCTGTTTGACTCTGTATTGAGAGAAGGTTATCATGTTTCTTCTCTATGGTTACAAAAGAAGATCCTTGAGCCTTAAACCCAAGGTAGTCCTCATTCAATTGAAGGACTAACTCTCTTCTGTCCACATCAATCACAGCTCTTGCTGTGGCTAGGAAGGGTCTTCCTAGGATGATGGATTCATCCTCATCCTTCCCAGTATCTAGGATTATAAAATCAGCATGGATGTACAGGCCTTCAACCTTCACCAAGACATCCTCTACAAGTCCATAAGCCTATTTCCTTGAATTGTTTGCCATTTCTAGTGAGATTCTTGCAGCTTACACCTCAAAGATCCCTAGTTTCTCTATTATAGAGTAGGGCATGAGGTTTATCCCTGACCCCAGGTCACACAGAACCTTCTCAAAGGTCATGGTGCCTATGGTACAAGGTATTAAGAACTTTCCAGGATCCTGTTTCTTCTGAGGTAATTTCAATTGAACCAGATCATTCAGTTCATTGATGAGCAATGGAGGTTCATCTTCCCAAGTCTCATTACCAAATAACTTGGCATTCAGCTTCATGATTGTTCCTAAATACTGAGCAACTTGCTCTTCAACAATATCTTCATCCTCTTCTGAGGAAGAATACTCATCAGAGCTCATGAATGGCAATAGTAAGTTCAGTAGAATCTCTATGGTCTCTGTATGAGCCTTAGATTCCTTTGGTTCCTCATTAGGGAACTCCTTGGAGGCCAGTGGACGTCTATTGAGGTCTTCCTCAATGGAATTCACTGCCTCTCCCTCCTCTATAGGTTCGGCCATGTTGGACGTGTAGATGGCCTTGCATTCTCTCTTTGGATTCTCTTCTGTATTGCTTGGGAGAGTACTAGGAGGGAGTTCAGTAACTCTTTTACTCAACTGACCCACTTGTGCCTCCAAATTTTTAATGGAGGACCTTGCTTCAGTCATGAAACTAAGAGTGGTCTTAGATAGATCAGAGACTACAGTTGCTAAGTCAGAGTGGCTTTGCTTAGAATTCTCTGTCTGTTGCTGAGAAGATTATGGAAAAGCTTTGCTATTGCCAAACCTGTTTCTTCCACCATTATTATTATTGAAGCCTTGATTAGGCTTCTGTTGATCATTCCATGAGAGATTAGGATGATTCCTCCATGAAGGATTGTAAGTATTTCCATAGGAATCTCCCATGTAATTCACTTCTTCCATTCCAGGATTCTCAGGGTCATAGGCTTCTCCTTCAGAGGAGGCTTCCTTAGTACTGCCGGATGCAGCTTGCATTCCAGTCAGACTCTGAGATATCATATTGACTTGCTGAGTCAATATTTTATTCTGAGCCAATATGGCATTTAGAGTATCAATCTCAAGAACTCTTTTCTTCTGAGTTATCCCGTTATTCACAGGATTCCTTTTAGAAGTGTATATGAACTGGTTATTTGCAACCATTTCAATGAGTTCCTGGGCTTCTTCAGGCATCTTCTTCAGATGAAGAGATCCACCAGCAGAGTTGTCTAATGACATCTTGGATAATTCAGACAGACCATCATAGAATATGCATATGATGCTCCATTCTGAAACCATGCCAGAAGGACACCTTCTGATCAATTGCTTGTATCTTTCCCAAGCTTCATAGAGGGATTCACCTTCCTTTTGTCTGATGGTTTGGACTTCCACTCTAAGCTTACTCAACTTTTGAGGTGGAAAGAATTTGGCCAAGAAAGCATTGACTGCTTTTTCCAAGAGTTCAGGCTTTCTTTAGGTTGTGAGTCTAACCATGTCCTAGCTCTGTCTCTTATAGCAAAGGGGAAAAGCATAAGTCTGTAGACCTTAGGATTAACCCCATGGGTCTTAACAGTGTCACAGATTTGTAAGAATTCAGCTAAAAACTGATGAGGATCTTCCAATGGAAGTCCATGAAACTTGCAATTCTGTTGCATTAGAGAAACTAATTGAGGCTTAAGCTCAAAGTTGTGTTACTCCAATTGCAGAAATTGAGATGCTCCTTCCATAGAAGTTAGAAGAGGGTGTAATAAAGTCACCAAGCATCTTCCTTGCATCTCCACCATTGTTATTTTCGGCTACCATGTCTTCTTCTTTTTCGAAAATTTCTATCAGGTCCTCTCCAGAGAGTTGTGCTTTTGCTTCTCTTAGCTTCCTCTTTAGAGTCCTTTCAGGTTCAGGATCAACTTCAACAAGAATGTTTTTATCCTTGTTCCTGCTCACATGAAAAAAAAAAAGAGAAAAGAGAAAGAAGAGGAATCCTCTATATCACAGTATAGAGATTCTTTTATGTGAGTAGAAGAAGAGAAGAATAGAAGAATGATGTAGAGAGAAGAGATGAAGAATTCGAACATAGAGTGGGAGAGAGGGTTCGAATTATAAGAAGAGAAGTGTTAGTAAATAAATAAAATAAATAGAAAGAGATGAGAGAGAGAGAGTTTTCGAAAATAATTAAAAAGAAAAGAAAAATATTTTTATTTTTATTTTAATTATTAGTTAGAATTCGAAATTATTAAAAGGAATAAAATAAAATTAAAATTTAAAATAATTAGTTAATTAAAAAGGAATTTTGAAAAAGTGGTGAGGAGTTTTCAAAAATTAGAGAGAGAAAAGTAGTTAGGTAGTTTTGAAAAAGATAAAAATTAGTAAAACAAACAAAAAGTCAAGTAGTTAATTGAAAAAGATTTTAAAATTAATTTTGAAAGGATAAGAAGTTAGAAAAAGATTTTGAAATTGAATTTTGAAGAAGATATGATTGAAATTTATTTTGAAAAAGATTTGAAAAATAAATTTAAAAAGATTTGATTTTTTTTTGAAATTAAAGTTGATTACTTGACTAATAAGAAACTAAAAGACATGATTCTAGACTTTAAAGATTAAACCTTTCTTAATAGGCAAGTAACAATTTGAAATTTTTGAATCAAAACATTAAATGCTAGTAATAAATTCGAAATTATGAAAGAAAAGTAAGAAAAGGATTTTGAAAATCGATTTTTAAAATTTTTGAAAAAAATGAAAAAGATTTTTTTTAAAAAGATTTGAAAAGATAAAATTTTTAAATTGAAATTTTGACTTGACTAATAAGAAATGACTAAATTCTTAAAACTTTTTGACTAAGTCAATCAAAATTTCGAAATTTATGAGAAGAATAAGTGAAAGATATTTTTTTTTATTTTTGAATTTTTAATGAGGAGAGAGAAAAACATCTAAATGACACATGACATAAAAATTATGAATCAAAATGAATAATGCATGCAAGAACACTTTGAATGTCAAGATGAACACCAAGAACACTTTGAAGATCAAGATGAATACCAAGAACTTATTTTTGAAAATTTTTAAGAAAAGAAAGACATGCAAGACACCAAACTTAGAAATTTTTAATGTTGAGACACTAACAAATTGAAAATGCATATGAAAAACAACAACAAACACACAACAAGAAAATCACAAGATTAGACAAAGACAATCATCAAGAACAACTTGAAGATCATGAAGAACACCATGCATGAGTTTTCGAAAATTTTAAGAAAAATTAGAAAGATGCAATTGACACCAAACTTAAAATTTGACACTAGACTCAAACAAGAAACACAAAATATTTTTGGTTTTTATGATCTTATTAATTTTTTTGGTATTTTTTCAAAAATTATTTTAGAAAAAGAAATTAAAGAAATTCAAAATTTTTAATAAGAATTCCAAGAATCATGCAAAGTTAGTCTAAAGCTTCGGTCCAAAAATTTAGACATGGCCAATGGCCAGCCAAGCTTCAGCAGAGCATTACATACAACAGCCAAGTTGATGGGAATCAAAAGGCTCCTGCAATGATAAGTGGAAGCCTCGGTCTAAAAGATTAGACATGGCTTGACAGCCAGTCAGGCTTCAACAGATCATGATGAAACTCTAGAATTCATTCTCAAAAATTCTTAAGAACAAAATAAAATAAAATTTAAATTTTTTTCGAAAATAAAAATAAAATAAAATTACCTAATCTAAGCAACAAGATGAACCGTCAGTTGTCCAAACTCGAACAATACCCGACAACGGCGCCAAAAACTTGGTGCACAAAATTGTGATTCACACTCTTCATAACTCTGGTGCAACTAACAAGCAAGTGCACTAGGTCGTCCAAGTAATACCTTACGTGAGTAAGGGTCGATCCCATGGAGATTGTCGGCTTGAAACAAGCTATGGTCATCCATGTAAATCTCAGTCAGGCGGATTAAATTGGTTATGAGGTTTTGATAATTAAAATATAAATAAAACATAAGATAAGATAGAAACACTTATGTAATTCATTGGTGTGAATTTCAGATAAGCGTTTGGAGATGCTTTGTTACTTCTGAACTTCTGCTTTCCTACTGCCTTCTTCCAATCATGCGTGCTCCTTTCCATGGCAAGCTGTATGATCCTCTCGGATGAAAACAAATCCATGTACGATTTCTGTACGGCTAATCAACTGTCGGATTTCTCGTCTCAGATGAAAAATACCATGTACAGATACCGCATGGCTAATCATCTGTCGGTTTCCGCTAGCGTCGAAATAGGACCATTGTCCTTTTGCACACTGTTACTGCGCCCAACATTCACAAATTTGAAGTTCGTCACAGTCATCCCTTTCCAGATCCTACTCGGAATACCACAGACAAGGTTTAGACTTTCCGGATCTCAGGAATGCTGCCAATGGTTCTAGCCTATACCACGAAGGTTCTAATCTCAGATTCAGATGCTCTGTTGTCAGGAGAGATGATGTGAATCATTGATTAGAGACCCAAGAGAATATACTCCGGCTGTCGTCCAATGACTATGTTGAACATCATGTAGACCGCTTGTGGTTGTCAGCACGCGGATCTTGGCTAAGCGAGTAATGAAGATAGTGGGTGATTATCACGGGTCACCCCTTCATTCTGACTTAACTGAATTAAGTACAAGAGTATATCTTGGAGAAGAAGTAGGCATGAATTGAAGGAAAAACAATAGTACTTGCATTAATTCATGAAGAACAGCAGAGCTCCACACCTTAATCTATGGGGTGTAGAAACTCCACCGTAGAAAGTACATAAGTGAAAATAGGTTAGGCATGGCCGTGAGGCCAGCCTCCCATGGAGGTCTCAAAGTGTAAAAAGTTACATATGATTCCCAGATTATGATCAAAGATTGTAAAATAAATCACTAAAAGTAGTTTTTATACTAAACTAGTAACTAGGGTTTATAGAAAATGAGTAGCTAAGTACAGATAGTGCAGAAATCCACTTCCGAAGTCCACTTGGTGTGTGCTTGGGCTGAGCATTGAGACTTTTTTGTGCGTAGGTTGTTCTTGGAGTTAAATGCCAGCTTTGGTGCCAGTTTGGGCGTTTAACTCCAATTCTGGTACCAGTTTGGGCGTTTTACGCCAGAATTTTTAGGCTGACTTTGAACGCCAGTTTGGGCCATTAAATCTCGAGTAAAGTATGGACTATTATATATTGCTGGAAAATCCAGGATGTCTACTTTCCAACGCAATTTAGAGTGCACCAATTGGGCTTCTGTAGCTCCAAAAAATCTACTTTGAGTGCAGGAAGGTCAGAATCCAACAGCATCTGCAGTCCTTTTTCAGCATCTGAATCAGATTTTTGCTCAGGTCCCTCAATTTCAGCCAAAAAATACCTGAAATTATAGAAAAATATACAAACCTCATAGTAAAGTCCAGAAATGTGATTTTTGAATAAAAACTAATAAAAATATAATAAAAACTAACTAAAACATACTAAAAACTATGTAAAAATAATGCCAAAAAGGGTATAAATTTTTCGCTCATCAAGACTCTGATGCTTAAGTTAGCAAGGACTTTAGGCAGATTTTTAGTAGATTAGAACGTGTGTAGATCTGAGGAGGTGTCAGTATATTTATAGTAGAGTTTAATGACCACTTTTTTTGGAGTAGTTCCACCTTTAATTAATGGATAACCGTTCCTTTTATCTTTGGAAGTTTGTTGGGATCTATCCCTTAAAAGAGATACAAATAGTAGGAGAGATTCGGAAAGACAATTACTTATTTGGATATGTAACGCTGGTCCTTGGCGCGTGTCCGACCTCTTTAAGAGGTCGGGTAGATGGTAAGAGCCATCCTTTATTGGGTGGGTCTTTTTATCCTTGTTAGACTTGACTTTATGTTTTGGGTTAGGGTATGAATAATTGAATAATAGTGAAAATTAATTTAAGACAATTTGATAATAAAAATATTTTTATTTTATTTAGGTAAATAATCCTATATAAATAATACACATGAATTTAAATACTTAAAAAAAATTAAAAGTATTGTGCTTAAAAAGAAAAGAAAAAGACAAATAGATTCTTGATCTTTTAGTTCACGGACATTTAAATCTATGAGAATTTGAAAATATATTTAAGTTTCTGTCTTTTTTAAAATTTGAATATATTGATTTCTCTGTTTACTTAGATATATCAGACCCAATAGAAAAATTAAGCATGACTTCTTTTGTACTAATTTAGCTACTATACAAATACACATGTATAAGTATTTTTATAATGGGACAAATTAGACTATCTATTTCAATTATAAGAAAGTTAAAAATTTAAATGTTAAATTCTTAAAAATTTAAATGGCTACTACCAAAACTCCAAAAGTAAGAATCTATTTATTTTTTTCTTTTAAAAAAAGGACACCAAAAACGTAAACCCCCTTCTTGGTGACGCTGAGAGTGTAGGGTTTATGTAGAGTGGAGGTGCTAATACGAGAAACGAAGTATTAGCAGCAGCATATCTTTCACCACCGATATGCACCCAAGAATGAGTCTGGTAGCAGGATCATACGAGAGGTTCATTTGGGGCTTCTCCCTAAATCCCAAAAACGAAACCCTAACCCTAAGCCCTCTCTTCTCTTACCCTTCCCACCTCTCTCTCATCAAGTGCGTCGCCGTCTCCGGCTCCGTCGTGGCCTCCGGCGGTGCTGACGACACAATCCACCTCTACGACCTCGCCACCGCTGCCTCCCTCGGCTCCCTCCACCAACACTCTGCCACGGTCACCGCCCTTGCTTTCTACGCCCCTCCCTCCCTTCCCTTTCCCCGCAACCTCCTCTCCGCCGACGCCGAAGGCTCACTGTCGCTCTTTGACGCCGATGGCTTCGTCCACCTCAAGACGCTCCCCCGCGTCCACCGCCGTGCCGTCAACGACCTCGCACTTCACCCCTCCGGCAAGCTCGCACTCTCTGTTGGCCGTGATGAATGCCTCGCCATGGTCAACCTTGTACGTGGCCGAAGGAGCTTCTGTTGCCGCCTTGGAAAGGAGGCAAGTATAGTGAGGTATGACTTGGCTGGAGACAGGTTCTTTATGGCCATGGACGAGAAGGTGACTGTGCACGGGGCTGAGGATGCGCGCTTGCTATTTGAATTGGACTGCCAAAAAAAGGTCCTCTGCGCTACGCCAGCGAAGGTTCGCTCTTTTTTCTTGACCTTAATTGGTGATATAACTTTCAATTGCATGATACTGATTTGTGTTAGTGGAAATTGCAAATGTGCTTACAGCGATGTTAAATTAATGGAACGTGTGTATTTTGTAAGGAATTTGGGGGTGGGTATTTATATAGCATTGTTCTGTTTTGTAATTCAGCTTTAAATGTAAAAATTTATGTTCTTGTTGAATGGTGTTTAATGATGATCTAGATAATTAAAATTCTTTGCTGATGATCTGGAAATGTGCTTACAGGGGTGTTAAAGTATTATTTGCTTTTGAATTGTTGTAATTTTGGAAGTTACTGAAGTCTAGGCTCCTATGTCTTCTTCCGAACAGTTCTAGAAAAAGGCTTGGCCTATTTCCAATTCTTTTTTATCAGCTTTATTGCGAGCCAAAAACTAGAATGTGCCGAAGTCAGACTTCAGGCTTCTTCTGGGTGGAGCGCCCGTCACACCCTGGGAATTGGTTTCGCCCGAAGCATCGGAGCAATGATCACCCATGACTTCTGTGTACCACTGGTGCCACAAAGGCTTTTGGTGGTCTTATTGGTGCATACCACGGCCGGAATTCGATTCTATGACCACCTTTCCAAAAGGAAAGCGCCGCTGTCCCTATGACTTTTGCTCTTAGCTGCAGCCCTAATCTCAATCATTTGTATTCTAAAACATCTGTTGGGAAGTGTATGATGTTGGTTAATGCAAGTGTTGAACATTTGATTGAGGATCGAGTTCTCTGTTGGTAAAGTCAACTTTCTGTAGCATGGATGATAAGAATGTGCAAATACAGCATCCATACAATGTTAATTGAAATATATTCATAATTTCATATTGAGGGATGAGTTTGGGGGTTGGATTGTTTTCTGATATAACTAAGTAGAGCAACATAATTTGTGGTTTAAAATTACCATTATTCCCTAATGACACTGCCTAGAGGTTGCTTTCTTTCCCTTTTCAATGTTTGTTCTACTCCTTTTTGACACCTAGAGTTTATTCTATATTGTAGAATGGACTTCTATACACAGGTGGTGAGGACCGAAATATCACAGCATGGGACATAAACAGTGGGAAGGTGGCTTATTGCATTGAAGGAGCACATAATGCCCGTGTAAAAGGAATTGTTGTGCTCACAGATAGTGATGCTGCTTCAGGGAGTGATGATCCGAACCTAGTTGCATCTGCATCATCTGATGGGGTTATACATGTCTGGGATGTTCGAATGGCTGCAACAGAGAAGTTGAATCCAGTAGCTGAGTGTAAGACACAATCTAGGTTGACATGCCTTGCTGGATCATCTCTAAAATGTGAGTCTTAATTTCTTAATACTGAATTGTTGGATTTTATGTTTAGACGGAATACTGTAACTTTTTGTCGATCCTATATCTTTATGTATGATTTTGCTTTATAGTGCATCAAACTGCTTTAAGGATGGCTGCTATTTCCTGTGGATCCATTTCATACAAGCAATCACTGCACATAACTAAATGAGTAGCTCATTTTTACAACATTTTAAGCTTTATTTAAACCATTGCTCTATAATTGATTAAATTATCATGACTTTGGACTAGCACCAAATTTTGTGTTGTCTAACCCTACAAATGATTTGATATGATAAATATAACCTGTCAAACAGACCAATGCAACTCTTTTTTGCTAGAAAGGAGCTTAGGAGCTCTGGTTTGACTTTGTCAAGTTTAGAGACACTTACTTTCTGCTGCAACTTGTTTACTATGTTGTATACCAATTACCAACTCGACTTTTAAAAGTTCTACAATTTGGTTTCAGTAGCAACATCATCAACTGACTCCTGTAATTCTATGAAATTGGTCGATTTGGCTCTTAAATAATGACTTCGTTGATGTGTTGTTTTTCTGCAGTAAAACGTTGTCATTCTGGAACTACTAATCCCAAAGGACAGGATCAAACAATGGAAGGTTGATAGCTTTCTTGATGGCCATGCTTGAGTATAATATTTTCCATATTGAGAGAAGGATTTTTGGTCCCTGGAGGACTCAAACTAACATATCCCACAAGGAAACCTGTTTCTGCTAAGGCGTCCAATTTATCAGTTGCAGTTATACACCCATGCACAAGATATCTATACCAATATATAATGGGGATATGGAAGTTTGGTATCCAATTTCTTCTTTCCATTTTACCCTCTTTCTTTTTTTCTTGAAAAAAAAAGATTTACCCACTTCAAAAACTGTCACTACGTAGTTAATTTTTTTTATTTTTTTTTTAAAAATTAACTTTACCCATGACAGAGTTTAAAACTGATTCATTTTATTTCAAATAATAACATAATTTGTTGATATTTTATAATAAAATTAATTAAATTACAATACACGGTTTAAATATTTCTGATGTCTATCGTTTATCTTAAAAAAAATTACATATAACTGTGTACTCCTTAATTAAATCTATACCAATTAATTAAATTACAATACACGGTTTATTTATTTTTCTATGTCTATTGTTTATATTTTAAAAAAATTACATATCTATACCAATATATAATGGGGATATGGAAGTTTGGTATCCAATTTCTTCTTTCCATTTTACCCTCTTTCTTTTTTTTTCAAGAAAAAGATTTACCCACTACGTAGTTAATTTTTTTTATTTTTTTTTTAAAAATTAACTTTACCCATGACAGAGTTTAAAACTGATTCATTTTATTTCAAATAATAAGTTAATAACATAATTTGTTGATATTTTATAATAAAATTAATTAAATTACAATACACGGTTTAAATATTTCTAATGTCTATCGTTTATCTTAAAAAAATTACATATAACTGTGTACTCCTTAATTAAATCTATACCAATTAATTAAATTACAATACACGGTTTATTTATTTTTCTATGTCTATTGTTTATATTTTAAAAAAATTACATATAATGGATTATATCAATGTATAATGGGATATGAAAGTTTGGTATCCAATTTCTTCTTCCTATTTTATCCTTTTTTTTTTTTTATGTTTGTTAAACACTGATTCAATATAATTGTTACTACGTCCTCCATTTTTATCAAACTAATTCATTTTCAACCCCACGACATAATTTAAAACTGATTTACTTCTCATAAAAAAACTGCTAGCACATACTCAATTTAAAAACTGACCCACTTTCAATAAAAAACTGATCCACTTTCAGTCGTACTTAACTCCCAAGAGAATTAAATTACTCTTTCACTTTCAATTTTGGTCTAGCAAACGTTTTTTTTTTTCTGCATCTTGCTATCACAAAATCAGCAATCACGTCAACGTCGACCACTTGGACAGAATCTACTAGGCGAAGAAAACAGAAACATGACCGAAGAACAAAGACAGCAACACCTAACTAGAAGACGTGCAACTTATTGGGAGATGATTCGACAAGAAAACAAGTTGCCATGTCAACTGATACAACTTCAATTCCAACTCCAATGTCAAACACAAGTGGAGGTACCACAAACACAATTCCAACTCCAATGTCAAACACAAGTGGAGGTACCACAAACACAGGAGTAACCCGATTGACTGCAATTAGAACAGGAAAATGGAAATCTATAACAATATATAATGTCGATACGGAGTTATTTAAATAAAAGAACTTCCACTGTTAACAGCAACACATGTTCTTCTATCTCATTTTTATTCTGTATTTCACTAATAGTTGTAGGAACCGTAAACTCTTCTTCAATTCTTTATTCGAATAATTTATCCTTTTTATTAATTTTATCTGTTTTTCATTTTTCTTATTTCTCTTTACATTTCTGAATGTACTTTTCTGTATGTAACAATTATTTGGATGAGTTTTTGTGATTTTCTGAACTAGATAATGGGAAAAAAATAATTAGGGATGATAAATAATTTTGTATCGATCTTATCGTTTTATTTTAGGTATATTCTTTATATGGGTACTTTATACCAATAGTTTGATCTCATTAATCAATTTTAAGTGCTTCTCCTCTCGCTATTATCACTATTGCCATCATTCTCCTTCCTTCAACATCGTGATGGTATCGCCTCCATCTTTTCCTCGCTTCCATTAACTACAATTGCAAATTTTATACCGTTTTACTGCAGTTATTAATTTCACGCATAAATTTCACCTTCATTTTTCTTTCTCTTCAGTTTACTTACCAAACTGTATTAATTCTTATATATTTTTAATCTATCTTTTGCATCCAAAGTTTTCTCTCATCAATTTAATTTTAAAAAATTATTATTTTTTTTATTTGATATTTGTTTTTTAATTTTTTTACATGTATATACCTATCAATAATGAATCGAAGAACTCTCATAAATTATTTTGTTAATTCTTTTTTATTTTTTAAACTGTTTTGTACAAGATAAAATTATTTTTAAAATTTTTTAAATTATTGATTATGTAGATTATTTTTTTAAATTTTGAGTGCATCAATATTTACCTTTTAGTTAAATCTCAATTTTTTTAAACTGCTTTGTATTTAATGATATTTTTTTAATTTTCTAAATTATTGATTATGTAAAGTATTGTAATTAAAATTTGAGTATATAAATATTTATTATTAAATTAAATTAAATAAATTATACAACAAAAAATTAGTAATTTTGTATTCCACAATATTATTTATTTGGCATATAGCCCTGATGATTTGATGAGTTTAATTTTGATGGTGATTAGATGCACGTGTAAAACTATTTTACACTAATAGGACATCAAAATTAAATTCTTATTTGATTGACATAAAAAAGATGCAAAAAAAAATTTGCAACTACCAATGATTTGTTAAAATATTAATATGTTTATTTCCTAAACTATTAACGATGTAGAGTTCTGACATTTAAGTACATGCAAATTTGTTTATAATTAAATTAAAATAAATAATTTATATTTCAAAAAAATTGATTAATTAAATATTATTTGTTTGGCATGTAGTATTGATTATTTGATTGGCATATAAAAGATGCAAAAAAAAAATATGTATCTATCAATAGTAAAGTGAAAAAAACTCTTATGAATATTTTGTTAATTATTTTTTAAATTTTTAATCAGTTCTATGTTGGTTAATATTATTTTTTTATTAAATATTAGATTGACATATAACATTAAAGATATGGTAGGATAATAACATCTATGAATTAGTTTTTTTAAATAACTTGATAACACAATAAATATCTAAATTTTTTGTTATATATTTTTTAACAATTTCAACCTTCACAATATTATACAGGCTAATTTAGATAGCCAAAATAAAGTAAAATAAGTAACAACAAGAAGATATAGAATTTCACTTTTTGTTATATCGTACAAAAATAATATAATAATATAATAAATTGTAATAAAAATAAAGTAAAATAAGTAACAACAAGAAGATATAGAATTTTATTTTTTGTTCTGTAGTACAAAGATAATATAATAATCTGATAAATTGTAATATTCTGGTACAAAAGAACATAAAATTTAATCAAAAATAATATTTGTACATCAAAATCAACCACCAATGTATTTGTGTATAATAAATACATGTGTAGTTTAATTTATTTTCAATGTGTATTTATATTCTAGCATATATTTTATACTGATGGCAAACTTTGGTGGCTGATTTTAGTGTACACGTAGTATAACTCAAACTTAATATTATTCTTTTCAGTAGCTTTTTATCTTTTTATTTTAATTTTATTAAAAAATACTAATATAATTTACTTTTAACTTTT
This sequence comes from Arachis hypogaea, assembly GCF_003086295.3. Taxonomy (NCBI): domain Eukaryota; kingdom Viridiplantae; phylum Streptophyta; class Magnoliopsida; order Fabales; family Fabaceae; genus Arachis; species Arachis hypogaea. The sequence goes on along the minus strand of NC_092048.1, from coordinate 73,384,729 downwards.
AACTTTTAAGATAAATGTAAGGATGTGACATTTCATGTATTAGATAATGTAAAAAATTTATTATAGAAGAAGTTAACAATATAAGAGAGAGAGAGAGAATTTTTTAACCTATTAAATATGAGTTATATCAAGTGATGATTAAGAAACATATTAGAACTCTGAATTCAAAAAATTTTTTTTGACTCTTTTTATACCGTGTTTCACTTTAACTAACTATTTTTGACTCTCTAGTACAAGATTGTTTCAGCAATGGAAGAGATGAGTTATAAGTTGCAAGAGTTATGACACCTCTCCCTTGTTGGTCCCTATGTTGGCTTCTACCTTACAATTTGTTGTCATTGACTAATTGGACAGGATGACTTGATTTTGTACTAAAAAATCAGAATTAAAAAGATAATGAAGATATGATTAGACTAAAGTTAGGAAAGTAATTACAAAAATACACTTGTACTTCTTGAAGTGGTGCAAGCAGAGTCCCCTGCTTTGTGCACAGGTGGTTCTCTTCATAGACCAGAGTCCTCAATGGCAGTGTCTGCTTAGCATACAAAACAGAAAAACATGCATTTCAACGCAGTCAAATCTTTGCGAGTTAATTCATGGCTGTAACTACACAAACACCAAATCTCCTTCCTCAAAGCAAACAAATCTTCTCTTTTTTTCAGTCCGTTCCGTCATTTACTGCTGTTTGTTAGCCATCATTTGCTTCAGCTGATGTAAAATGCATTCTCTATTGCAATAAATCCTAAACTGCTTCCTTTATTAGAAGCAGCCATTAACAATTCAATACTTTGTAAAAGAGCCTCAAGAAGAGGCACCAATACAAATCCCAGAGGAGCAATTTATACTAGCTTCTGTGGTTATCGATACAAAAAGCACAGGGAAATTATATTCATTCATTGTTTGTGATGCTATAAATACAACCAGAAAATAGAAATAAAAATTCTACTAAAATATGTGTTTACCAAGGTGTATACAAAGTTGCTGATACGGGTTGTAAGGTGGATCGGAGATTCACTGGTCAAGGCAGTGATAGGACTTGCGGAGTGATAGGGGGTAGTACTTGCAAATACACTCCGACGCTCAAGTCAAAATGGATCTGAGAGGTATAGGGTGAGGAGTTAGAAATGAGTGTTGTACCTGAGGGAGTCCTTGACCCCTCCTTTTATATCTGGAGCTTGTTATCTTATCTTATTAGTTTAAGATAAGAGGGATATTTGATTTTGAATGTTGGTTAGGGATTATCGAACCGGTTTGGGCCGCGAGGAAGGCCCAGACCTGGGTAGCCGGGTCGGGGACTGCTCCGATGAGGAAAAAGCAAGACAAAATCATGAACATTATGTTGGATGGTATATTTCTTTTTTGGTGGATGCTTTTGTTGGATAGTAGATGCTTGTGATGATATGTAAAAGTTTTCAATTTATAATTTTCAACTCTTATTTACTTAAAAACAGTGTGAGATGAATCCGACACATCAGATTTCATGTGTTAATAGTGCATGAGCTGATTTGTATGCAATTCAAAGAGTTCAAGATCATCATCCTCCATATTTCCTGTTTCTAACTCCAGTATTCTTAATACTGAATATATATCTTCCGATCTTGAATGTGATTGATCTGCGACACGAAACTCATGTACCTGACCGTGTAATTCTAGCCAGCTACAACCAGGTGTCTTCTTTAGCCCTCTATCTCTAAGAAAACTCCTCATTTCGGCAACTTTTTCCCACTTTCCTGCTGCAGCATATATATTTGAGAGCAACACATAGTTGCCTGCATTTTTAGGTTCAATATTTATAAGCTTCTGAGCAGCAACTTCGGCAAAATGGGTCTCTGAGTGTAACTTACAGGCACTCAAAAGCGGGCCATAAACCCTGGCATCAGGCTTAAAGGGAATAGCATCTATAATTTCACTGGCTTTGTCAATTTGTCCGGCACGTCCTAGTAGGTCAACCATGCAGGCATGGTGTTCCTGGCTAGGTTGGTAACCGTATATTTCCACCATCTCTCTGAAAATCTCCTTGCCTTTATCAACAAGGCCTGAATTGACACAAGCTGTGAGCAGGCCAAGAAATGTTACTTTGTCTGGAATAATATTAGACAGTTTCATTTGGTTGTACAACTGAAAACATCGAAACCACTCTCCATGTTTAGAATACGCATTGATCATAGAGTTCCACGCAATTAGATCCTTATGGCTGCTTTTCTCTTCATCAAATAGCTTTCTGGCCATCACTATGCAGCCGCATTTCGCATAGCTACTAAGAAACGAAGTCTTAACGGATTTGAGTGAATCAATGCTGGCTTTCAATGAGTATCCATGTAAGTATCTTACATAATGCAATACCCCCATTTTTGCAAAAGCTGGCAAGATGTTAATGACTATAATGAAATCAACTCTTGTACCACTCAACTTCATCTTTAAGAAGAGCGATAAAGCCTCAAGACACTGGTCATGCATTACATATCCTTTGATCAGTGCACTCCATGATACAACTGTCCTGTCCATCATATTGTCAAAAATCTTCCGGGATGAACTCAAGTTGTCGCATGCAGAATACATGTCAATAAGAGAATTCTGAACCGAAACCTGATAATCTGAACCATTTCTTATCACATGAGCATGTATTTGCCTTCCACACTCGAAATTCTTCAATTGTGTGATCGAAGAAATTGCTGGGATTGCTGTAAACAAGTCAGGTCTAACCTTCAATCTAACCATACAATATAAGAGTTCCAAGGATTCCTTAGGGTACCCATTTCCTGCATATGCTGAAATCATTACATTCCAGACTACAAGATCCTTCTCCGGCATTTTATCGAACAACAACTCTGCATCTTCTAAACTACCTAACTTGACATACATTAACAACATTGCAGTATTCACAGACAATTCTTCACACAAATTTCTCACAACTAGAGAATGGAGGGCTTGTCCAATCTTCAATGAGTTCAAATTAACGGCTAACCTTAACAAATTAATCACAGTAAAAGAATTAGGCTGAATATTCTCTTTTATCATCTTGCTAAAAAGTTTAAAGCTTTCATCCAATTTCCCACTTTCAGAAGCCTCAGAAATTAACTTGTTCCAATAGTTCAATTCAACTAGATAGTTTCTTTCAACTGGTTCATGGTCACCCATATCATCATACAACTCAATCAAAGTGTTGCACACCAAGTCAAATGAATCCAAACCCAGTTTCACTATTTGCCCATGAACCATCCTCCCTTGTTCATGTGACAGAGAAAAACAAGATCTCAACACAAACAAGAAACTCTCTTCATCTGGGCATATTGATTTCTCAACCATTTCCTTGTAAATAAGGAGAGTTTTTTCATGTCCACTAAACTGGGACAAGTTCCTCAAGACTGCGCCATAAAGAACAGAATCCGGATTTTTGGCGAAATGGAAGATTTTCAGAGAGAAATTTATGAGGCCAAAGTTGGCATAGCAGTCAATGAGTTTGGAGGAAAGAGGTGAGTTTTGGTGGAGCCCATGGAGGAAGAACCTCGCATGGATTTGTTGAAGGTGCTGTGGTTTTGTGCAGAAATTTAGTATAGAAGAAGAAGTGGAAATGGTAGTGCTAAGAAACCTGACACTCCTTTCAAAGAGTAGAATGTTACAGAGACTATGAATCAAATGTTGAGTGCGAAGCATTTCAGTTGGAATCTAATAACATGTTAAGCTGGTAACTTCACTCTACCGAAGAAGCAGATATACTATAGGAAGTGAGCAATATACTATTCCAAACCTCTGCCTAAAATTTTTTTAGTGCGAAACTCCGTACTTGACAAATTTTAATTACTAAATTAATATTAAAACTTTTATTTTATTAAATAAATTAATTTTCACGTCATATTATTTGTTTATATAAAAAACTAATATAAAGATTTTAAATTTTTTTATATTTTATAAATTATGATATTTATTATTAAAAAATTATATAAATTGATTTATCTAATTTTTTACGCAAAAATTTGATGTGAGAATTAATAAGTTTAACATTAAATTTGAGGATTAATTTAGTTATTAAAATTCATTGAAAATTAAATTCTTTTAAAAATTAATTTGAGATATTACATATAAATTTTTTTTATTATTTCACGAATACTAATATTTTAATAATTTTAGTTATTAATTTTAACTATATATTTATTTTATGATTGATATTAATGATTAAAACTATTAAAACATTAATATTCCTGATATATTTAAAATTTTTCTAATAATATATAACCTATGCCAATTGCCATGCTGATGACAAAGTATTTGTTACGGCCTGGCCCAAGATCCCTGCGGGTCGATCCGACCCGAGTTCCACCCGGTCCGGCCACGTATCCTGTAACCGACCCGGACACGCGTCCTGTACGGCTCGCACACAGCTATGGGACATTATCCTTTAGGATATGGGCCTGTCCCCATGGGGGGCCCACCACTGACATGTATATAAGGGGAAGACTGGCTTTTCCCCCGAGGTACGTCACACATCACACTACCTTTTCCGCTTGCACATTACTGACAAGAGCGTCGGAGTGTCTTTGCAGGTGACACCCCCCTCTCCACGAGGAGCACGGGACATCGGGACCTCGCATCCTTCGATCGACAGTTCACGACCTGACGAATCCCTACCAACATCCCGAATCGCAATTCGAACCGTCCGGTAATCGACCTACCGAACATTGGCGCCGTCTGTGGGGAAAGAGCGGGAACAAGCCGTCTCAGAGGCAAAAACCGCTAAAGCTGAAGCCACAGAGCTTAAGAAGAAGCTCAAAGTGACCAAGGAGCAGGGAAAGAACGCGATCTCCATGACCGAAGATGCCCTAAAGGCTCAGCTAAAGATCGCAGCTCCTGATTTCGACACGTCGGCAATTGGCGTTTTCAAGACTATCCAGGACGGAAAGATTGTTGACATGCCGAGGAAGTGAGATCTTGTAACTTGGGATATTTTGTCATGCATTTACTGAACAACTTATTGCTCGTTTTTTGTTTTGACACTTTATAACTTATGCTTATTCGGTCGTTTGGCCGGGTTGCCGTTTACTATATTTGTTGCCGTTATTTTTCTCGGGGGTGGGCTCATGCCCGTTTTCCCGTTTTATGTTTGTTATGGCTTGGACCGCCATGGTCGTGTTGTCGCCGTCATTGGCTTCGGCCGTAAGGAAGATGGCCCCGGGGTGATCAGTCCCGGTCTGCCGTTTTAAGGTGCGCTCGTGCGCGACACACGTAGGGAAGTAGTAGACAAGTACGAAAATTTTTGATAAGTATGAGTTAATCGTTAGCTAGGCAAATTAATCAATACGGCGAGTATTTGATAAAACAAAAAGGTAAATTATCATGCGAACAGAGCAAGTATTTACTATCTGTTTAGGTTCTCAGGTCGGTGAGTCGTCTGGTCATGAGTAGAACCTTCTTAGGTTACCCGCATTCCATGTTCTAGGTATTTTCTTGCCGTCGAGCCTTTCGAGCTTGTAGGCACCTTTTCCGAGCACCTCTTTAATCCTGTAGGGACTTTCCCAATTTGCTGCCAGCTTCCCTTCTCCCGGGGTCGGCATGCCGACGTCGTTGCGTCGTAGGACGAGGTCTCTTTCCTCGAAATCTCTTCTGAGGACTTTAGTGTTGTAACGCAGGGCTATTCTTTGTTTTAACGCCGTTTCTGATAAGTGAGCCATCTCCCTTGTCTCCTCCACCAGGTCCTTTTCCACCGCTTCGTCCATACCTGCGAGCAGTAGCTGGGGGCTTGGCTCACCGATTTCGACGGGTATCACCGCGTCGACCCCCGTATGTTAGGCGGAAAGGGGTTTCCCCCGTGGCGCTTTGCTCGGTTGTTCGGTAGGACCATAGGACAGAAGCGAGCTCGTCGGCCCATGCTCCTTTCTTGTTGTCTAGGCGCTTCTTTAAGCCAAGTAGGATGACTTTGTTTGCGGCTTCTACTTGCCCATTCGTTTGGGGATGCTCTACTGAGGAGAACCTCTGTTTTATCCCCAGGCCAGAGAGGAATTCCGTGAACTTCTTGTCCGTGAACTGTGTCCCATTATCCGAGATGACGACCTCTGGGATACCGAAACGGGTTATCACCTGCCTCCACATGAACTTCCGGCAGTTGGAGGACGATATTGTGGCCAGTGGTTCAGCCTCTACCCATTTGGTGTAGTAATCAATAGCGACAATGAGGTATTTGACTTGTCCCGGGCCGACTGGGAAAGGTCCCAGGAGGTCAACTCCCCATTGACCGAAAGGTCGAGTGGTCGTCAGTGAACTCAGTTCGGAGGCCGGTGCCTTGTGAAAGTTGGCGTTTTGTTGACACTTTATGCACTTTTTGACAAATTCCTTTGAGTCTTTCATCATTGTCGGCCAATAGTACCCGGCTCGGATGAGCTTCCTCGCTAGGGCTTTGCCCCCGATGTGGTGCCCGCAACACCCCTCGTGGACTTCTCTAAGTACATAGTCCGTCTGGTCGGGGTGTAAACATTTCAATAGGGGCTGGCTGAGTCCCTTTTTGAACAGTTGTCCTTGTATGATCGCATATCTGGCCGCCTCTCTTCTCAAAGTTTTGGCTGCTTTCTCATCGTCAGGTAACTTGCCGAGTTCCAGGAAGTTTATGATGGGGTCCAACCACGAGGGGCTTGACTCCGTCAGATGGAGAGCGACCGTTGGCTCCTTCACCATGCCCTGGATGAGAGACCGGTTACCTGCTCCCGGCTTCGTGCTCGCTAGTTTGGACAAGAGGTCCGCCCGTGTGTTCCTTTCTCTTGGGACGTGTTGGAACGTGACCTCTTGGAACTGACTTGTCATTTCTTTAACCTTTTCCAGGTATTTTTGCAGGAGGGGGTCCCGGGCTTGGTAGCTTCCGTTTACTTGGGAGGTGACGACCTGTGAGTCGCTGCATACCTCGACCTTCGTTGCCCCGACTTCACGTGCTAGTATTAGTTCGCTTAAGAGAGCTTCATATTCCGCTTGATTGTTCGACACAGGGAACTCGAACTTGGTCGATTGCTCGTAGATGACTCCTGCCGGGCTCTCTAAGATGACCTCTGCTCCCCCGGACGTTTGGTTGGAGGCCCCGTCCACGTGGAGCCTCTACCGTGTGCCTTTTTCCTCGGAGGGATCACCCGTTACCTCCACCAAGAAGTCAGCCATTGCCTGGGCTTTGATTGCGTGCCGGGGCTCATATTGCAAGTCGTATTGGGAGAGTTCGATGGCCCAGGTCATCATCCTACCAGCCAAATCAGGTTTTTGTAGTACTTGGCGGATTGCCTGGTCCGTTCTCACGACTATACGGTGACCCTGGAAGTATTGTCTTAACCTTCGGGAGGAAGTTAGGAGTGTCAAAGCCAGCTTTTCCAGTTTGTTGTACCTCAGCTCGGCTCCTTGTAGAGCCCTACTCACGAAGTAGACCGGCTACTGAGCTTTCCCTTCTTCTCTTACGAGCACCGCTGCAAGCGCTTCCTCTGTTACTGCCAGGTAGAGGTATAATGATTCTCCGGCCTTGGGTTTTCCGAGCACCGGAGGTGCTGCTAGAATCTCCTTGAAGTGGTTGAATGCCTCCTCGCACGCCGGGGTCCATTCGAATGCTATTCCCTTTTTCATCAGGTTGAAGAAGGGCAGGGCTTTTGCTGCCGATGCACCTAGGAAACGGGATAATGCCGTTAGTCTCCCCGCCAATCGTTGGACATCTTTGATACAACCCGGGCTCTTCATCTGGAGGATCGCTTGGCATTTCTAGGGGTTGGCTTCCACTCCTCTTTGGGTGATCATGAATCCCAGGAACTTTCCTGCCTCCATGGCAAAGGCGCATTTGAGCGGGTTAAGCTTCATGCCGTGTTGCCGGAGGGACGCAAATACGCCTCCCAGGTCGCTCAGGAGATCGTCTGGCCGTGTGGTTTTTGCGAGGATGTCGTCCACGTAGACTTCCACTGTCTTGCCTATAAGCTCACTGAATATTTTGTTCATCAATCTCTGGTATGTGGCGCCAGCATTTTTCAGACCAAATGGCATTACTTTGTAGCAATAGGTCCCTCCTGGCGTTATGAACGCCGTTTTTTCCTCGTCGGGTCGGTGCATCGGTATCTGGTTATACCCAGAATAGGCATCCATGAAGCTCAGGTACCGGTATCCCGCCGCTGCGTCGACGAGTGCGTCAATGTTGGGTAGGGGGTAGCAGTCCTTAGGACATGCCTTATTGAGGTCAGAGTAGTCTACACACATTCTCCACCTCCCATTGTGTTTCTTCACCAAAGCTACGTTCGACAGCCAGGTTGAGTAGTCCAATTCCCGGATGAACCCTGCTTTAAGGAGGCTGGCCGCCTGCCTGGCCACCTCCTCTGCCCGCTCCTGTGACATCTTTCTCTTCCTCTGGGCCACTGGCTTGGCTTCTTGTTTGACGGCCAGATGGTTGTGACATGAGCTGGGGGTCTATCCCTGGCATGTCGGCTGGCGTCCAGGCGAAGTGGTCGGCATTGGCTCTGATCATCTCCATCAGAGGCTCCTTTAATTCATGGGGAAGGTTTCTGTTTATGAACGTGAATTTCTCGTCCCCATCACCGACCCTGAATTTTTCCAAATCCCCTTCTGGCTCAGGTCTGGGCTTATCTTCTATCCTGGTGTCCAGGTCGGCGAGGAAAACTCCTGAAGCTTCTTTGGACTTTTTCCTGAGAGAGAGGCTGGCGTGGTCGCAGGCAACCGCCGTTTCCAAGTCTCATCTGATAGATCTTACGGATCCGTCATCAGCAATAAACTTCATCACGAGCAGCTTCGTACTAATGGCAGCCCCCAGGTCGTTGATAGTTTTCCTCCCCAAGATAATGTTATAAGCTGTGGAATCCCGTAAGATTACAAAATCTGCCATGACTGTTCTTCGTCTCTGCCCCTGCCCCACGGAGGTCGGGAGCGAGATGGTTCCATCCGGCTTGATGAAGTGGTCACCCAATCCTATCACACCGTGCTGGTGGGTCGACAGGTCGGCGTCTCTCAATCCCAGGGCATCAAAAACGTTTCTAAATATGATGTTTGAGTCTGCCCCCGTATCTACCAGGATTCGTTTGACGAGGCCTGTTCCGATCCTGGCCGTAATGACCATGGGTGGGCTCTCCGGCACCTCATCGAACCATTGGTCTTCTGGGCCGAAGGAGATGGATGGGAGACCCCGGGAACTTCTAGCAGATGAGGAGGAGACCGTTAGGACCTTGGCGTCCTTTTTCTGTGCCGATTTTGACCTTGGGGCGGTATTCCTGGCCGTTACTACGTTTACCACCGTGAGGCCGTGGTCGTCACCCTCTGGTTCTTGGCGTCGCCTTGTTGACCGGGACCTGTCTTCGCTATCATGGTCCTGATTACGTCTCCTCGGCTCCCTTATAAGGTGTGAGAAGTCGGCAAGTTTCCCATCCCTGATTGCTTGTTCCAGGGCGTCCTTTAGGTCGAAGCAGTCTTGGGTCTTGTGCTCGTAACCCTTGTGATAGTCGCAGTATAGGTTCTTGTTTCCCCCCGTCCTGTCCTTCAGAGGTCGGGGCCTCGATAGTATCCCCTTCTCTGCAATCTGTTGGTAAACTTTGGTGATCGACGCCGTGAGGGGGTATAGTTGGTGAACTTCCCGACTCTGGGGACAGGTTTGGGTGCTTTACCTAGACCGCTGTCCCTGGCGTGTTCCTTTGGCCTCTCTCTGCTCTCGTAGTGCCGGGTTTGGTTGTACACGGGTTGCCGTTTATTGGCAGCCACGACCCGGCTAACTTCCTCATCGTTGATGTACTCTTTGGCCACGCACTGGATCTCTTGCATTGTCCAGACGGGCTTTGTGGTAAGATGTTTCCTAAAGTCCTCATTCGAGAGGCCGTTCGTCAGACACAAACTTGCCACCGAGTCCGTCAAGCCGTCGATCTCGAGGCACTCATCGTTGAAGCGATTCAGATACTTCCTGGTCGGCTCCCCGGCTCTCTGGGTCACCCCCAGCAAATTGATCGGGTGTTTAGCTTTGACGATCCTGGTCGTGAACTGAGCTAGGAAGGCATGGCTGATGTCGGAGAATTGGGTCACCGAGCCCTGCGGGAGGTTATTGAACCACCGTATTGCTGGGCCAGCCAAGGTGACCGGGAAGGCGCGACATCTTACCTCGTCACCTACTCCTTCCAAATTCATCCTGGCCTCGAAGGCCGTTAAGTGTTCCAAGGGATCTTGTGTTCCATCATACTTCATGTCCGTTGGCTTGTCAAAGTGTTTTGGCAGCCGGACCTCGAGTACGGAACGGTGGAAAGGGGTCCTCCTATTATCACGGGTCCCTGGGTAGTTCTTCTCGACTCGACGTTCTCCCGACGCACGTCCTCGTCGCCCCTGTTCGATGCGCGTCGCCTCTCGCGTCTGGCGTAGATGATGGGATCTCGACTTCTTCTTCTGGCGCGTCCCCGTCTCCCTGTGCTTTCCGACTCATACTGGGGGCTGGGTGTGCGCCTCGAGCGGCTTCTCGAGCAGGAACTAGTGGGGCTTTGCTCCAGAGTGCGTTGGTCGCGTTCTCTGTCTGCTAGCCTGTGCTCCAAGTCTTGCATCCTGTGGCGTAGCTCTTGCATTATCTTGGCGTGGTTGTCGCCAGTCCCTCCAAAGGGGCGTCTTTCGTGAGTTTGCGTAGTGTCCCTTGGAGGCGACCTCTGTTGTTGTCGAGTTTCCGTCGCAACGGCGCCTCCCCCAGGCACGGGGGCGCGGCCTCGCAGCCTGTCCCAGTTTGGACTAGCACGAAGTCCATGGACGAATCCCACAGACGGCGCCAATGTTCGGTACTGTCACGACCATCACTGGCGCGTCGGGGGCACTGTTACGGCCTGGCCCAAGATCCCCGCGGGTCGACCCGACCCGAGCTCCACCCGGTCCGGCCACGCATCCTGTAACCGACCCGGACACGCGTGCTGTACGGCTCGCACACAGCTATGGGACAGCATCCTTTAGGATATGGGCCTGTCCCCATGGGGGGCCCACCACTGACATGTATATAAGGGGAAGACTGGCTCTTCCCCCGAGGTACGTCACACATCACACTACCTTTTCCGCCTGCACATTACTGACAAGAGCGTCGGAGTGTCTTTGCAGGTGACACCCCCCTCTCCACGAGGAGCACGGGACATCGGGACCTCGCATCCTTCGATCGACAGTCCACGACCTGACGAATCCCTACCAACATCCCGGATCGCAATCCGAACCGTCCGGTAATCGACCTACCGAACAGTATTAAACTTTAAAAAACTGAAAAATATATACCCTTATACATATTAACTACAACTAAGATAGATAATGCATTTGAAAAAAAATGGGAGGGAGTGAAGTGAGTGAATCTGAAGAGGTAGAATATATTAATATTTTAAATTTCTTAAAATATAACTCTTATCCCTTTGTAAATTAAAATGATAAATGACGAGAGAAAAAATTTCAATTAAAACAAAAATACAAATACAAATACATGTAGTTTTGTAGTTTGGTCATGACTTCGCGTCAAAACTTTTTGAATTTGTCACTGAAAAGAAAAATTTTTTAGAGAGTGAGAACATCGTCCTCGCAGATTCTTAGTCGGAAAGGGAAATACCATCAAAGTAAAGAAATACTTGCAAATTGAAAGAATTCCATTATATAAGCAGTATTTTTTTTAAACTAATATTTTAGAAAAACTTTATGAAAAATCTTACTTCAAAAAAGTCGTAAGAAATCTTATTAAATTATAAAAACCATAAAGTGAATAGTTTAAGAAAAGAGAAAGGACCACCCAACATGCCTAAAGGCTTTCTGCCCAATAACTTTCCTCATTCATTCTTATCCATCAAATACATAGGCTAAAGAAACAAGGTAATACTTAACTCCATCTGCTTCAACCACCATCACTACACTAGGAACAACCCTCAGCGTCACCACCGCCAGCATGAGGGATCTCTCAGTTTTCAAATACAAACAAAATAATACAAGAATACACAAATAGAGAGTATAGATAGAGAAAAAAAAATAAATCAAATAACAGATAAATGCAATTATACAATTTGACAAATTAATTACAAAATGCACACCCCACTGTAAGAAAAATGAGTTTTAGCAACAATAACATAAAGGACACTATTTCTTTTATTTAAGTTATGTTTTTATAACCATTATATATTTGCTATTAATACTATATATTATAATGACAATTATTATTATTGCAGCAAAAAGATACATAAAAAAAGTTTTTAAAACAAATTTTAGTGGAAATTATATATTTGACACTATTATTATATATTATAATGGCAATTATTATTATTGTCACTAAATTATTATTTATTTTTACTTTTATTTTTAATTTTTTTAAATTAATACTAGCAATTATTTAATTTCCATTAAAATTTTATTATAATGCTAAAAGTTTTACTTTAATATATATAATTTTCATTAAATTTATTTTTAGTTTTAATTTCTCTTTATGTATAATAGCAATTGCTATTATTGTCACTAAATATTTTATTTTATTTTATTTTATTTTTATTATTTTCTTCCAGCAATTACCAGACAGAGAGAAAACCTATTCCACCCTAAATCAAGTAACGAAAAGAGAAAAACTCCACAATGGCACAACCTCAAGCACTTCCCTCCATCGCCGAACACCGCTGCAGACCTTGCCATCACCGACAACCGTCCATCATTCAAACTGCATCGTTATTCCTGTTTTTATCCCCTGTCTCAGATCTGCGTTGCTATCTTCGTTTTTTCGTTCGCCTAAGATCTATGTCGTTATTTACGTTCCTGTCGCCAAGGATGAAACGAGAATATGGCGGAACTGGCAGCACTATCATCTTCAAAAGCATCGTTAATGGCGACAAGGAAGTTTGACGCGGAGGTTGAGGAGCTTCTTGACCGGATGCTCGCTGCGAAATTCCAAGCTTGAATTCTTGTTCTCCAAGCTCCTCCTTCTCTGCATCTCTGATACAAGGATTTATACCGGTTCGGAATTCCACAAAATAATTCCGTTGTTAGTATAGTCCAAACCAATAGTCAATCCTCAAATCAAATTAAATTTAGTTTTGTCACAAGTACAAACTCCAATAAGAATTAATCGAAGTATTTAAACTCCGGGTCGTCTCACAAGGAATTGCAATGAAGTGGTCAATTATTGGCTACGAAGGGACAAGGGGGTTTGATTGGTAAAAGGGCAAGAAATTAAATGGGCAAGAATTTAAATGACAAGAAGAGTAAATCGAGCAAGCAATTAAAGGAAGCAAGTAATAAAGAGAGACATTCATGGCAAGAATTGAGAATATAAGCTTTCTATCCTAGTCATACAATGATTAATTCATCTTATTTAGTCAACTCCAACAAATGGAAGAAGGTATCATGTCATCTTCACATAGGGAGAATGTCAAACAAGACTAGTTAATCATGTCACAATAATAAACAAGAATTTATCTCATTACGTCATCCCTGAACGATGGAAGAAGGTATCATATTATCTTCACACTCAGAGAAAGTCTAATAAGACTAGCTAATCTTAATCCAAATGTCCTAATCAACTCCCTAAGTGAATTAGCAAGAGATTAGAGTTAATAGAAACAATACTAGCTAACAACTCTAGATCACCAACATGAGTTGGGTATTCATGACTCAAAATTACCTAATTACTCTTTCCAAGCCAAGAATGCTAAAAAATCTACTCTAAAGCCCAACCAAGCATTTTGTCAAACACTTGGTGGGTATAAATGGAAAACATGGTAAATGTGCAAGAATAATAAAATCTACTAACTACCAATTGCAAGGAAAGTAAATCCACAACTCAAATCATCAATAAAAGAAATATCAAACATCAAATTGCAGTAATTATAAACCAAATCCAACATGAGCATTCATAAACATAAAAGAGGCATAAAAGTAAAATTAACATCACAAACTAAGAGAATAAAAATGTAGAAGTAAGAAATTGTAAAGCAAACAAGATGAAAACAACAATTGAACCTTAGATCTAAGATGAAGATAACCCTGAAAATCCTAATTCTAGAGAGAAGAGGGAGCTTCTCTCTCTAGAAACTAAACTACATGATGCTAAGCTACAAACAATTGCTCCCCCTTTGCTCAATCTTCAATTCTGCATCAAATACCCTCAGAAACAAGTTGGATTTGGGCCTGGGCAGCTCAAAAATTGCCCCCAACGTTTTGCCTTTAAGTGAGTTACGTGCGAGCATCGATGCGTACGCGTGGGTCACGCATGCGCGTCGCTTGGAAAAATTCCTATCCACGCGTATGCGTCATGTACGCGTACGCGTCGCCATGCAACTTCACTTCCACGTGTGCGCGTCTGCTGTGCGTGCGCGTGGATTGACATACTTCAAATCCTTGTTTCCTCATGCATTCTCCACTTTGTATGATTTTCTCTTCATTTCTTTCATCCAATACTTGCCTTATGAACCTGAAATCACGCAACAAACATATCAAGGCATCGAATGGAATTAAAATGAATTAAAATCACTAATTTAAGGGCCTAAAAAGCATGTTTTTACACTAAAGCACAATTTAAGGGAGAATTATAAAATCATGCTATTTCATTGAATAAATGTGGGAAAAGGTGATAAAATCTCCCAAAATAAGCACAAGATAAACCACAAAATTGGGGTTTATCAATCTCCTCCAATTCTACTGCTGCATGTTCGCGAAAAGGTTCGGCAGTTCTCTTCTCCTCTCTCTCTCTCTCTCTCTCAATTTTATTTTTCAGTAATTTTGAGTGTTTTAGCTTTCAAATTTAAAGATGCTACTGCTAATTTTTGTTAATACTTGTGTTAATTGTGCAACTGGCATAGGATTTCAAATTTGCAGTTGTGAGGAACTCAGGGAAATTGGAATTAGAATATAATAGTAACAAATTCTATGCTTGATCCTTTGCACAATTAGTACTATGCTAATTGAATTTGCATTTTGCAAGATAACTATTCAATTGATTCAGTTTTACATTTAAAGGGATGTGGCACACTTAAATAGCAATTAGCAACAATAATGTAACACCCTACCACATAAAGCTTTACACCTAGGATGTAAAACAGAGGTGGCGAGGCGCTACGACCTCTAAAAGTAAAATTATATATAATATAGATGGAAAAGGTTTTATCTAGGAGCCTTTGAGGAAAAGTTATTGAATGAAATATAAGCAGAACAACGTAACACTCACGATCAGATAAAAGTAGACAGGTGGATAAGATTGAACGAAAAAGATAATATAAATATATAAGATCAGAGTTCCAAAAATGCAATTAACAAGCTCTAGGCTCGGCCTGTGAAGCAAAGATCAATCAGAGTATACATATACATAAATATACACCCCAAAGTAGCCTAAAATAGAAAACCGACAACTTGTTTCTCCGAGTCAACCTTGTTGAGTTAAGAAATTAACTAAATTAATTAATGATGACAAACATTATTTTTGGTAAATTATCTAATAATGTTAACTACTTGAAATTAAGCATTGTAGGCCACAAATCAATTCAGCAGCCCAATACAAAGCAAGCCAAATCTATCTTAGTGGGTGAAAGAACGAATAATTGACGGTTTAGAATTCAGAATAAATTTTCGTTGCAAGTATAGTTTCTAAACCAAGCAAGCATCCTTTCTTACAAACGTTTTGGTTGTCACAAGTAACAAACCCCTTAAAAATTGATAACCGAAGTATTCAAACATCGGGTCGTCTTCTCAAGGAATTGCAGGGAGGTATGTTCTTATTATTGGTTATGAGTTTTGTAAATTGGGGTTTTGAAAGTAAGGAACAAGTAATTTAAATGACAAGTAAAATAAATAAATAACTATAAAATAAACTCTCGGCAAGGTATGAAAATTCGGAAGTCCTATCCTAGTTATTCTTATGAGAATTGAAGTTAATCCCACTTAGTTAACCTTTACGAAAGCAAGGGAAAGTCAAGTGGACTAATTAGTTAGATTCCCCAAGTCCTAGCCAACTCCTAAGGAAAGACTAGAGTTAGTGGAATTCAATTCAATTAGTAGACATAACAATCAATCACGATAAGTTTGATAACTCAAGAGCCTCCAGTTAATCAATTAAAGCCAAGAATATAAAAAGGCTAAATAAGAATCATAAATCTGAAATACCTCAGTTGCATTAATAAGAGAAAATCAATCTAAACACAGAGTTCATAAGCCCATTTAGCAACATAAGTAATTAAAGAAAAGCATTGAAGTATCTGAAAGTAAAAGAGAAATATAGAGTAAAAGGAATATTGAACCTGAGAGGAAGTTGAAATAATAAAGTTGAAATAATAAGGAATCCTAATTCCTTTAAGAGGAATCCTAATCCTAAAACCTAAGAGAGAGGAGAGAACCTCTCTCTCTAAAAACTACATCTAAATTATGAAAAGTGAATAATTGAAGGCCTTCGAGTTGTGTCATGAATGGATGTATTCTCCCACTTTATAGCCTCTAATCTGTGTTTTCTGGGCCGAAAACTGGGTCAGAAACAGCCCAGAATTCGCTGGTTTCGAATTCAAACACGCTGGTTCTTCGCCACTACAATGCGTCTGCGTGGATCACGCGTTCGTGTCACTTATCGTCAGGGTAACTATGACAAATTAAATATCAAATCGAAGCCCCGGACATTATTTTTCCAATGCAACTGGAACCGCATCATTTGGACCTCTGTAGCTCAAGTTATGGTCATTTTAGTGTGAGAGGGTCAGGCTGACAGCTTTGCAGTTCCTTCAACTTCTTGTATTCCTTCCACTTTTGCATGCTTCCTTTCCATCCTCCAAGCCATTCCTGCCCTGTAATCTCTAAAAACACTTAACACACATATCAAGGCATCGAATGGTAATAAGATGAGATTAAACATATCAAAATTAAGACCAAAGAAGCATGTTTTCAATCATAGCACAAAATCAGGAAGAAAAACGTAAACTCATGCAAATCATATGAATAAGTGTATGAAAGATTGATAAAATCCACTCAATTGAGCACAAGATAAACCATAAAATAGTGGTTTATCAACCTCCCCACACTTAAACATTAGCATGTCCTCATGCTAAGCTCAAGAGAAGCTATAAAGGAGTGAAGAGGAATGATAGAGAGTATGCAATGCAGCCTATCTCTGTGAATGCAACTACATGAAAAATGTTTCTACCTACTTGGTTAAAAGTAAATAATTTCTCCAAGACAAACATAAGTTAGATTCCACTAATTTAAATCATACAACAAAAGACAAGTAAACTTGTAAGAAGACAGCTCATGAAAGCAGGGAACATAGAATCAAGCATTGAAGCCTTACTGGTAGTGTTTATGCACTCTAATCTCTCAAGTGTATAGGGTAATTCACTCTACTCTTCCCTAGTCATGCTTTCTCAACCTTGTTCTTCATCTAACCAATCAACAAATATTTAGTATACCAATGCAAACATCATGAGGTCTTTTCAGGGTTGTAATGGGGCTGAGGTAAAGGTAAGGATATATATATATAATAAGGCTAAGTGAGCTAACAAAGTGAATCCTTGATTAGTCTAAGATCTCACCTAACATATACATACTTTATATAATTTAAAATTCTTTACCTAGCTGCCCAAATTTTTCCCACTTTTGTATTACATGCTCATGTATCAAACTTATTTTTGAATTTTGTCCTATGTACATTGATCCTTTTTATTTTGCATTTGGGGTAATATATATATATATATATATATATATTTGTATCCCCTTATTTAATTACTTAAATTTTTTTTTCTTTTTTTTAATGCACATGGTAATTTAATTATTTTGATTTCACATGAGCATGCTTCCCAAATTTTCAAATAACTTATTCAATTTAATTTCCCCCCTTTTTTTTTCTATCATCCCATGTTCCCATAAAATTTTCCATACTTAAATTATACACAATATCTATCTTAAGCTAACCAAAGATTCAACTTGGGATTTTTAATTTGTTTTTTTCTGCTTAAGGCTAGTAATGTGGTTATAAAACAGAAGGGGATTAAAAAGCTCAAAGTGGCTAACAAGGGTGACATAAAAGGGTAGGCTTATTTGGGATAAGTGAGTGAAAACAAGTAATGACCTCAATCATATGCAAGCATGTAAATACACTAAATAATGGACATATAGAGTAGAACAAAGTAAAGATTGCAATTATAGAGAAGAAAATACACAAGAATAAAATTTTTATGGTTAAATAATGTAACCATATAAATAAGCTCAAAATCTCACAGGTTGTGAGTTCTTTGGCTCAAAAATCATGTTCCAAATACAACTTCCAAACAAGTTTAACACAAAATTTTCAATTTAAATTAGTGAAATACTATAAAAATTTCTTGAAAAAGAAAATATTACTTCAACCAAGTAGTAACTAAATGCATAAAATCAAACAAACATGCAGATGCAGCAATTAACAAACAAAGAAAATAGAGTATTGGTGTTGAAAAGAAGGTAACTAACCCCTGGAAGTCGGTATCGACCTCCCCACACTTAAAGATTGCACCGTCCTCGGTGCATGCTAAGATGTGCAAGTGGATGGGGTTGTGATTCCTCAGCTGGGGCTCTTTTTGTTCCTTTCCTTGCCGGTGGTTTGGGAGTAGCTTTCTCTTTACCCTTCTTGGTGGCCATCCTGAAAAGGGAAAAAGAAAGTAACTTTTAAAGCTAAGGGTTAGAGCAAGGAAGAGAGCAGGAAAGGTGGTAATTAATGCACAATAAAGAAGAATGACGTTAACACATGGTCATGACTACATGTGAAAAATCATCAATGGAAATAAAGCAAGTGCATATGATGACAATTAAATGCAAGATATTTATTGGCATGCTAGTAAAGGCACGAGTAGCATAGATCAAGCATTCAATGTCCAAGTTAGATTACCAAGCCTTTCAAACTAATAATTTGTTTGTAATAACAATTATGTTTAAATAATATAATATAAAAAGGGTTTTGTGAAAAGCAAGCATTTAGAGTAATAGAATAAAAGATATCGAAAAACAGTGCATAATGCCATACGGGCATTTTCACAAACACATAGCATGCATGGTAAATAAGTTATTGAATGTATTAAATTGAACATGCAAGCAACCCTTTAAAAAGTAATATATAATTGTCAAACAATTCCTTTAATAATCCACAAGCAAAATATAGAAAATAATGACCCAAATAAATTTCTAACACCAATGAAAATAATGCAATGAATGAAAGTATGCAAATAAATTAGAAGAAATAGAATGGAAGTGAAGAGGGATGAGAAGTTAAAAAGATGAAGTAAGAAAGAAAGAAGAAAGAAGAAAAGATAGAAAAAAAATTAGGATTAGAAAAGAAAAGATAAGATAATTGGCACTGATCAGGATAAGTTGTGCGACGCAGGCGACGTGGACGCGTGAGTGACGCGGTCGCGTGGTGTGCAATAATTATCAGGTGACGCGGACGCGTGGGTCATGCGATCGCGTGGCCTGATTTGTGCGATTGGCGCGAGTGCAGCCTTGCGTTCGCGCAACTCTCTGTTCGTAACTCTTTTTGCCAAATTTTTGGATGGTGCGGTCGTGTAGTTGACGCGATCGCGTGGATGGCCTTTCTTTTAAAAATGACGCGTTCGCGTGGCAGGGCTTGTGCTTCTAGCATAGTTCCAGCCCCACTCCATCACAACTCTCTGCCATACACCCGTTTCGTCGATTTCACAGGGCCACGCGTTCGCGTGGGTGACGCGGACGCGTGGGAGGCATTTTTCCCACATGACGCGGACGCGTCAGCGACGCGGTCGCGTGGATCAATTTGTGCCAAAGGCACGCCTCCAGCGACGCTTTCGCGTGACTCTCTGTTCAATCTTGTTTTCTTCCCAACGCACTGGTGATGCGGACGCGTCGGCGACGCTGTCGCATCGCGTGCAATTTTTTTTATATGCAGAATGCAAAATGCAATGCTAATATGAATGTTATGTATGATTCCAGGTCCAATCAAAATTCAAAGACAAACAAAAATAGACTAGAGTTAAAACTGAAAAAGGGACGATCATACCATGGTGGATTGTCTCCCACCTAGCACTTTTAGTTAAAGTCCTTAAGTTGGACATTTGGGGAGCTCCTTGTTATGGTGGCTTGTGCTTGAATTCATCCAAAAATCTCCACCAATGTTTGGAATTCCAGTATCCTCCGGGATCCCAAACTAGGCACAGAAAGCCTTCAAGTAAGTTAAAGCAAGTGACAAGGCCCCAAGAGTGTTGATTGCCAGAATGAATTCCGGGGTCCCAAACCTTGCTTTTGCACCCGTCTTCTTGTTGATCATCATGATTCCATCCAGGTGGCAAGCAATCTGAATTCTCACTAAAGCAGCCAGACAACTTCCTAGACCCATTCAGTTGAGCTTTACACCAACCTTTGCATTTAGATTTCGAGCTTCCAACCACAAGGAACCTAGGATTGTGTTGCCAACTACTAACCATCTCCCTCTTGCTCTTAAAGCCACAAAGAGCTCTAAGCTGACCATCTGTCTCAAGTAAACCATATTCAAGTGGAATGAGAAAGCTAAGAGATATGAATTTTACCCACTTGAATGTTGTGAAGGATGATGGTGACTTAGGTAGAGAGGTTTCCAGCAACTTTGGCAAAGTGATATCAAGCTCCACTCCCTTGAGTTCTTCTTTGACAACTTCCACCTCTTTGCAAGCTTCTTCTTCTTCTTTAATCTCCATCTCTTGATCAACCTCTTCAAAGTCTTTAGCCATGATATGCCTTGGAGGTTGTACACCCTCCTCAACATCAATTTCAAACGTCTTTGAAGGAGGCTCTATAACTTGACTTTCCCATGGAGGTTCTGCATCTCCTAAATCTTCAACCACTTCTTCCTCTGCAACTATTATGGCTTCCTCCACTTGTTCCAATATAAAGCCATGTTCCTCATTGTCCACCGAAGTTTCTAGTGTCTCCTTCATGCTACGCTCTTCTTTTGATTCTCCACATGCAGCCATGGGAGTACTTTGAGTGCTCAGATGTTGAGAAGCTAATTTATTTACTACCTCGGTTAAGGCAGTAGTGAGTTCCAGTACTTTGAGGGTTCATTATTTTGGAGAAAGGGTTCATAATAGGAAGGTGGTTCTTCTTGATAAGGATATGGAGATGGTGAATATTGAGGTGGTGGTTCTGGGTGTGGTGGATAATGTGGTTGGTGTGGTGGATAAGGATTAGGGTCATATGGGGGTGTTTGGTTGTAGGGGGCTTGTGAATATGGTGGTCCAGAGTTGTGTTGAAGAGGTGGTTCATAAGCATATGGCGGGGCTTGTCGGTAACTACAAGGGGATCCACCATAGTCATCATTTTGGTATGCATCACAGAATGATTGTTGGTTATAGTGCATTGGAGGGGGTTGTTGCCAAGAGGGTTGATAAAATCCTTGTGGCTCCTCCCATCTTTGATTCTTCCAACCTTGATGCCTATTATAGTTTCCATTCCTTACAACAACATTGGAACCAAACTTAAAGCGATGGGGGTAAGAACTCATAATAGCGAATAAAAATTAAAAATGAAAATAAAAACAAATTTAAATTAAAAGGTTATTGAAATTTAAATTTTTGAATTTGAAAATTAAATTTTGAATTTTGGATTTTAAATTTTTGAAATTTGAAATTTGAAATTTGAAATTTGAAATTTGAATTTTAAATTTTGAAATTTGAATTTTGTAAAAGTCAACAATATAAGATAAAGTTTTGAAAAAGATTTAAATTTTGAAAAGGTTTGATTTTTAAAATTTTAAATTTGAATTTTGAAATTTGAATTTTGGAATTTAAATATTGAAAATTGAAATTTGATTTTGAAATAAGATAAGATAAGATTTTGAAAAAGATATAATTTTTAAAAAAGATTTAAATTTTGAAATTTAAAACTAAGATAAGATAAGATAAAAATTTTAAAATAAAAATCTGAAATTTTTAAAAGGAAAATTCGAAAATCCAATTAAAATAAAGAGAAAAGATATTTTTGAATTTAATGAGGAAAGAGAAAAACAATAAAATGACACCAAACTTAAAATTTTTAGATCAAAACGAAGAAAACAACTAAGAACAATTTGAAGGTCAAGATGAACACGAAGAACAAATTTTTGAAAAATTTTTAATAACAAAAAAAACCAATAACCTCTTAATTTATGAAAAAGCAAAAATAAAAACAAATAAATAAGCAAAAAGCAAATATTTACAATAACCAATAATAAGGCACACGTTTGCAATTCCCCTGCAACGGCGCCATTTTGAAAGAACGAATGATTGACGGTTTAGAATTCAGAATAAGTTCCCGTGGCAAGTATAGTTTCTAAACCAAGCAATCATCCTTTCTTACAAACATTTTGGTTGTCACAAGTAACAAACCCCTTAAAAATTGATAACCGAAGTATTCAAACATCGGGTCATCTTCTCAAGGAATTGCAGGGAGGTATGTTCTTATTATTGGTTATGAGTTTTGTAAATTGGGGTTTTGAAAGTAAGGAACAAGTAATTTAAATGACAAGTAAAATAAATAAATAACTATAAAATAAACTCTCGGCAAGGTATGAAAATTCGGAAGTCCTATCCTAGTTATTCTTATGAGAATTGAAGTTAATCCCACTTAGTTAACTTTTACGAAAGCAAGGGAAAGTCAAATGGACTAATTAGTTAGATTCCCCAAGTCCTAGCCAACTCCTAAGGAAAGACTAGAGTTAGTGGAATTCAATTCAATTAGCAGACATAACAATCAATCACGATAAGTTTGATAACTCAAGAGCCTCCAGTTAATCAATTAAAGCTAAGAATATAAAAAGGCTAAATAAGAATCATAAATCTGAAATACCTCAATTGCATTAATAAGAGAAAATCAATCTAAACACAAAGAGTTCATAAGCCCATTTGGCAACATAAGTAATTAGAGAAAAGCATTGAAGTATCTGAAAGTAAAAGAGAAATATAGAGTAAAAGGAATATTAAACCTGAGAGGAAGTTAAAATAATAAAGTTGAAATAATAAGGAATCCTAATTCCTTTAAGAGGAATCCTAATCCTAAAACCTAAGAGAGAGGAGAGAACCTCTCTCTCTAAAACTATATCTAAATTATGAAAAGTGAATAATTGAAGGCGTTCGAGTTGTGTCATGAATGGATGTATTCTCCCACTTTATAGCCTCTAATCTGTGTTTTCTGGGCCGAGAACTGGGTCAGAAACATCCCAGGTTTCGAATTCAAACACGCTGGTTCTTCGCCACTGCGACGCGTCCGCGTGGATCACGCATTCGCGTCACTTATCGTCAGGGTAACTATGAGAAATTATATATCAAGTCGAAGCCCCGGACGTTAGCTTTCCAACACAACTGGAACCGCATCATTTGGACCTCTATAGCTCAAGTTATGGTCGTTTTAGTGTGAAAGGGTCAGGCTGACAGCTTTGCAGTTCCTTCAACTTCTTGTATTCCTTCCACTTTTGCATGCTTCCTTTCCATCCTCCAAGCCATTCCTGCCCTGTAATCTCTGAAAACACTTAACGCACATATCAAGGCATTGAAT
The DNA here is from genome assembly GCF_003086295.3 of Arachis hypogaea. Classification (NCBI taxonomy): domain Eukaryota; kingdom Viridiplantae; phylum Streptophyta; class Magnoliopsida; order Fabales; family Fabaceae; genus Arachis; species Arachis hypogaea. Next base: position 73,361,272 of record NC_092048.1, on the reverse strand, counting down.
TGTAATAAGAGAAGATTAAACATATCAAAATTAAAACCAAATAAGCATGTTTTCAATCATAGCACAAAATTAGGAAGGAAAACCTAAACTCATGCAAATCATATGAATAAGTGTATGAAAGATTGATAAAATCCACTCAATTGAGCACAAGATAAACCATAAAATAGTGGTTTATCATTGGGCTACAGAAATAGAAGCCCAAAAGAAAATCAAAGCAAGGAGCCAAACGGGTTGAAAATCAAGATTTGATCCAAGCCCGTATCCATCATTCTAAGTTGATCCATCCAATTTGCTCTCACACCAAAAGCAACGTTCACTTTTGTGCTTTGGTCAGAAATCAAAAAATTGAGAAAGAGCTTCTTCTCTAAGCTATTCACCAAAGAAGCAAGAAAGAGAAAGTTAAGCAAATGGTTGAAGTCTAATTACCCACATCAATCTGTATCAAGAAGAGGTCAGAAGTTAAAGGTGATTTTATTTCCTTCTATATGCATCTCATTTTTTTCTCTTCATCTTTAACCCTCTGCCACTCCATATTGGGATACATGGGAAAGATGATGTCTGTGTGCATCTACGGTCAGAAGTATGTCCTGGGGGACCAAGTAGCTTCTCAATGGCCAAGATCTGGGTTTACCATTGAGGATATTTGTTTTCTGCTTTCCTATGGTTTTCGGTCAACAAGAGAAGGTCACAACCAAAGTTTCTATTCAGAGGATTAATGGGAAAACGTGAGTTGGTGGGTTGGTGAAGCACAAAGCTCAAGAAGTTAACCTAGGGAGAACAACCAAGCAACATGCAAGGAGATAAAAGAATATTTTTCTTCATTCAGAAAATAAGGAGAGATAACCAGTATTTTTGAAGTGTATGATTTGAGAAGAGCTCTCTGAAGAAGTTCATCTACTTGGACATTGTTTCTTAGTCAAAGAAGCATTCCGCCAGAATGAAGAACTAAATCAGAGGCTATCAAATCTGGTTTATCACATAGCAAAGAGGCTGTGGAAGAGTCAATCTCCTTCATATTTAGCAGATTGTAATTTACTTTTCAATGTTTATATTTTTGTAATTTCTTGAGGTAAAAGGCTAAATAAGTGAGTCATTGAAAGAGCCAAGAGAGAAAAAGACAGAGAGATACACATGAGTGAAAAATCCTAGAGTCATTTAAGATTTCTTTAGGTAAGCCTGTGTCTTGTATCTTGTACCTGTGAGGTATCCCTTTCTTAGTTGGGTTAGCACTAAGAGTGAAGAGTTAAGTATTAGCATAGCCAAAGTCAAGTTAGGGTAGAACTTGAGTGTGAAAGGATTGTGTCAATCCTGTAGAATTGGTGTATGTAATACTTTAACTATAGTGGAAATTCCACCACTGTTGTGGTGGAGACTGGATGTAGATAGCACAAGGCAACTGAACCAGGATACATGATGGTGTTAGCTTTTCTCTTCTCTACTCTGTCCTGTTTTCTGATATTTATGAGACAAAATAAAATTGTCTCATAAATTTTTCACTGCTGAGTTCAAATAGATTTGAAGTGCAAATCAGTTTTAAAGGGTTAAGTTTATTAACACAGAAGAAGGTCATAGATTCAACCCCCTTCCTAAGCCTTCTACAACCTTCAATTGGTATCAAGAGCTAAGGTCTCAAGAACCAAGCTTCACTGCTTGGAGAAAAGATCCAATGGCAAACAACTTGGGCACAACAACAGTTGCCTACACCCTCACTGAAGGCCAGTCAAACAACCAGCCTCCTTTCTTCAACGAGAAGAAATATGCCTACTGGAAAGAGAGGATGAGGATCTCCATCTAATCCATTGACTACAACATTTGGAAGATTATTGTAAGTGGTCTCAAGATCCCAATAAAAATAAGTGCTGATGGAGTGGTGACTCCAAAAGAAGAAGCTGAGTGGAATGAAGATGATGAGCGGATAATTTATACGCTTTTTGGCATTGTTTTTAGTATGTTTTTAGTAGAATCTAGTTACTTTTAGGGATGTTTTTAATAGATTTTATGTTAAATTCATATTTCTGGACTTTACTATGAGTTTGTGTATTTTTCTATGATTTCAGGTATTTTCTGGCTGAAATTGAGGGACCTGAGCAAAAATCAGATTCAGAGGTTGAAGAAGGACTGCTGATGCTGTTGGATTCTGACCTCCCTGCACTCAAAGTGGATTTTCTGGAGGTACAGAAATTAAAATGGCGCGCTTCCAATTGTGTTGGAAAGTAGACATCCAGGGTTTTCCAGCAATATATAATAGTCTATACTTTGGCCAAGAATAGACGATGTAAACTGGCGTTCAATGCCAGCTTTCTACCTAAATCTGGCGTCCAGCGCCAGAAATGGATAAAAAACCATAGTTGAACGCCAGAAATGGATCCAAACCTGGCGTTCAACTCCACAAATGGCCTCTGCACGTGGAAAGTTAAAGCTTAGCCCAAGTACACACCAAGTGGGCCCCGGAAGTGGATTTATGCATCAATTACTTATTTCTGTAAACCCTAGTGACTAGTTTATTATAAATAGGACCTTTCACTATTGTATTAGACATCTTTGATCAGTTGTATGCTATCTTAGATCACGTTTGAGGGCTGGCCTCTCGGCCATGCCTGGACTTTCACTTATGTATTTTTAACGGTAGAGTTTCTACACTCCATAGATTAAGGTGTGGAGCTCTACTGTTCCTCAAAGATTAATGCAAAGTACTACTGTTTTCTATTCAATTCATCTTGTTTCGCTTCTAAGATATTCATTCGTACTTCAATCTGAATGTGATGAACGTGACAATCATCATCATTCCCTATGAACGCGTGCCTGACAACCACTTCCGTTCTACCTTAGACTGAATGAGTATCTCTTAGATCTCCTAACCAGAATCTTCGTGGTGTAAGCTAGAATGATGGCGGCATTCAAGAGAATCCGGAAGGTCTAAACCTTGTCTGTGGTATTCCGAGTAGGATTCAATGAATGAATGACTGTGACGAGCTCCAAACTTGCGATTGCGGGGCGTTAGTGACAGACGCAAAAGGATAGTAAATCCTATTCCAGCATGATCGAGAACCGACAGATGAATAGCCGTGCCGTGACAGGGTGCGTTGACCATTTTCACTGAGAGGATAAGATGAAGCCATTGACAAGGGTGATGCCTCTAGACGATTAGCCGTGCCGTGACAGGGCATTGGATCATTTTCCCGAGAGATGACCGAAAGTAGCCATTGACAATGGTGATGTATCACATAAAGCCAGCCATGGAAAGGAGGAAGACTGACTGGATGAAGACAGCAGGAAAGCAGAGGTTCAGAGGAACGAAAGCATCTCCATTCGCTTATTTGAAATTCTCACCAATGAATTACATAAGTATTTCTATCCCTATTTTATTATATTATTTTCGAAAACTCCATAACCATTTGATATCCGCCTGACTGAGATTTACAAGGTGACCATAGCTTGCTTCATACCGACAATCTCCGTGGGATTCGACCCTTACTCACGTAAGGTATTACTTGGACGACCCAGTGCACTTGATGGTTAGTTGTGCGAAGTTGTGAACCATGATATTGGCATCATGTTTTTGGCGCCATTACCAGGGAAAGAAAGAGCGATGAATTTTACATAATCAAAGTGTAATCACAATTTCTGTGCACCAAGTTTTTGGCGCCGTTGCCGGGGATTGTTCGAGTTTGGACAACTGACGGTTCATCTTGTTGCTCAGATTAGGTAAATTTTCTTTTTGTTTTCTTTTCAAAAATTTTTCAAAAATCTTTCAAAATTTTCTCCTTTGTTTTCGAAAAAAAAATATTTAAAATAAAATTGTTTTCAAAAATAAATTATTCTATGGCTTCAAAACCTTCAAGAATGAATTCTAGAGTTTCATGGTAACTTGTTGAATCCTATCTGGCTGAAAAGCCATACCCAAACTCCTTTGGGATTGGTCTTCAACTAATCACCTCAATGGATGTAAATCCATTCTAAAGCTTGAATGGCTATTAAGCCATGTCTGACCCTTTGATTGGAGCTTTGGACTGAAGAGCACAAGATTCCTGGAATTCATATTAAAGATTTTGAAATCCTTATTTTTGTTTTTTCAAATAATTTTCAAAAAAAAAAAATTTAGAAAATCATAAAAATAAAAAATATTTTGTGTTTCTTGTTTGAGTCTTGAGTCATGTTATAAGTTTGGTGTCAATTGCATGTGCATCTTGTATTTTTCGAAAATTCTCATGCATTCATAGTGTTCTTCATGATCTTCAAGTTGTTCTTGGTAAGTCTTCTTGTTTGATCTTTGCATTTGCATGTTTTGTGTCTTTTCTTGTTTTTCATATGCATTCTTGAATTCTTAGTGTCTAAGCATGAAAGAATTCTAAGTTTGGTGTCTTGCATGTTTTCCTTACATTAAAAATTTTTCAAAAATATGTTCTTGGTGTTCATCTTGACATTCAAAGTGTTCTTGGTGTTCATCTTGACATTCATAGCATTCTTGCATGCATTCATTGTTTTAATCTAAAAATTTCATGCATTGCATCATTTTTCTTGTTTTTCTCTCTCATCATTAAAAAATTCAAAAATCAAAAAAATATCTTTCCCTTTTTCTCTCATCAAATTCGAAAATTTGGATTGACTTTTTCAAAAATTTTTAAAATCAAGTTGTTTCTTATGAGTCAAATCAAATCTTCAATTTGAAAATCTTATCTTTTTCAAAATCTTTTTCAAAAATAAAATCTTTTTCAAATTTCTTAGTTATTTTCGAAAATTCCAAAAATATTTTTCAAAAATCTTTTTCTTATTTTTATATCAAATTTTCGAAAATAACATAATCAATTAATGTTTTGATTCAAAAATTTCAAGTTTGTTACTTACTTGTTAAGAAAGGTTCAAACTTTGAGTTCTAGAATCATATCTTGTGATTTCTTATGAATCAAGTCATTAATTGTAATTTTTAAAATCAAATCTTTTTCAAAACTAATTTCAATCATATCTTTTCAAAAAAAATATCTTCTTATCTTATCTTTTTCAAAAAGTTGATTTTCAAAATATCTTTTCTAACTTCCTATCTTCTTATCTTCTCAAAATTGATTTTCAAAATTTGTTTCAACTAACTAACTAACTTTTTGTTTGTTTCTTATCTTTTTCAAAACTACCTAACTAACTCTCTCTCTCTAATTTTCGAAAATATATCCCCCCTTTTTCAAAATTTCTTTTTTTATTAATTATTTTAATCTTTGATTTAAAAATTTTCGAAAATTACTAACCTTTTTCAAAAACTATTTTCAAAAATCACTAATTCTTTTTCAAAAATTATTTTCGAAATTTTCCCTCTCTCATCTCCTTCTATTTGTTTATTCATCTACTAACATCTCTCCCTCACTCAAAAAAAAAAAAGAGGATCTCTATTATTATTATTTTTCTGTGCCCTCTTCTTTGTCATATGAGCAGGAGCAAGGACAAGAATATTCTTGTTGAAGCAGATCCAAAACCTGAAAGGAATCTGAAGAGGAAACTAAGAGAAGCTGAATTACAACATACCAGCAAGCACCTGTCAGAAATTATCAAACAGGAAAAGAAGATGGCAGCTGAAAATAATAATAATGCAAGGAGAATGCTTGGTGACTTTACTGCACCTAATTCCAATTTACATGGAAGAAGCATCTCCATTCCTGCCATTGGAGCAAACAACTTTGAGCTGAAATCTCAATTAGTTTCTCTGATGCAGCAGAACTGCAAGTTTCATGGACTTCCATCTGAAGATCCTTTTCAGTTCTTAACTGAATTCTTGCAGATCTGTGATACTGTTAAGACTAATGGAGTAGATCCTGAAGTCTACAGGCTCATGCTTTTCCCATTTGCTGTAAGAGACAGAGCTAGAATATGGTTGGACTCTCAACCTAAAGATAGCCTGAACTCTTGGGATAAGCTGGTCACGGCTTTCTTAGCCAAGTTCTTTCCTCCTCAAAAGCTGAGCAAGCTTAGAGTGGATGTTCAAACCTTCAAACAAAAAGATGGTGAATCCCTCTATGAAGCTTGGAAAAGATACAAACAGTTGACCAAAAAGTGTCCTTCTGACATGCTTTCAGAATGGACCATCCTGGATATATTCTATGATGGTTTATCTGAATTAGCTAAGATGTCATTGGATACTTCTGCAGGTGGATCCATTCACCTAAAGAAAACGCCTGCAGAAGCTCAAGAACTCATTGACATGGTTGCTAATAACCAGTTTATGTACACTTCTGAAAGGAATCCTGTGAGTAATGGGACGCCTATGAAGAAGGGAGTTCTTGAAGTTGATACTCTGAATGCCATATTGGCTCAGAACAAAATATTGACTCAGCAAGTCAATATGATTTCTCAAAGTCTGAATGGAATGCAAGCCGCATCCAACAGTACTCAAGAAGCTTCTTATGCAGAAGAAGCTTATGATCCTGAGAACCCTGCAATAGCAGAGGTGAATTACTTAGGTGAACCTTTTGGAAACACCTATAATCCATCATGGAGAAATCATCCAAATTTCTCATGGAAGGATCAAAAGCCTCAACAAGGCTTTAATAATGGTGGAAGAAACAGGTTTAGCAATAGCAAGCCTTTTCCATCATCCACTCAGCAACAGACAGAGAATTCTGAGCAGAATCCATCTAGCTTAGCAAACTTAGTCTATGATCTATCCAAGGCCACTGTAAGTTTCATGAATGAAACAAGGTCTTCCATTAGAAATTTGGAAGCACAAGTGGGCTAGCTGAGTAAAAGGATCACTGAAATCCCTCCCAGTACTCTCCCAAGCAATACAGAAGAGAATCCAAAAGGAGAGTGAAAGGCCATTGACATAAGCAAAATGGCCGAACCCAATGAGGGAGAGGAAGACGTGAATCCCAAGGAGGAAGACCTCCTGGGACGTCCAGTGACCAATAAGGAGCTTCCCTCTGAGGAACCAAAGGACTCTGAGGCTCATCTAGAGACCATAGAGATTCCACTGAACCTCCTTATACCCTTCATGAGCTCTGATGAGTACTCCTCTTCTGAAGAGAATGAGGATGTTACTGAAGAGCAAACTGCCAAGTTTCTTGGTGCAATCATGAAGCTAAATGCCAAATTATTTGGCATTGATACTTGGGAAGTTGAACCTCCCTTGTTCATCAATGAACTAAGTGATCTGGATCAACTGACATTGCCTCAGAAGAGACAGGATCCTGGAAAGTTCATAATACCTTGTACCATAGGCACCATGCTCTTTAAGGCTCTGTGTGACCTTGGTTCAGGAATAAACCTCATGCCCCTCTCTGTAATAGAGAAACTGGGAATCTATGGGGTGCAAGCTGCTAAAATCTCATTAGAGATTGCAGACAATTCAAGAAAATAGGCATATGGACAAGTAGAGGACGTGTTAGTAAAGGTTGAAGGCCTTTACATCCCTGCTGATTTCATAGTCCTGGATACTGGAAAGGAAGAGGATGAATCCATCATCCTAGGAAGACCTTTCCTGGCCACAGCAAAAGCTGTGATTGATGTTGACAGAGGTGAACTAGTCCTTCAATGGAATGAGGACTCCCTTGTGTTTAAAACTCAAGGATCTCCCTCTGCAACCATGGAGAGGAAGCATGAAAAGCTTCTTTCAAAGCAGAGTCAACTCAAGCCCCCACAGTCAAACTCTAAGTTTGGTGTTGGGAGGCCACAACCAAACTCTAAGTTTGGTGTTGAACTCCCATATCCAAACTCTAAGTTTGGTGTTGGAGAGTCTCAACAATGCTCTGAACATCTGTGAGGCTCCATGAGAGCCCACTGTCAAGCTATTGACATTAAATAAGCGCTTGTTGGGAGGCAACCCAATGTTTATTTATCTAACTCTATTATTCTTGTTTTTCATGTCTTTATAGGTTCATGATCATGTGGAGTCACAAAATAAACAAAAAAAAAAAAAATCAAAAACGGAATCAAAAACAGCAGAAGAAAAATCACACCCTGGACGAGCATCTGTCTGGCATTCAAACGCCAGAACAGAGCATGGTTCTGGCGCTGAACGCCCAAAATGGGCAGCATCCTGGCGCTGAACGCCCAGAACAAGCATGGTTCTGGTGTTCAACGCCAGAAATGGCAGCAAATGGGCGTTGAACGCCCAAAATGGGCACCAACCTGGCGCTGAACGCCCAGAGTTGTGTGCAAGGGCATTTTACATGCCTAATGGGTGCAGGGATGTAAATTCTTGACACCTCCAGATCTGTGGACACCACAGGATCACCTCAAGATCTGTGGACACCACAGGATCATCTCAGGATCTGTGAATCCCACAGGATCCCTACCCACCTCACCCTCTCTCTCTCCATTCATGACCATCCCTTCTGTTTTCCATTCACCACTCACATCCATACACACATCCCTCCATCTCCTCCATATTTTCTTCTTCTTCTATTCTTTCTTCTTTTGCTCGAGGGCGAGCAACATTCTAAGTTTGGTGTGGTAAAAGCATAAGCTTTTTGTTTTTCCATTACCATTGATGGCACCTAAACCTCTAAAAGAGGAGAAGGGAAGACAAAGGCTTCCACCTCTGAGTCATGGGAGATGAAAAGATTCATCTCAAGGGTCTATAGCTCAGTGGTAGAACATGTGGCTGCAAATCAAGAGATCCCTGAGATACCTCAGGGGATGCACTTCCCTCCACATAAATATTAGGAGCAAATCAACACCTCCCTAGGAGAATTAAGTTCCAACATGGGACAATTAAGGGTGGAACATCAAGAGCACTCCATCATCCTTCATGAAATAAGAAAAGATCAAAAAGCAATGAGGGAGGAGAAACAAAGACAAGGAAGAGACATAGAAGAGCTCAAGGACATCATTGGTTCCTCAAGAAGGAAACGCCACCATCACTAAGGTGGATTCATTCCTTGTTCTTATTTCTTCTGTTTTTCGTTTTCTATGTTATGTGCTTATCTATGTTTGTGTCTTCATTACATGATCATTAGTAGTTAGTAACTATGTCTTAAAGTTATGAATGTCCTATGAATCCATCACCTCTCTTAAATGAAAAATGTTTTAAATCAAAAGAACAAGAAGTACATGAGTTTTGAATTTATCCTTGAACTTAGCTTAATTATATTGATGTGGTGACAATGCTTCTTGTTTTCTGAATGTATGCTTGAACAATGCATATGTCTTTTGAAGTTGTTGTTTAAGAATGTTAAATATGTTGGCTCTTGAAAGAATGATGACTAGGAGACATGTTATTTGATAATCTGAAAAATCATAAAAATGATTCTTGAAGCAAGAAAAAGCAGCAAAGAACAAAGCTTGCAGAAAAAAAAATAGGCGAAAAAAATAGAAAAAAAAGAAAAAGCAAGCAGAAAAAGCCAAAAGCTCTTAAAACCAAGAGGCAAGAGCAAAAAGCCAATAACCCTTAAAACCAAAAGGCAAGGGCAAATAAAAAGGATCCCAAGGCTTTGAGCATCAGTGGATAGGAGGGCCTAAAGGAATAAAATCCTGGTCTAAGCGGCTAAACCAAGCTGTCCCTAACCATGTGCTTGTGGCGTGTAGGTGTCAAGTGAAAACTTGAGACTGAGCGGTTAAAGTCAAGGTCCAAAGCAAAAAAAGAGTGTGCTTAAGAACCCTGGACACCTCTAATTGGGGACTTTAGCAAAGCTGAGTCACAATCTGAAAAGGTTCACCCAGTTATGTGTCTGTGGCATTTATGTATCCGGTGGTAATACTGGAAAACAAAGTGCTTAGTGCCACGGCCAAGACTCATAAAATAGCTGTGTTCAAGAATCATCATACTAAACTAGGAGAATCAATAACACTATCTGAACTCTGAGTTCCTATAGATGCCAATCATTCTGAACCTCAATGGATAAAGTGAGATGCCAAAACTATTCAAGAGGCAAAAAGCTATAAGTCCCGCTCATTTGATTGGAGCTATGTTTCATTGATAGTTTGGAATTTATAGTATGTTCTATTCTTTTTATCCTATTTTGATTTTCAGTTGCTTGGGGACAAGCAACAATTTAAGTTTGGTGTTGTGATGAGCGGATAATTTATACGCTTTTTGGCATTGTTTTTAGTATGTTTTTAGTAGAATCTAGTTACTTTTAGGGATGTTTTTAATAGATTTTATGTTAAATTCACATTTATGGACTTTACTATAAGTTTGTGTATTTTTCTATGATTTCAGGTATTTTCTGGCTGAAATTGAGGGACCTGAGCAAAAATCAGATTCAGAGGTTGAAGAAGGACTGCTGATGCTGTTGGATTCTAACCTCCCTGCACTCAAAGTGGATTTTCTGGAGCTACAGAACTCAAAATGGCGCGCTTCCAATTGTGTTGGAAAGTAGACATCCAGGGCTTTCCAGAAATATATAATAGTTTATACTTTGGCCAATAATAGACGATGTAAACTGGCGTTCAACGCCAGCTTTCTACCCAAATCTGGCGTCCAGCGCCAGAAATGGATCAAAAACCAGAGTTGAACGCCAGAAATGGATCCAAACCTGGCGTTCAACTCCACAAATGGCCTCTACACGTGGAAAGTTAAAGCTCAGCCCAAGTACACACCAAGTGGGCCCCGGAAGTGGATTTATGCATCAATTACTTATTTCTGTAAACCCTAGTGACTAGTTTATTATAAATAGGACCTTTCACTATTGTATTAGACATCTTTGATCAGTTGTATGCTATCTTAGATCACGCTTGAGGGCTGGCCTCTTGGCCATGCCTGGACTTTCACTTATGTATTTTTAACGGTAGAGTTTCTACACTCCATAGATTAAGGTGTGGAGCTCTGCTGTTCCTCAAAGATTAATGCAAAGTACTACTGTTTTCTATTCAATTCATCTTATTTCTCTTCTAAGATATTCATTCGTACTTCAATCTGAATGTGATGAACGTGACAATCATCATCATTCCCTATGAACGCGTGCCTGACAACCACTTCCGTTCTACCTTAGACTGAATGAGTATCTCTTAGATCTCCTAACCAGAATCTTCGTGGTGTAAGCTAGAATGATGGCGGTATTCAAGAGAATCCGGAAGGTCTAAACCTTGTCTGTGGTATTCCGAGTAGGATTCAATGAATGAATGACTGTGACGAGCTCCAAACTCGCGATTGCGGGGCGTTAGTAACAGACGCAAAAGGATAGTAAATCCTATTCCAGCATGATCGAGAACCGACAGATGAATAGTCGTGCCGTGACAGGGTGCGTTGACCATTTTCACTGAGAGGATAAGATGAAGCCATTGACAAGGGTGATGCCTCCAGACGATTAGCCGTGCCGTGACAGGGCATTGGATCATTTTCCCGAGAGATGACCAAAAGTAGCCATTGACAATGGTGATGTATCACATAAAGCCAGCCATGGTAAGGAGTAAGACTGACTGGATGAAGACAACAGGAAAGCAGAGGTTCAGAGGAACGAAAGCATCTCCATTCGCTTATCTGAAATTCTCACCAATGAATTACATAAGTATTTCTATCCCTATTTTATTATATTATTTTCGAAAACTCCATAACCATTTGATATCCGCCTGACTGAGATTTACAAGGTGACCATAGCTTGCTTCATACCGATAATCTCCGTGGGATTCAACCCTTACTCACGTAAGGTATTACTTGGACGACCCAGTGCACTTGCTGGTTAGTTGTGCGAAGTTGTGAACCATGGTATTGGCATCATGTTTTTGGCGCCATTACCAGGGAAAGAAAGAGCGATGAATTTTACATAATCAAAGTGTAATCACAATTTCTGCGCACCAGAAGACGATAAGAAGAAGATGGAGATGAATGCTAAAGCCATCAACCTTCTTCACTGTGCTATCAGCTTTGAAGAGTACCGAAAGGTATCTAGATGCAAGACAGGCAAAGAAAATATGGGAGAAACTCCAGGTTATACACGAAGGCACTAAACAAGTCAAAGAAACGAGGATTGATATGCTGCGAAAAGAGTACGAGATGTTTAATATGAAGGATGGAGAAAGTATTGATGAAGTGTTTGAAAGATTCTCAATCTTAATCAACAACCTTGATGCTATGGGTATAAACTACTCAGAACAAACCCTAGTGAGAAAACTCCTTAGAAGCCTCACAAAAGAATGGGAAACCACTGCCACTGTCCTAGCCGAGAGCAATAACCTAAGCCCTATAACCTAAGATGAGCTGAGAGAAAAACTCATTGCCTATGAAACCACACACAAAAACCCGGACTCAAAGAAAAAGGGAATAGCCCTCAAGTCAAAAATAGAATCAAAAGAGAGTGAGTCTAGTGATGGTATTTCAGATGATGAGCTTATGATTTTTGCTAGGAGATTTAGAAGGATGATGAAGAACAAGGGCAAGTACAAGGGTTCAAGCTCAAAGGAACAAAAGATGGACTTGAGCAAAGTGATGTGTCATCACTGCAAGGAGGCTGGACATTTCAAGCTAAACTATCCAAAGCTCAAGAAGGAGGATAAAAGAAAGAAAGAAAAGAAGAGAGTGCTCATGGCAGCTTGGGAGGATCTTGAGAATGACTCCAATGAGGAAGAAGATTCTGAAGGTGAAAATAAAGACTGCTTCATGGCTGGAAACAATAATCTTGATGAGGTAAATTACTTTGACTTATCTATAGATGATTTACATGCTATTATTGATGATCTTACTCTAAACACCTCAAAACTACTAGACAAGTATAATAAGTGCAGATTTGAAAAAGATGTGTTAAAAGCTGAAAACGATTTTTTAAAAGAAAAAGTGAAGGAAACTGAATGTGCTTTGGACATTATTGAAGAAAACTAATTTTTAAAATCTGAACTTGAAAAATTAAAAGGAAAGCACATTGTGGATCCTTCTCAAGAGTTAATTGCTGAAAATGAAAGATTAAATTATATGATTAAAAGGCTGAATGGTGACTTAGCAAAATTTGCTCAAAGCTCTAGTAACTTGGGCAAATTACTTGCAAGCCTTAGACCATTGTTTGAAAATATGGTTTAGGTTACATAACCAAGGAAAGTGCAGTTTTTAATGATTCCTCTATGAAATTTATGACTTCTTCATCAAACACTAAATCCACATCCAACAAATCTGGTATTGGATATGTTCCCACATTTGAGGAGAAATTTGATGAAGTTTACACAAGTGAAACTAAGCCTTCACCAAGAACTGAACCTACCTCAAATAGGTTAGGTCTGGGGTACATTTTGAAAAATGAGGTTGCTTTCAAGAAACCATTAGTTTACAACAAAACCTCATATTCAAAAAGTCCAAAAGTTTTCAAAAATTCTGGTGAAAATGCTTTTGCAAAGAGGAACAATTATGACAAAAATCAGTTTGGCAAAAGAAATGCACCTCTTCCAAAAACCAGAAAATTACAACCCTTTAATCATTTCCAGCATAGTAACTCATCTCAATTTCAGCAACATGCATTAGGAAATCATTGTTTTAATTGCAAAAAAATTGGTCATTCATATTCACAATTCTTCATTTAAAAAAGAATTGTAGGAAACCAAATCTACAATGTTGTGTGTGATTTCAATGCACTTGGGCAACCAAGATGGATTAACTTCAAAGGATCCAAATAAATTTGGATACCTAAGGTTACTTGAAGTTTTTCATGCAGATTTGCCTAGCATCCAAGAACAAAAAGGATATGTGGTACTTGGATAGTGGATGCTCAAGGCACATGACTGGAAGGTTAACTTACTTCATCAAACTAAACAAGTATGATGGAGGTTTTGTAACCTTTGGAGATGATAGTAAAGGTAAAATAATTGCTGTTGGAAAAGTAGATAATGAACACTCTACTTTCATTGATGGTGTATTTTTTGTATGTGGATTGAATTACAATCTTTTGAGTATAAGTCAGCTGTGTGACTTAGGATATTTAGTGACTTTCAAAAGACTTGAATGCTGTGTTGTAAATAAAAAGACTAATGAAGTGCTTTTTGTTACCAAGCGTTGTAATAATGTGTATGGACTTACTCTTGATGAACTAAACGATCAAAATGTAGCTTGTTTTCATTCTAAAGAATCTGAAAAGTGGCTATGGCACAAGAGATTGGGCCATGCAAGTATGTTTCAAATAAACAAACTTGTAAAGAAAGGGTTAGTAAGAGGTCTTCCTTTGATAAGGTTTGACAAAGACATCACTCGTGATGCTTGCCAAATGGGAAAACAAACAAAAAGTTCTTTGAAACCAAAGGAAGACATCTCTACTAAAAGGCCACTTGAGTTGCTACACATTGATTTATTTGGTCCAAAAAAAACTCAAAGTCTAGGTAGTAAACATTATAGTTTAGTGATTGTGGATGACTATAATAGGTTTGGTTGGGTTTTATTTCTTGCACACAAAAATGAAGACTTTTCGGCCTTTAAACCTTTTTGCAAGAAAATTCAAAATGAAAAGGATTTAAAGGTCTCTTCTATAAGAAGTGATCATGGAACTGAATTTGAAAACAATTTATTTGAATCCTTTTGTGAGAAATTTAGAATATCTCACAACTTCTCTTGTCTAAGGACACCACAACAAAATGGTGTTATGGAAAGAAGAAATAGAAGCATACAAGAAATGACAAGAGCTATGCTTTGTGAGAGCAATCTTCCAAAATTCCTTTGGGCTGAAGTGGTTAACACAGCTTGCCACATTTTGAATAGAACTATCATAAGAAAATTTTTGAAGAAAACCCCTTATGAACTTTGGAAAAGTTACCCATCAAACTTGGACTACTTGCACATCTTTGGATGTAAATGCTTTGTTCTTAATAACAAGGATAATTTGGGTAAATTTGACCTAAAGGCGTATGAGTACTTGTTTGTAGGATATTCCACAACTAGTAAAGCATATAGAATTTATCATCAAGTTGCTAGGATTATTGAGGAGTCCATACATGTTACATTTTGTGATACTAACTTGGTGCAAAGTGTTTTAGAAGATTGTGATGCAGGGAATCAAGCTCAAAAAGTTGATGAAACTGTGCAAAATCATGAAAATGAAAATTCTGGTCAAGCTGAACTAGAAACTGCAATAGCTAAAAATTCAAGAGACAATTCTATTTTGTCTCATGAATCTGAAGGAAATCCTGAAACCACCAGTTCCCAGAATCCCTTGCTAACCGAATCTGCCTCCAAGTCCACTAGACCTCGTGAATGGAGATTCTTGAAGAATTATCCTGAGGAATTTGTCATTGGAGACGTCTCTCATGGGGTTAGAACTCGGTCTTCAACTAGAAAGGCAAATGAAGGAAAAAACATTGCCCTTCTCTCTCAAATGGAGCCTCAAAATGTCAAGGAAGCCCTTGGTGACCCTTCTTGGGTGAAGGCAATGGAAGATGAGCTTCAAGAGTTTGAGAAGAACCAGGTTTGGACATTGGTTCCAAGGCCAAATGGAAAGAAAGTGGCCGGAACCAAGTGGATATTTCGGAACAAGCTAGGAGAGGATGGTAGCATTGCAAGAAATAAAGCAAGGCTGGTGGCACAAGGATATGACCAAGAAGAAGGAATAGATTTTGATGAATCCTTTGCCCCTGTTGCCCGAATGGAAGCCATAAGACTTCTCTTAGCTTATGCTGCGTTTTGTGGTTTTAAATTATATCAAATGGATATGAAATGTGCATTTTTGAATGGTGTGATAGATAGAGAAGTGTATGTGGAGCAGCCACCTAGTTTTGAAAACAAAGAGCTTTCTAACCATGTTTTCAAATTATCAACAGCTCTCTATGGTTTAAGAGAAGCTCCTAGAGCTTGGTATGAGAGACTTAGCTCTTTTCTCTTGAAAAATGGTTTTCAAAGAGGCACCACAGACACTACTCTATTTATCAAGAATTCAAATAACTCTTTCATTCTATTCCAAATATATGTTGATGACATTATTTTTGGATCAGCCAATGAATCCCTTTTTTTTGAATTTGGGAAACTCATGACAAGGGAATTTGACATGAGTATGATGGATGTACTTAATTTTTTCCTTGGGCTACAAATTAAACAAACTGAAAATGGTATTTTTATTCATCAAGAAAAGTATGCCAAGGAACTAGTTAAGAAATTTGGTATGGCTAATGCCAAACCCATGGGAACTCCCATGCACCCTAATTCAAAACTAGATAAGGGAGAAACTGAGAAAGATGTAGATGAGACTAGGTATAGAGGAATGATTGGCTCTCTTATGTACTTAACCTCCTCTAGACCCAATATTGTGCAAAGTGTTGGAATGTGTTCAAGATTCCAATCTAAACCTAAAGAGTCTCATCTTTCTGCAGTTAAGAGGATCATTAGATATGTTCATGGCACACCCAATTTTGGTCTTTAGTATCCTAAGATTAATGATTTTTCTGCAGTTGGTTATTGTGATGCAGATTTTTCTGGTGATAGAGTTGATAGAAGAAGCACATCAGGCTTATATTGCTTCCTTGGGAAGTCCTTGAATGTTTGGTCAAGTAAGAAGTAGCCAACAGTGGCGTTATCCACTGCAGAGGCTGAGTATATAGTTGTGTCTTCATGTTGTTCACGGATTTTTTGGTTAAAAACACAGCTTGCTGATTACAAATTAAATGCTGAAAATATTCCCTTGTTATGCGATAATATGAGTGCCATTAATATTTTTAAAAATCCAGTTTTGCACTCTAGGACTAAACATATTGAAGTGAGATTTCACTCAATAAGAGAGCATGTTCAAAAAGGGGATATTAGCATTCAATTTGTTAAATCAGAGGAGTAATTAGCTGATATTTTCACTAAACCACTAGCTGAGGACAGATTTTGCTTGCTTAGGACTAGTCTAGGAATTTTAAGCTATGATTCTTTGTTTCAAAGTTGCTGATGTGTTTGTTGGATTTTTTGTCTCATAAATAGGTATGAGACAATTCTGGGAAAGTGAAGAACGTTCCCTTCAATCAGCGTGTTCTGGACTTATTGCAGATGCAGATTTATCTGGGCCAGTGATGGGGGAAAATTGATTTCCACACAAAACTCACCAGCAAGTATACCGGGTCGCATCAAGTAGTAAAAGTCACGTGAGTGAGGTCGATCCCATGAGGATTGATGGATCAAGCAACTTTAGTTAGGTGATTAGTCTAGTTAAGCTAACAGTGGTGTATTGAGTGGAATTGAACTAACAGAATATAAATTGCAAGAAATTTAAAGTGCAGAATGTAAATTGCATCAAATGTAAAGGGCTTTGGGTGCAGGAAAATTAAAGAAAACAGAAATAACAGAGAGAAAGATTCATTAGGGATCGGAGATATCATAATCCACAATGATTCAAATGGGTCTGAACTCCTTTCTCAATCATATGAGTAGATCTATGGCAGATTGAAATTGATTGGATCCCAATTCCTTAGCAATCCAATCTCTTTAATCACAATCAATCTTGCAAATTCCTTGATCCAATTGTCATGAGAAGAGGTTAAGTACATGTCTCTCATCCATAAGCCACACTAACTCTCAAGATCTCAATTCCTCTCGAATAGTGTTGATCAAGAGAATAGTGAAGGATAGAGCCTCAGTTCTAATGCTCATAATTTTCCTTCCGAGGCTCACACAAGTATTCACAGATTCAAACCCCTTTCTGGAGTGAATAAATCATCAATCAAAACAGAGGATATCCAATAGCTACCCAAACAGATTGAGAAGAAGAAGATGTTCACTCAATCATGTGAATTATAACAGAGCTCTTGCCCTAATGAAGTAGGGTCAATGGATCATAGCTCAAAGAACAAGTGCAGAGAAACTAAATTGCAAGAAAGTAAATCAAACTGACGAACATGAACGAAAATGTAAAATTGCAAAAAAGGAAATTGTAGCAGAGAAGTGTAGAAATTGAAATTTGCGTAAAACTGAATTGAATTTAATACTAAAATGTAAAAAAATGCAGAAATGTAAAAGTGTTTGCAAGAGCCTTCTACTCTACTCCTACTCCTACTCCTACTACTACTAATCCTCCTAATACAGCCTTCAGAAAAACCTCCTTACTAACTAACCGAGCTCCCGATGAAATGAAGCTGATACCTTTATATAGGCTTGCCTAAATTAAAAATGAAATTGAAATTGAAAACAAATTACAACTCAAATGAAATTCCTATTCTAACTGTTTCTTGTGCCTTTGAGTGATGTCAATGGGCTCTGCTTGCTTTGAAGTTTCAATGGGCTTGGAATCAGATTGATTTGAGCAAAAATTCACTTCCAGGAGAGCGAAGCGTTCAAATGAAGAACGGAACACTTTTATACCCACGCGTACGCATCCTATACGCTTGCGCGTCCTTTTTGCATTTTGGCCCATCCACGCGTACGCGTGCCATACGCGTGCGCGTCCATAATAGCACTCTCCAAAAGAGCGTAGCGCTCGCAATATGAGCACTTCTCACGCGTACGCGTCCCCTACGCGTACGCGTGGTCTTCAAAATCTCCACTTCCAAGCTTGCACTTTACTCACGTGTTCACAGGCTTTTTCACAATTACCACATCCACGCGTACGCGTCATGCATGCGTATGCGTGGTCTTCCAGATTTGCAAATTTGTCGCGTACGCGTCACCGCATCACTGGCAAATTTTCCAGCCTCAATATCACAGGCGCTCTTTCAAAACGAACGTAGCGTTTGAGCCCAAGGAGTGCTCATTGTGAAAAACAGAGCACACTTTTTTGATTTAATCATGGGCCACGCTTTTAAAAGCGTGGCCTAAGGCTGCAAAGTGTGCTCAAACTTCCAAGTGTGCCCCAGAATTCTTCTTTTCTCCTTTTGAGCTTATTTTGTACTTTTTTGCTTCTTTTTCCACTTATTTCTTACAAAGTTTATAAAATCAGAAGATCAAAGAAATATACTGTTTAAGCACAAAAACATTCAATAATTAAGCATTAATCATTAATTTCTTGTGTGAAAAAGCATAGAAAAACATGACATGATGCGCAGTCATCAGCCAACCTCAAAAATCAGATCTAGAGTGGTCCAATGTGTTTCCTTAAATCCAACCATCTCTGGGCCCAATATGAATGACATTTTTGTTGTGCTTTGTTTTTGTTTTTGTTGGCCTGTTTGCTTTAGTTTATTTCTTTTTGTCATTTAGTCCAAAAGTTTTCAATTTTAAAATTGATTTCCTTTTTAATTCTTAAATAAAATAAAATCTTTCTTCTTTATGATGTCAAGTCATTTAAATTCAAATCAGAGGTGATGCAGTTACGTGGTTTTAGAAAATCTTTTTGGGTACGGTTACCAACACTTCCTTCTCTCCATCCATAACTCCTCCTCAAACTCTTCGATTTCCTCCACTACCTTTATTACTTCTCTTTCTTCTTAAGCTAGAAACCACAAAATGAGGAAGAAAATTGTCGTACAAAAGCCTCCTAGAGAAAAGATACACAAGCTTCCTGCAAAACTGAGGCCGTCTATTCATTCAAGAGATCAAACCTTCACTCCCTCACCTTCTCCTCCTACCTCTCCTCTACGCACTGATCCCATGGCGCGGACCAAGAACACACCAAGATATTCGGCCTCTGCCAAGCCGACGCCACCACCAAAGTTACCGCCGTCAAAACCCAGTTCTTCGAAACCAAGCTCATCCAAAGGCAAACACCCTGCGGCCAAAGAACTAGTTCCTGAGTCAACTCAGCCTAAGCCAAGGTTTGTTCCCTTGTGTTCTCAAAGAGTGAAACAGCAAAAGGGACCTACTCGATCTGAGAGAGTGGTTCTAGATGATGAGTTCATTCCTGAGGAATCTCCTTCACCTTCCACCGAAGGCACTTCCATCTCCACTGGACAAAAATCTGCTCTGTTAAATGTTGTAAGGGATGTGGTCCAAAAGTTTGTCTCCCAATCCAACCACATGATTGCAATGAGTAAGGAGCAAAGGAAACTAGCAAGCAAGCATGAGAATTTCCTCCAAAAATCAAGGGATAGAGTGGCTGTGTTCATGACATTCATTGACAACCTTCAAAAGGATAAAGACCCTGCCACTAATGCTGATGAGGAAGCTGATTTGGAGGGGAATGGTTCAGATGCCTAGAATTGTCTCATGAAGCTACTGCTGTCTGCTCTTTTTTTGTCTCATAAATACTGTCTCTTTTGATACATTGGAACTTATGTTTGTTATTTCCAGATGACTGTAATACCTTAATGGTGCACGAATTGTGAATCACACTTTTCACAACGCGTACCACTAACCAGCAAGTGCACTGGGTCGTCCAAGTAATACCTCACGTGAGTAAGGGTCGAATCCCACGGAGATTGTTGGTTTGAAGCAATCTATGGTTATCTTGTAAATCTTAGTCAGGAAGTCAATTATGTTTATCAGTTGAATTGCGAATAAACAATAGAGCATGGATTAAAGGTTACTTGTTATGCAGTAATGGAGAATATGTTGGAGTTTTGGAGATGCTTTGTCTTCTGAATCTCTGCTTTCCTCTGTCTTCTTGTTCACGCACGCACGTCCTCCTATGGCAAGCTGTGTGTTGGTGGATCACCGTTGTCAATGGCTACCTTCCATCCTTCCAGTGAAAACTACGCTCACGCGCTCTGTCACAGCACGGCTAATCACCGGTTGGTTCTCGATCCGATTGGAATAGGATTTACTATCCTTTTGCGTCTGTCACTAACGCCCAGCCTTCAGGAGTTTGAAGCTCGTCACAGTCATTCAATCCTTGAATCCTACTCGGAATACCACAGACAAGGTTTAGACTTTCCGGATTCTCATGAATGTCGCCATCAGTTCTAGCTTATACCATGGAGATTCTGATTAAGGAATCTAAGAGATACTCATTCAATCGGATATAGAACGGAGGTGGTTGTTAGGCACACGTTCGTGGTTTGAGGAAGGTGATGAATGTCACAGATCATCACCTCCATCACAGTTAAGCGTGAATGAACATCTTAGATAGGAACAAGCGTGTTTGAATGGAAAATAGAAATACTTGCATTAATTCATCGAGACACAGCAGAGCTCCTCACCCCCAACAATGAGGTTTAGAGACTCATGCCGTCAAAGAATACAAAGTTTAGATCTGAAATGTTATCAGCTCCAAAATAAGTCTCTAAAAGTTGTTTAAATACTAAACTAGTAGCCTAGGTTTACAAAAATTGGATAAACTATGATGGATGATGCAGAAATTCACTTCTGGGGCCCACTTCTGTGTGCTGGGGCCCACTTGGTGTGTGCTGGGGCTGAGACTTAAGCAATTCACGTGCAGAGGCCATTTGTGGAGTTGAACGCCAGTTTTTGTGCCAGTTTGGGCGTTCAACTCCAGTTTTTGATCCTTTTCTGGCGCTGGACGCCAGAATTGGGCAAAGGACTGGCGTTGAACGCCAGTTTACGTCGTCTATTCTTGTGCAAAGTATGGACTATTATATATTGCTGGAAAGCCCTGGATGTCTACTTTCCAACGCAATTGGAAGCACGCCATTTCGAGTTCTGTAGCTCCAGAAAATCCACTTTGAGTATAGGGAGGTCAGAATCCAACAGCATCAGCAGTCCTTTTTCAGCCTGAATCAGATTTTTGCTCAGCTCCTTCAATTTCAGCCAGAAAAATACCTGAAATTACAGAAAAACACACAACTCATAGTAAAGTCCAGAAATATGAATTTTTCCTAAAAACTAATAGAAATAGACTGAAAACTAACTAAAACATACTCAAAACTATATGAAATTATCCCCAAAAAGCGTATAAAATATCCGCTCATCACAACACCAAACTTAAACTGTTGCTTGTCCTCAAGCAACTAGACAAATAAAATAGAAGACTAATAGGTTGAGAAGCAATAATATCTCGGAGTTTTTGATTGAAGCTCAGATCCTAATTAGATGAGCGGGACTAGTAGCTTTTTGCTTCTGAACAGTTTTGGCATCTCACTTTATCCATTGAAGCTCAGAGTGATTGGCATCTATAGGAACTCAGAATTCAGATAGTGTTATTGATTCTCTTAGTTCAGTGTGATGATTCTTGAACACAGCTTCTTTATGAGTCTTGGCCGTGGCCCTAAGCACTTTGTTTTCCAGTATTACTACCGGATACATAAATGCCACAGACACATAACTGGGTGAACCTTTTCAGATTGTGACTCAGCTTTGCTCAAGTCCCCAGTTAGAGGTGTCCAGGGTTCTTAAGCACACTCTTCTTTTTGCTTGGACCTTGACTTTAACCGCTCAGTCTCAAGTTTTCACTTGACACCTTCATGCCACAAGCACATGGTTAGGGACAGCTTGGTTTAGCCGCTTAGGCCAGGATTTTATTCCTTCGTGGCCCTCCTATCCACTGATGCTCAAAGCCTTGGGATCCTTTTCATTACCCTTGCCTTTTGGTTTTAAGGGCTATTGGCTCTTTGCTCTTGCCTCTTGGTTTTAAGAGCTTTTGGCTTTTTCTGCTTGCTTTTTCTTTTTCTTTCTATAATTTTTTTTTTTGCTTTTTTTTTTCTGCAAGCTTTGTTCTTTGCTGCTTTTTCTTGCTTCAAGAATCATTTTTATGATTTTTCAGATTATCAATAACATGTCTCATGTTCATCATTCTTTCAAGAGCCAACATATTTAACAGTCTTAAGCAACAAATTCAAAAGACATATGCACTGTTCAAGCATTTATTCAGAAGACAGAAAGCATTGCCACCACATTTAACTAATTAGAATTTCTCTTATTAAAACTCGAAATTTTATTGCCTCTTATTCAAAAGATCTACTACTTTATTCATGTTTGCTGATGATGAGAAAATAAACTATAGCTTAATTGGGAATAAAATCAAAATAGACACTAATTACTACTAATGATCATGTAATGAAGACACAAACATAGATAAGCACTTAACATAGAGAAAACGAAAAATAGAGAAAGTAAGAACAAGGAACGAGTCCACCTTAGTGATGATGGCATTTCCTTCTTGAGGAACCAATGATGTTCTTGAGCTCTTTTATGTCTCTTCCTTGCCTTTGTGGTTTGATTCCTAGTGATTTTTTTGTATTTCTATCCTCAGTTGCTTCCAATAATTATGTGGAGGGAAGTGCATCCCCTGAGGTATCTCAGGGATCTCTTGATTTGCAGCCACATGTTCTACCACTGAGCTATAGATCCTTCACATAATTGTTTTACCACACCAAACTTAGAATGTTGCTCGCCCTCGAGCAAAAGAAGAGGGAATTGCACACAACTCTGGGCGTTCAGCGCCAGGTTGGTGCCCATTTTGGGCGTTCAACGCCCATTTACTAGCCATTTCTGGCGTTGAACGCCAGAACCATGCTCTGTTCTGGCGTTGAACGCCAGACAGGTGCTTCCTCCAGGGTGTGATTTTTCTTCTGCTGTTTTTTATTCCGTTTTCAATTTTTAATATTTATTTTGTGACTCCACATGATCATGAACCTAATAAAACATGAAAAATCATGAGAATAAATAAAAATTGGGTTGCCTCCCAACAAGCGCTTCTTTAATGTCCTTAGCTGGACTTTGCTGAGCTTTTAATCTAGCTTCAGCCTTGAGCATTCTTGCTCAATGTTGCCTTCAAGATAATGCTTGATTTTCTGTCCATTGACAATGAACTTCTTATCAGAATCAATATCTTGAAGCTCCACATAACCATATGGTGATACACTTGTAATCACGTATGGTCCCCTCCACCGGGATTTCAGTTTCCCGGGGAATAGCCTGAGTCTAGAGTTAAACAACAGAACCTTCTGTCCTGGTTCAAAGATTCTAGATGACAGCTTTCTGTCATGCCACTTTTTTTATTTTTCTTTATATAGCTTGGCATTTTCGAAAGCTGTGAATCTGAACTCCTCTAGCTCATTTAGCTGGAGCAATCTTTTTTCTCCTGCTAATTTGGCATCAAAGTTTAGGAATCTGGTTGCCCAGTAGGCCTTATGTTCCAGTTCCACGGGCAGGTGGCATGCCTTACCATACACGAGTTGGTATGGAGAGGTCCCTATAGGGGTCTTGAATGCTGTTCTGTAAGCCCACAGAGCATCATCCAAGCTCCTTGCCCAATCCTTTCTGCGGGTATTTACTGTCCGTTCCAGGATTCTCTTTAATTCTCTGTTAGAGACTTCAGCTTGCCCATTGGTTTGTGGATGATATGGTGTGGCCACTTTGTGGCGAATTCCATACCGAACCATGGCAGAGTAAAGCTATTTATTGCAGAAGTGAGTGCCCCCATCACTGATTAACACTCTAGGGACACCAAACCTGCTAAAGATATGTTTCTGGAGGAACTTCAGCACTGTTTTAGTATCATTGGTGGGTGTGACAATAGCCTCAACCCATTTTGATACATAGTCAACTGCCACCAGAATATAAGTGTTTGAATATGATGGTGGAAAAGGTCCCATGAAGTCAATTCCCCATACGTCAAACAACTCAATTTCCAAGATTCCTTGTTGAGGCATGGCGTAACCATGAGGCAGATTACCAGCTCTTTGGCAACTGTCACAATTACGTACAAACTCTCGGGAATCTTTATAGAGTGTGGGCCAATAGAAGCCACATTGGAGGACCTTGGTGGCTGTTCGCTCACCTCCGAAATGGCCTCCATATTGAGATCCGTGGCAATGCCATAGGATTCTCTGTGCTTCCTCTCTGGGGACACACCTACGGATAATTCCGTCTGCACATCTCTTAAAGAGATAGGGTTCATCCCACAAGTAGTACTTTGCATCAGTGACTAATTTCTTCTTTTGTATTCTATTGTACTCCTTGGGTATGAACCGTGCAGCTTTATAGTTTGCAATATCGGCAAACCATGGTGCTTCCTGAATGGCAAATAGATGCTCATCAGGGAACGTCTCAGAGATCTCAAGAAAGGGGAGGGACGTCCCTTCCACTGGCTTTATCCGGGACAGATGATCAGCCACTTGGTTCTCTGTCCCTTTTCTGTCTCTTATTTCTATATCAAACTCTTGCAGAAGCAATACCCATCTGATGAGCCTGGGTTTTGAATCCTGCTTTGTGAGTAGATATTTAAGAGCAGCATGGTCAGTATACACAATCACTTTTGATCCTACTAAGTATGATCTGAACTTGTCAATGGCGTAAACCACTGCAAGTAGTTCTTTTTCTGTGGTTGTGTAATTTTTCTGGGCATCATTTAGAACGCGACTGGCATAATAAATGACATGCAGAAGCTTGTCATGCCTCTGTCCCAATACTGCACCAATGGCATGATCACTGGCATCACACATTAACTCAAATGGCAATGTCCAGTCTGGTGCAGAAATGACTGGTGTTGTGACCAGCTTAGCTTTCAGCGTTTCAAACGCCTGCAGGCATGCTGTGTCAAACACAAATGGCGTGTCAGCAGCTAGCAGATTGCTTAGAGGTTTTGCGATTTTTGAAAAATCCTTTATAAACCTCCTATAGAATCCTGCATGCCCCAGAAAGCTTCTGATTGCCTTAACATTGGCAGGTGGTGGTAATTTTTCAATTACCTCTATTTTTGCTTGATCCACCTCTATTCCCTTGTTTGAGATTTTATGCCCAAGAACAATTCCTTCAGTCACCATGAAGTGACACTTTTCCCAGTTTAAAACTAGGTTGGTTTCTTGGCATCTTTTCAGAACAAATTTCAGGTGATCAAGACAGGAGCTGAATGAGTCTCCATATACTGAGAAGTCATCCATGAAGACTTCCAGAAATTTTTCCACCATGTCAGAGAAAATAGAGAGCATGCATCTCTGGAAGGTTGCAGGCGCATTACATAGCCCAAATGGCATCCTTCTATAAGCAAACACTCCAGATGGGCATGTGAATGCTGTTTTCTCTTGATCCTGGGGATCCACTACAATCTGGTTATAGCCTGAATAGCCATCCAAAAAGCAGTAATAATCTTGACCTGCTAGTCTCTCTAGCATCTGGTCTATGAATGGTAAAGGAAAATGATCCTTTCTGGTGGCTGTATTGAGCCTTCTGTAGTCAATACACATGCGCCACCCTGTAACTGTTCTTGTGGGAACCAGTTCATTTTTTTCATTATGAATCACTGTCATGCCTCCCTTTTTTGGGACGACTTGAACATGGCTCACCCAGGGGCTATCAGAAATAGGATAAATAATCCCAGCCTCTAGTAACTTGGTGACCTCTTTCTGCACCACTTCCTTCATGGATGGATTTAGCCGCCTCTGTGGTTGAACCACTGGTTTGGCATTATCCTCCAATAGGATTTTGTGCATGCATCTAGCTGGGCTTATGCCCTTAAGGTCACCTATGGACCACCCAAGAGCTGTCTTGTGTGTCCTTAGCACTTGAATAAGTGCTTCCTCTTCCTGTGAATTTAAAGCAGAGCTTATGATCACTGGAAAAGTGTCACCTTCTCCCAGAAATGCATATTTCAAGGATGGTGGTAGTGGCTTGAGCTCGGGTTTAGGAGGGTTTTCCTCTTTCAGAAGAAAGTTCAGAGGCTCTTTCATGTCCTCTGAATCCTCCAAATCAGGCTGAACATCTTTAAAGATGTCTTCCAACTCTGATTCGAGACTCTCAGCCATGTTGATCTCTTCTACCAAAGAGTCAATGAGATCAACTTTCATGCAGTCTGTTGATGTGTCTGGATGCTGCATGGCTTTGACAGCGTTCAACTTAAACTCATCATCATTGACTCTCAGGGTTATTTCCCCCTGTTGGACATCAATGAGGGATCGTCCAGTTGCTAGGAAGGGTCTTCCTAGAATGAGAGTAGCACTCTTGTGCTCCTCCATTTCCAGCACGACAAAGTTAGTGGGAAAGGCGAATGGCCCAACTCTGACAATCATGTCCTCAATCACGCCTGATGGGTATTTAGTGGAACCATCAGTAAGTTGGAGACATATCCGGGTTGGTTTAACTTCTTCAGTTATGCCAAGCTTCCTGATAGTGGATGCAGGTATCAGGTTGATGCTTGCCCCAAGATCGCATAAAGCTGTCTTGGTGCAATCACCTTCTAATATGCATGGTATCAGAAAACTCCCAGGGTCTTTAAGCTTTTCAGGAAAGCTTTTCAGAATGACTGCACTGCATTCTTCAGTGAGGAGAACTCTTTCTGTTTCTCTCCACTCCTTTTTATGACTCAAGATCTCTTTCATGAACTTGGCATAAGAAGGTATTTGCTCAAGTGCCTCTGCAAATGGAATCTTTATTTCAAGAGTCCTTAGATAATCTGCAAAGCGAGCAAATTGCTTATCCTGCTCCTCTTTCCGGAGTTTTTGAGGATAAGGCATCTTGGCTTTATATTCCTCAACCTTAGTGGTTAAAGAAGCCTTTTTAGAGGGGTTGTTATCAGCACTTGTGTGTGTCTGATCCCTCACTGGCAATTGAGTGCCAGAGTCAGAAGCTGGAGTGACGTTAGACGCCAGCTCACTGTCTGTTCCTGGCGCCTGAACGCCAAGAATGTGCCCATGTTGGGCGTTCAACGCTGGCTTCTGCCCCATTTGGGCGTTCAACGCCAGATTCTTGCCCATTTCTGGCGTTGAACGCCAATCCTGCCTTGTTTCTGGCGCTGAACGCCAGTTTTGGGCATTGTCTGGGCGTTCAGCGCCAGCCTTCCACCCATTTTCTGGCGTTTTAGTGCCAGAATTATTTTTCCCTGGGCTCTTACTGTCCTCAGGTGAATCTTTGGTGGGTCGCTCATTTCTTGAATTTTTGATGCCTTGAGGTGGGGTATTTAATGTTTTCCCACTTTTTAATTGAACTGCTTGGCATTCTTCTGCTATTTGCCTTGATAGCTGCTGCTTTGTTTGCTTAAACTGTTCGTCCATATGTATATTAGCTATCCTTGTCTCCTGTAGCCTGTCCTTGAATTCAGCTAGCTGCTTTGTTAGAAAATCCAATTGCTGATTGAATTCAGCAGCTTGTTTTACAGTACTGAATTTAGCAGTTACTGTTTTAACCTCTTCATTCATGGAAGGGTTGCTGCTTAGATACAGGTGCTGATTCCTGGCAACTGTATCAATGAGCTCTTGAGCCTCTTCAATTGTCTTTCTCATATGGATAGATCCACCAGCTGAGTAATCTAGAGACATCTGAGCTCCTTCTGCAAGCCCATAGTAGAAGATGTCTAACTGAACCCACTCTGAAAACATTTCAGAGGGGCATTTTCGTAGCATCTCTCTATATCTCTCCCAGGCATCATAAAGAGATTCATTATCTCCTTGTTTAAAGCCTTGGATGTCCAGCCTTAGCTGTGTCATCCTTTTTGGAGGAAAATACTGATTCAGGGATTTTTCTGTCAGCTGTTTCCATGTTCTTATGCTGGCCTTAGGTTGGTTATTTAACCACCTCTTAGCTTGATCTTTTACAGCAAATGGAAACAGTAATAGTCTGTAGACATCCTGATCTATTTCCTTATCATGTACTGTGTCAGCAATTTGTAAAAATTGTGCCAGAAACTCTGTAGGTTCTTCCTGTGGAAGACCGGAATACTGGCAACTTTGCTGCACCATGATAATGAGCTGAGGATTCAACTCAAAGCTACTGACTCCAATGGAGGGTATGCATATGCTACTCCCATATGAAGCAGTAGAGGGGTTAGAATATGACCCCAGAGTCCTCCTGGACTGTTCATTTTCACTTATGTCCATGATGGATATATGGATATAACTTGGACTGATTTATCTTTTTATTTATTTTATTTTATAAGAAGTAAACACTTAAATAAAATAAAATAACTAAAAAGAATTTGAATTTTGAGATTAAAATTTTTTTTTCGTAAAAGAGAATAAACATTAATTAGTTAAAAAAAGAAATTTTTGAAAAAGAGGGAAGATATTTTCGAAAATTAGAGGGAGAGAGTTAGTTAGGTAGTTTTGAAAAAGTTAAGAAACAAATAAAAAGTTAGTTAGTTAGTTGAAACAAATTTCGAAAATTAGAGGGAGAGAGTTAGTTAGGTAGTTTTGAAAAAGTTAAGAGACAAACAAAAAGTTAGTTAGTTAGTTGAAACAAATTTTGAAAAGATGAGAAGTTAGGAAGTTAGAAGAGATATTTTGAAAAGATATTTTTGAATTTAGTGAGGAGAGAGAAAAACAATAAGATAGTACAAGATTTAAAATTTTTTAGATCTAATGCTCCTTGTTTTTGAAAATTTTGGAGGGAAAACACCAAGGAACACCAAACTTAAAAATTTTAAGATCAAGACACAAGGAAAACTCAAGAACACTTTGAAGACTCACAAGAACACAAGAATATGAAGAAAGAACACCAAACTTAAAATTTTTAGAAAACCAAACCAAAATTTTCAAAAACCAAAGGGAAATCAACAAGAAAACACCAAACTTAAGGTTTGGCACAGGATTTAATAGAAAAATTATTTTTGAAAAAGGTTTTTTAAAAATATGATAGCCAATTATCATGAACATAAACACCACGTTCTAATTAACTGAGCTATAAAATTAAAGTGTTTTAACAAGGGATAAATGATAAAAGACTCTAAACCAAAAAGAAAACTTTTTTTTCCTAATCTAAGCAACAAAATAATCCGTCAGTTGTTCAAACACGAACAATCCCCGGCAACGGCGCCAAAAACTTGGTGCACGAATTGTGAATCACACTTTTCACAACGCGTACCACTAACCAGCAAGTGCACTGGGTCGTCCAAGTAATACCTCACGTGAGTAAGAGTCGAATCCCACGGAGATTGTTGGTTTGAAGCAATCTATGGTTATCTTGTAAATCTTAGTCAGGAAGTCAATTATGTTTATCAGTTGAATTGCGAATAAACAATAGAGCATGGATTAAAGGTTACTTGTTATGCAGTAATGGAGAATATGTTAGAGTTTTGGAGATGCTTTGTCTTCTGAATCTCTGCTTTCCTCTGTCTTCTTGTTCACGCACGCACGTCCTCCTATGGCAAGCTGTGTGTTGGTGGATCACCGTTGTCAATGGCTACCTTCCATCCTTCCAGTGAAAACTACGCTCACGCGCTCTGTCACAGCACGGCTAATCACCGGTTGGTTCTCGATCCGGTTGGAATAGGATTTACTATCCTTTTGCGTCTGTCACTAACGCCCAGCCTTCAGGAGTTTGAAGCTCGTCACAGTCATTCAATCCTTGAATCCTACTCTGAATACCACAGACAAGGTTTAGACTTTCCGGATTCTCATGAATGCCGCCATCAGTTCTAGCTTATACCACGGAGATTCTGATTAAGGAATCTAAAAGATACTCATTCAATCGGATATAGAACGGAGGTGGTTGTCAGGCACACGTTCGTGGTTTGAGGAAGGTGATGAATGTCACAGATCATCACCTCCATCACAGTTAAGCGCGAATGAACATCTTAGATAGGAACAAGCGTGTTTGAATGGAAAACAGAAATACTTGCATTAATTCATCGAGACACAGCA
The DNA here is from genome assembly GCF_003086295.3 of Arachis hypogaea. NCBI lineage: Eukaryota > Viridiplantae > Streptophyta > Magnoliopsida > Fabales > Fabaceae > Arachis > Arachis hypogaea. Next base: position 73,331,074 of record NC_092048.1, on the reverse strand, counting down.
GAGCTCCTCACCCCCAACAATGAGGTTTAGAGACTCATGCCGTCAAAGAATACAAAGTTTAGATCTGAAATGTTATCAGCTCCAAAATAAGTCTCTAAAAGTTGTTTAAATACTAAACTAGTAGCCTAGGTTTACAAAAATTGGATAAACTATGATGGATGATGCAGAAATTCACTTCTGGGGCCCACTTCTGTGTGCTGGGGCCCACTTGGTGTGTGCTGGGGCTGAGACTTAAGCAATTCACGTGCAGAAGCCATTTGTGGAGTTGAACGCCAATTTTTGTGCCAGTTTGGGCGTTCAACTCCAGTTTTTTATCCTTTTCTGGCGCTGGACGCCAGAATTGGGCAGAGGACTGGCGTTGAACGCCAGTTTACGTTGTCTATTCTTGTGCAAAGTATGGACTATTATATATTTCTGGAAAGCCCTGGATGTCTACTTTCCAACGCAATTGGAAGCACGCCATTTCGAGTTCTGTAGCTCCAGAAAATCCACTTTGAGCGCAGGGAGGTCAGAATCCAACAGCATCAGCAGTCCTTTTTCAGCCTGAATCAGATTTTTGCTCAGCTCCTTCAATTTCAGCCAGAAAAATACCTGAAATTACAGAAAAACACACAACTCATAGTAAAGTCCAGAAATATGAATTTTCCTAAAAACTAATAGAAATAGACTGAAAACTAACTAAAACATACTCAAAACTATATGAAATTATCCCCAAAAAGCGTATAAAATATCCGCTCATCACTTAACAACTGCTGCACATACTTTAAATTAAGTTGGTGTTTTAGACTGTGCATTAACCTTTCTTGCAGGATTTAAGGTGCTGTTTTTATTGATCTTACTTAGGCTCCATCCTTGATGACAAAAGGGAGAGTAATAGCTGCTGATTGCTGAACTTTATTACTGCTACTGATTTTTTTGAGATTTTAATTGTGAATTTTGATTGATTGCCACTGTTGATAGTTTTGAGCATATAAATCTTGATTTGCAACTGTGCTGCTGCAGGGAATGTAATGACATGACAATTGGAACTTGCTTTCATATATTGTTGGTTTGCCCTTGATTAATCTTGATGATTTGATTTTGTTGCTGATATAATATGTTCAGTATTGGGCTGGATTTGTTGTGGTGATTGTTTAAACTCCCTTAGTCAAAATAATTTTGTGTAGCTCTTTATGTTGCTCTCTTTAAGTAAATGCAAACAGAAAAGAAGAGAAGAGCATAAATCCAGGGGAAGCTAACTTTGAAAAAGAAAGGGGGAGCAACACTAAAGCAAGTAACATAAAAGGGAAGTTTCTTAACTTAAATAAAATTCTTCTCCTTTTGATCATTGTTTTAATTATGTTTGTCATAAAGGGAGAGATTGTTGAGTTAAGAAATTAACTAAATTAATTAATAATGACAAACATTATTTTTGGAAAATTATCTAACTATTGTTAATTACTTGAAATTAAGCATTGCAGGCCACAAATCAATTCAGCAGCCCAATACAAAGCAAGCCAAATCTATCTTAGTAGGCTACAGAAATAGAAGCCCAAAAGAAAATCAAAGCAAGGAGCCAAACGGGTTGAAAATCAAGATCTGATCCAAGCCCGTATCCATCACTCCAAGCTGATCCATCCAATTTGCTCTCACACCAAAAGCAACGTTTACTTTTGTGCTTTGGTCAGAAATAAAAAAAGTGAGAAAGAGCTTCTTCCCTAGGCTATTCACCAAAGAAGCAAGAAAGAGAAAGTTAAGCAAATGGTTGAAGTCTAATTACCCACATCAATCTGTATCAAGAAGAGGTCAGAAGTTAAAGGTGATTTTATTTCTTTATACATGCATCTCATTTTCTTCTCTTCATCTTCAACTCCCTGCCACTCCATATTAGGATACATGGGAAAGATGATGTCTATTCTTCACTACTGTGTATCTACAGTCACAAGTATGTCTTGGGGACCAAGTAGCTTCTCAATGTTTTCTGCTTTCCTATGGTTTTTGGTCAACAAGAGAAGGTCAGAACCAAAGTTTTTATTCGAGGATTAATGGGAAAAAGTGAGTTGGTGGGTTGGTGAAGCACAAAGCTCAAGAAGTTGACCTAGGGAGAACAACCAAGCAACATGCAAGGAGAAAAAAGAAGATTTTTCTTCATTCAGAAAATAAGGAGAGATAACCAATATTCTTAAGGTGTATGTTCTGAGAAAAGCTCTCTGAAGAAGTTCATCTACTTGGACAGTGTTTCCTAGTCAAAGGAGCATTCTGCCATAATGAAGAACTGAATCAGAGGCTAGTAAATCTGGTTTATCACATAGCAAAGAGGCTATTGAAGAGTCAATCTCCTTCATGTTTAGCAGATTGTAATTTACTTTATAATGTTTATCTTTATGTAATTTCTTAAGGTAAAAGGATGAATGAGTGAGTCTAGAGAGATACACATGATTGAAAAAGCCTAGAGTCATTTCAGATTTCTTTAGGTAAGTCTGTGTCTTGTATCTTGTACCTATGAGGTATTCTTTTCTTAATTTGGGTTAGCACTAAGAGTGAAGAGTTAAGTATTAGCATAGCCAAAGTCAAGTTAGGGTAGAACTTGAATGTGAAAGGATTGTGTCAATCCTGTGGAATTGGTGTATGTAATACTTTAACTATAGTGGAAATTTCACCACTGTTGTGGTGAAGACTGGATGTAGGTTGCATAACGCAAGACAACCAAACCAGGATACATGATGGTGTTAGCTTTTCTCTTCTTTGCTCTGTCCTGTTTTCTGATATTCATGAGACAAAATGAAATTGTCTCATAAATTTTCCGTTGCTGAGTTCAAACAGATTTAAAGTGCAAATCAGTTTTAAAGGGTTAAGTTTATTAACGCAGAAGAAAGTCATAGATTCAACCCCCCTTCTCTAAGCCTTCTACAACCTTCAAACCTCTAAGATGGACAAACATAAAATACAAGGTGGAGAATCTATATACATATATAAATATAAATAAAATACAATCCTGAATCCCAAGAGTTCTTTGCTTCCACAGAGTCTCCAGAATACACAGTGTGGTGCTTCTAAACCTGCATCTGAAAAAACAATAACACGTATGGAATGAGAATCGGAGGTTCTCAGCATGGTAGTGGTGCTGCATACATAAGATATAAGGTCCCGAAAAAGCCAGAGGCAATCCTAGAACTTCGACACTAAGATATAAACTTAAAGGAATAAACTGAACTATAAATTTGGTAAAACTCTCTAAGGTTCCCAAGTCATAATATAACTCTAACTCTGCAGTTTACTTTTTATCTCATTTAACTCTAACCCTTGCTTTCACTTTCATATAACATAACATTCTATACATTTTACCACTTACCATTAAATCATTGTTAACCAACCCTTACCACTGACCCAACCAGTCACGGCCTAATCAAACCAGCTCAATGATGAGCGGATATTTTATACGCTTTTTGGGGTTAATTTCATATAGTTTTTAGTGTGTTTTAGTTAGTTTTTAGTTTATTTTTAGTAGTTTCTAGGCAAAATTCATATTTCTGGACTTTACTATGAGTTTGTGTGTTTTTCTGTGATTTCAGATATTTTCTGGCTGAAATTGAGGGAGCTGAGCAAAAATTTTATTTAGGCTGAAAAAAGACTGCTGATGTTGTTGAATTCTGACCTCCCTGCACTCAAAATGGATTTTCTGGAGTTACAGAACTCCAAATGGTGCGCTTCCAATTGCGTTGGAAAGTAGACATCCAGGGCTTTCTAGCAATATATAATAGTCCATACGTTGCTCAAGGATAGACGACGTAAACTGGCGTTCAACGCCAGTTCTATGCTGCTATCTGGCGTCCAGCGCCAGAAACAAGTTACAAAATGGAGTTCAACGCCAGAAACAGGTTACAACCTGGAGTTGAACGCCCAAAACAGCCCAGGCACGTGAGAAGCTTTAGTCTCAGTCCCAGCACACACCAAGTGGGCCCCAGAAGTGGATTTCTGCACTATCTATCATAGTCTACTCATTTTCTATAAACCTAGGTTACTAGTTTAGTATTTAAACAACTTTTAGAGACTTGTTTTGTATCTCATGATATTTTAGATCTGAACTTTGTAATCTTTGACGGCATGAGTCTCTAAACTCTATTGTTGGGGGTGAGGAGCTCTGCTGTGTCTCGATGAATTAATGCAAGTATTCCTGTTTTCCATTCAAACATGCGTGTTCCTATCTAAGATATCCATTCGTGCCTAATTATGGAGAAAATGATGATCTGTGACACTCACCACCTTCCTCAAACCACGAACGTGTTTCTGACAATCACCTTCGTTCTACATCAGATTGAATGAATATCTCTTAGATTCCTTAATCAGAATCTCCGTGGTATAAGCTAGATTGATGGCAGCATTCATGAGAATCTGGAAAGTCTAAACCTTGTCTGTGGTATTCCGAGTAGGATTCTGGGATTGAATGGCTATGACGAACTTCAAACTCACGAGTGCTGGGCGTGGTGACAGACGCAAAAGGATAGTAAATCCTATTCCAGTACAATTGAGAACCTGCAGATGATTAGCCGTGCGGTGACAGCGCACTTGGAACCTTTTCACTGGAAGGATGGATGGTAGCCATTGACAACGGTGATCCACCAACATACAGCTTGCCATAGGAGGAATGTGCGTGCGTGAACAAGAAGGCAGAGGAAAGCAGACATTCAGAAGACAAAGCATCTCCAAAACTCCAACACATTCTCATTTACTACAAAACAAGTAACTTTTAATTCATGCTCTATTGTTCATTTGCAAGTCAATTGATAATCACCTATTAATATCCTGACTAAGATTTGCAAGACAACCATAGCTTGCTTCAAGCCAACAATCTCCGTGGGATCGACCCTTACTCACGTAAGGTATTACTTGGACGACCCAGTGCACTTGCTGGTCATGTATGCGAAATTGTAAGAGAGTAACAATTTTGTGCACCAAGTTTTTGGCGCCGTTGCCGGGGATTGTTCGTGTTTGGACAACTGACGGTTTATTTTGTTGCTTAGATTAGGAAAAAACTTTTCTTTTTGGTTTAGAGTCTCTTATTATTGTTTCTGGTTAAAATTTTAGAATCTTTATTTTCTCTTTCAAAAAAAAAAAATTCTTTTTAGTTATTTAAAAATACTTCTTCAAAACAAGTGTTATATTTACTGCCCAATTGGCTAGAGCATTGGTCTATGTTCGTGGCAATTTGGTATACTCTTTTCAAAATCTTCTTTTTCAAAAATAATAATTTCTCTATTAAATTTTGTGCCAAACTTTAAGTTTGGTGTTTTCTTGTTAATTTCCCTTTGGTTTTCGAAAATTTTAGTTGGGTTTTCTAAAAATTTTAAGTTTGGTGTTCTTTCTTCATGTTCTTGTGTTCTTGTGAGTCTTCAAAGTGTTCTTGAGTTTTCCTTGTGTCTTGATCTTAAAATTTTTAAGTTTGGTTTTCCTTGGTGTTTTCCCTCTAAAATTTTCGAAAACAAGGAGCATTAGATCTAAAAATTTTAAATCTTGTGCTATTTTATTGTTTTTCTCTTTCCTCACTAAATTCAAAAATATCTTTTCTCTCTATTTTTAAAACAAATTTTAGAAAATTATTTAAAAAAAAATTTAGATTTTTTTTTCAAAATTTAAAATCTTTTCCAAATCATATCTTTTTCAAAACTTCCTAACCACTTCCTCTCTCCTCAATTTTTTCGAAAATCTTCACCTATTTTTATTTATTTTATTTTAATTTAATTTATTTTTGAAATAATTGAATAAATAAATAAATAAAAATAATTATTTTTTTTACATCATCTCCCTTTCTCCATCATGGATCTAAGTGGAAATGAACAGTCCAGGAGGACTCTGGGGTCATATGCTAACCCCTCTACTGCTTCATATGGGAGCAGTATCTGCATACCCTCCATTGGAGTCAGTAGCTTTGAGTTGAATCCTCAGCTCATTATCATGGTGCAGCAAAGTTGCCAGTATTTCAGTCTTCCACAAGAAGAACCTACAGAGTTTCTGGCACAGTTTTTACAGATTGCTGACACAGTACATGATAAGGAAGTAGATCAGGATGTCTACAGATTATTACTGTTTCCATTTGCTGTAAAAGACCAAGCCAAGAGGTGGTTAAATAACCAACCTAAGGCTAGCATAAGGACATGGAAACAGCTGACAAAAAAATTCCTGAATCAATACTTTCCTCCAAAATGGATGACACAGCTAAGGCTGGACATCCAAGGCTTTAAACAAGGAGATAATGAATCTCTTTATGATGCCTGGGAGAGATACAGAGAGATGCTACGAAAATGCCCCTCTGAAATGTTTTCAGAGTGGGTTCAGTTAGACATCTTCTATTATGGGCTTATAGAAAGAGCTCAGATCTTTTTAGATTGCTCAGCTGGTGGATCTATCCACATGAGAAAGACAATTGAAGAAGCTCAAGAGCTCATTGATACAGTTGCCAGAAATCAGCATCTGTACATAAGCAGTGACTCTTCTATGAAAGAAGAGGCTAAAACAGTAACTACTGAACTCAGTCATGCAGAGCAAGCTGCTGAATTCAATCAGCAATTGGATTTTCTAACAAAGCAGTTAGCTGAATTCAAGGATAAACTACAAGAAACAAGGATGGCTAATATAAACATGGAAGTGCAATTAAAGCAAACAAAGCAGCAGCTGTCAAAACAAATAACAGAAGAATGCCAAGTAGTTCAATTAAGAAGTGGGAAAGCACTGAATGCCCCATTTCAAGGCAGCAAGAAGCCAAGAAATGAGCAAACCATCCAAAATCCACCAGAGAACAGTAAGAGCCCAGGGAAAAATAATTCTGGTGCTAAAACACCAGAAATTTGGTGGAAGGCTGGCGCTGAATGCCCAAACCATGCTCAGGACTGGCGTTCAACGCCAGAAACAAGCAAGGATCTGGCGTTGAACACCCAAAAGGAGCACAGTTCTGGCGTTCAGACGCCAGGAAGAACTGGGAAGCTGGCGTCTAACGCCACTCCAGCTCCTAACTCTGGCATTCAATTGCCAGTGAGGGATCAGACACACACAAGTGCTGAGGACAACCCATCTAAAAAGGCTTCTTCAACCACTTCTGTAGGAAATAAACTTACAGCAACTAAGGTTGAAGAATATAAAGCCAAAATACCTTATCCTCAAAAACTCCGCCAAGAGGAACAGGATAAGCAATTTGCTCGCTTTGCAGATTATCTCAGGATTCTTGAAATAAAGATTCCATTTGCAGAGGCACTTGAGCAAATACCTTCTTATGCCAAGTTCATGAAAGAGATCTTGAGTCATAAGAAGGATTGGAGAGAAATTGAAAGAGTTCTCCTCACTGAAGAATGCAGTGCAGTCATTCTGAAAAGCTTTCTGGAAAAGCTTAAAGATCCTGGGAGTTTTCTGATACCATGCACATTAGAAGGGAATTGCACTAAGACAGCTTTATGCGATCTTGGGGCAAGCATCAATCTAATACCTGCTTCCACCATCAGAAAGCTTGGGTTAACTGAAGAAGTTAAACCAACCCGGATATGTCTCCAACTTGCTGATGGCTCCATGAAATACCCATCAGGCGTGATTGAAGACATGATTGTCAGAGTTGGGCCATTCGCCTTTCCCACTGACTTTGTGGTGCTGGAAATGGAGGAGCACAAGAGTGCTACTCTCATTCTAAGAAGACCCTTCCTAGCAACTGGACGAACTCTCATTGATGTCCAACAGGGGGAAATAACCCTGAGAGTCAATAATGATGAGTTTAAGTTGAATGCTGTCAAAGCCATGCAGCATCCAGACACATCAAAAGACTGCATGAAAGTTGATCTTATTGACTCCTTGGTAGAAGAAATCAACATGGTTGCGAGTCTTGAATCAGAGTTGGAAGACATCTTTAAAGATGTTCAGCCTGATTTGGAGGATTCAGAGGAAATGAAAGAGCCTCTAAAATTTCCTCTGGAAGAGGAAAAACCTCCTAAACCCGAGCTCAAACCATTACCATCATCCCTGAAATATGCATTCCTGGGAGAAGGTGACACTTTTCCAGTGATCATAAGCTCTGCCTTAAATCCACAGGAAGAGGAAGCACTTATTCAAGTGCTAAGGACACATAAGATAGCTCTTGGGTGGTCCATAGGTGACCTTAAGGGCATAAGCCCAGCTAGATGCATGCACAAAATCTTATTGGTGGATAATGCTAAACCAGTGGTTCAACCACAGAGGCGGCTAAATCCAGCCATGAAGAAAGTGGTGCAGAAAGAGGTCACCAAATTACTGGAGGCTGGGATTATTTATCCTATTTCTGATAGCCCCTAGGTGAGCCCTGTTCAAGTTGTCCCCAAAAAAGGAGGCATGACAGTGGTTCATAATGAAAAGAATGAACTGGTTCCTACAAGAACAGTTACAGGGTGGCGCATGTGTATTGACTACAGAAGGCTCAATACAGCCACCAGAAAGGATCATTTTCCTTTACCATTCATAGACCAGATGCTAGAAAGACTGGCTGGTCATGATTATTACTGCGTTTTGGATGGCTACTCAGGCTATAACCAGATTGCAGTAGATCCCCATGATCAAGAGAAAACAGCATTCACATGTCCATCTGGAGTGTTTGCTTATAGAAGGATGCCATTTGGGCTGTGTAATGCGCCTGCAACCTTCCAGAGATGCATGCTCTCTATTTTCTCTGATATGGTGGAAAAATTTCTGGAAGTCTTCATGGATGACTTCTCAGTATATGGAGACTCATTCAGCTCCTGTCTTGATCACCTGAAACTAGTTCTGAAAAGATGCCAAGAGACCAACCTGGTTTTAAACTGGGAAAAATGTCACTTTATGGTGACAACAACACAGCCCTACATTCTTCAAATCCAATCATATCTCAATTTTGAATAGTTTTATTCCTAATATTTTGCAATCATACTTAATACAATCATCAACATTCAATGTTTTTACATATCACCATCAACATCATCAATACATAAGCATTCTCAACCTACCACAAGTCCACAAATAAGCATTATCCATATCAAATATTATCATCAATCATTCAACATACAATCCAACCACTCAACTCAACAACACTAATAACAAGTACTCATATGTTCACTAATCAAATTAACCACCGAATTTAATCCAAGCTTACCCTATAGTCATCTAGCCTAAGTTTTTACAAGACATTATATATTAAATACGAGGAACCAAAACTATACCTTGGTTGATTTCCTTGTATAACCCAAGAACACCTCGATCGTTCACCGCACCACAAGTTTTCAAGATTCCAAAATCTCACCAACGAAACCTGGTCTCTGAAACATGACCTCAAGCTTTCAAATCCTTAAATTGGCTCCATCCAACACTCAATTTCAATCTATTATCATAATTACCACTATAATCAAAATAGAGCTTACTAATTTAACATATATACCTAGGGTTTGAGGGTGCTTACCTGACTCACAGCCCAAACGAGCTACACCTGACAATACCCGCAAGTTAACTCGCACCTAAACACCGAAATCATGCAAAATTCAACATAATTTCACATTTAGTTTTGAAATTGGGAAAGAGAAAATTGAAAAGAAAAACGTTGCTTCCTTACCTAATTAAGTTTTGGGCTTTGTAGAGCTTGACGCTACAGTCGCGTGGCCGCAAACGGTGCGGCAATCGGAATTCTGGATTTAAAGTTATGATCACTAGAAGTTTGAGAGGAATAGTAACATGAGGGTTTTGTTTCTCCTTCCCCAATTCAGCATGGAACTATAATGAACGGGGTTTGAGTGGCTGAGTTCATGTTTTATATGGTGAGCCTTGGGCCCAATACGGCCCAGTTTGCTCGGTTCAGCCTAATCTTGGGCCAAATTCTTTAAAATTAGTGTCTAAATTCATATTTTAATTAACTCTACCACATTAAACTATAAAATTATATTATCTATTTTTCCTAATTAATAACTAATTTATTCGCTAATTATTTACTAATCTCTCAGATTTTACAAATAACACCTGTCTTAGAGGATTTAAGGTTAAAAAAGGAAGATAGAATCAGAGAGTTTTCAAAGATACAGTCCTAAATTTGTCAGATACATAATGACATAGCTGGCTGTGAGAAATTCAAGAGTGTCAGTGATCCAAAAGTTATTCAAAATGACTTAACAGTAAAAAAATTAGGGGAACTAAAGTTACATCTACATGAACTTCAGAATGAAAAGTTTTATGATCAAAATTCAAAAGTATAGTCATAATGTTTGTAATTTCAGAATTTTAAATTAATGTTGTCTATTTTATTTCCAATCAGATCCTGTGTGAGCAAAAATGAACAGTTATATCAGTGAAATTAGGGAGATTTCAGTAGTGATGTCATATGATTTTCTAAATACATTAAATGAATTCCATCCTAGCTTTGGAGATTCTTCCGAAGGTATACAAAAAAGCATCAGCAATGACAGTGTTGCCAGATTAACCGTGGCCACTCATATGTTAAAGCAAGAGAAGCAACAAAGGCTGAAAAAGGTGTCTTATTCTGATAACGTTTCAATAGTTCTAGTGAACTTATCATTCTGTCTGTAATCAACATGATCAAATGTGTTCTTAATGTTAAATGAATGTTTAAACCTAACTTGAAGCACAACAAATACTAAGTGGTTTAAGTGCATTGATTTATTTTTTAACATGAGAAATTTTACCAATTGTAGCCTGAAAGTTTAGATTTGTTTTCTAATAGTCTATTTGTTCACCAATAATTTATTGGGTCTGTTTAGCTGATTACATTTCACTTTTTGCAACTCTAATTTTGATGTTATGCCACTTGTAAGACTCCAAATTTTTAAAATTTAAAAAATAAATTAATTATTATTTATTTTATTTATTCAGGATACTAATTTCAGAAATTTTTATATTAATTGGATATTTTTTTATTATTGATTTGAAAGCTTGAATAATTAAAAAATAATGAGGGTTTTAGATATATGGTTTAATTTGAATAATTAGATTTTGAACTCTATTTTATGATTTTAAAAGAAATTAGTTTGACTATCTCTAATTATTGAATTAGAGTATTTATTTGAAAATAAATTAAGTTGATAATTAAATGATTATTTTATAGATATTACTATTAGATTCAAAATTAGTTTTCAATTACTCTATTACCCTTACTTTTATTAAAATTACCAAACTACGTTTATACCTAATTTTTACCAAAACCCTAAATTCCCAAAAGGTAAACCTAACCTTAAATCCCAAAACTAGCCGCCATTTTCCCCTTGCCCTTTCTTCCTAATCTAACACATACATAGCAGCAGTAAAGAACAAAAGAAAGAAAGGAGAGACGGAGAGTTCAAGTGAGGGACAAGACAAAGGAAAGAAGAGAAGGAAGAGGCTGCGCGCCGGCGTCCCTGGGTCCCGCTGCCGTAGTTTCATAGTCGTCCTTGCAAGCTGCCACCTCGACCGCGCCGTCACTGAGCTACAGCGCCGCTATTCGGCCTCGTTCCACTGCACTTCCATGGTCGACGTCGAGACGCAGATGATAAATGTGGGGAGAGAGAGCTCGCGTCGCCTGTGCCGTCGCACCTTGCTCGCGAAGTCGTCGTCGATAGATGGAGCGTCACCGTCGCCGAACTGCATGTGCCGTCATCAGGGTCTTCAATGTCGCCGTCAAAGGAGGTCTATCACCGAGGAGCAGAATTATTTATATGATTTATATTGTGTTTAATTGTGTGGTTTTACCATGATCCTTACCTACTTATTCATTAAATTAGCATGCATTTAGATTTCCTTCCTGAATTTATTACATGTTTGAAAACTGCTTCCTAGAGACTTTAATTATTTATTTTTAATTCTCCTTTATTCCATTCGATGTCGTGATCTGTGTGTTGAGTGTTTCAGACTTTACAGGGAATAAATGAGTTGGAGATTGGAAAGGAAGCTAGCAAATATGAAAGGAACACAAGAATTTGAGGAGATAACCAGTGAGAAGTGACGCGGTTGCATGGCTCACGCGACCGTGCAAAGGAGAGCAAATCGCAGTGACGCGGTCGCATGGCTCACGCGGCCACGCAGATTGGAAAAGCTCTGGCGACGCGGTAGCGTGGACGACGCGAACGCGTGGCGAGGAAAAGCGCGAATGACGCGTCCGCATGGATGATGCAATCGCGTGACATGTGCGATCTGCATAATCTGCAGAATTCGTTGGGGGCGATTTTGGACCTATTTCGACCCAGTTCTCGGTCCGGAACAACAGACTAGAGTCAGAGAACATGCAGAAACAAATAACACATTTTCATTCAGAGACAGTTTGAGATCTAGTTTTACTCTCTTAGGTTTTTCTCTCTAGGTTTTAGAATTTTAATTTTCAATTAGTCTTAGCATTGGAACATTGAGAAGAGTTATTTCCTCATCAAGACTTCGTCATTCTATTTCGTTTTCTCAACTTGGTTCTATTCTTCCATGTTCTTTGTTTTGTTCAATTTTGCTATTTGAATACTTTTATGATTAATTAATGCAAGGATTATTTCTTTTTAATTCAATTTCAATTCCAATAATCATGTCTTCTTTTAATTCCCTTTCATATGCTATGAATTTATTATTTACAATGTGTGAGTAATTTCTTTACTTGATGGGGAGTTGATTAAAAGGAACTCTTGAGTTGGAAGGATTGAAGGAAAAATTTGTAATTGGGTTAAATGTTAGATTGTCATCCTGTCACCAACGCCAATCCCTTTGAACTAAGTGGGTTGCAACTTGTGAACAGATCTGGCATTCCAACTTGTTTGACTTTCCCTTATCTAGTAAAGGATAACCAAACAGAACAACCATTAATTATAAATTAATCTTACAATCACTCCATCAATAATTGAAATTCCAACCAATCAACTTCCAGTCAAGGCTTTTATTCATATTATTTAAATTTTCTCAATTTACATCCCAATTTACTTAGCTCAACTTCTTGGAACATCTGATTAATAAGATAACACACTTTTCTGCAACTCATTGGGAGACGACTTGGGACTTAAAACTCCCAGTAATTTTTAATTGAAATTCTCTGTGACATACTTTTAAATTGATAGGCAGATTTTCGGTGAGTTAAGAACTATACTTGCAACGTAACCATTTTAATAATTTTTAATTCACCAGCTTCTGCATCTCATCAATTTTTGGCGCCATTGCCGGGGAGTTGCAATAGAGTGCTATTTTTATTAATTAGAATTTATTTATTTGCATTTTATTTTATTTTGCTACTATGAGCTGCATGTTTCTTCCGTCAAATGACGCGTTCACTTCCTGATCCGCGCTTGCTAATATTCGATCCTGAAATTGAAAGGACAATTTCACGAATAAGGCGAGAACAGCGTCGGTTAGCCGCTCTGAGGGCGGATCTGAAAGTGAATCTGAGGAAGAAACCAGCCCCCGTTCTACTGATTCGGTTGTTTTACGTGCAGAAAACATGGCAGCTAGGAGAGTTACCATCCAAGAGGAAGGAGCCTTTGATTTTACAATGCAACCGTTTCAAGCGCATCACCCAGCGGTGCCTACAGATTTTGAAATAAAGCCCGCACTGCTAAATTTGATGCCCAAGTTTCATGGCCTACCTGCTCAAGAGCCTATCAAGCACTTGAGAGATTTCCAGGCAGCCTGTTCTACTGTCAGGCGTGATGGCACTGATGAAACTTCAATTTTGCTCAAAGCCTTTCCGTTTTCTCTTGAAGGAAAGGCAAGAGAGTGGTACTACACTCAACCTCTAGCAAATGTATCCAACTGGGATACACTCAGAAAGGAGTTTCTGGAGAAATTATTTCCATCTGAAGTTACTGATAAGCTAAGGAAGGATATCTCCACAATTGTTCAGGATGACAATGAGACTCTCTTTGAATACTGGGAGCGCTTCAATAATCTTCTGGAAGCATGCCCCCACCACATGATTGACAAGATCGTGCTACTCAGCTATATTACACAGGGTATGAGGCCCCAAGATAAGACCTTACTGGAAAGTGCCAACAATGGGTCTATGAAGAAGTACAAGACCACTGATGAAGCTTGGCAATTGATCAGTGATTTAGCTGAATCCACTAGGAACCACAGACAAAAGCAAGGCCGTTCAAAAGCTGTTGCAGAAGTATCTTCTAGCAGAGAGACTGCTGCTCTAACTCAAAGCCTCTGTAAAATGACCAACTTGCTGAAGCAAATACAGTTGAATCAACAAGCTCAGCAAGCTCAACCTCCACCACAGCAAAACCAACAACTAGTCCCACAAAGAATTTGCGGAATCTGTGCTGATTATAGCCATTACACTGATAAATGCCCGCAGCTCCAACAAGAAGACAACATGGTGGCATCCACTCACAACTTCTATGACCGCCCCAACCAAGGGTACAACCAAAGTGGAAATAATAACCATGGATGGCAGGACAATTCAAACCAGAATTAGAGGGACAACAATAACAGAGGAGGCAGAGATAATCAGGGAAATCAGAGGTGGAACAATAACAATAACAGGCAGCAAAATCAACCTTACAGAGCACCTCACCTGAGGCAGAACCAAGGACCACAGAACAATCAGCAGCAAACCTCTCAATTTACCCATCCTTCTTTACCTTCTACTGAAGACCTACTGCAATCTTTTGAGAAAAGACAACAGACCATGGAAAGTAACATCATGAATAGTATTAATGCCAGTCTGAATGGTTTCACCTCTACTATGCAAGCTTTTATGACACAGCTTGGTGATGCCAAGGCATCTTAGGCTAGTTTTACTAGCATTTTTTTGATAGTTTTAGATGTTTTATGCATTTTCTTGAGCTTAAAGTAACCAAGAATGGTTAAAAGAAGAACAAAGCAATGAACCATCCAAACAGTATGATTTTGATGCAAATTCCATGAGTTTTTAGTTATATTACTTGAATGCTATGAATGGAAGATTTCTCATGAAATTTTGCAAGACTTTGATGCAATTGTTTGGATGATTTCAGGGAAGAAGAGGCTAGGCAAGGAAGCAACAAAGTCAATAAAGGAAGCTTGAATATCACATGTGGAGTTTAAGTTCCAGTTTAAGCCTAAACTGGAGCTTAAACGGCAGAATCATGAAGGCTAAGAAATGCTGAAACTGAAGTTTAACCTCCAGTTTAACCTTAAACTGGAGGTTAAACGCCAGAATGAAAGTCTCACCAAAGAAGCATTCCACGTTTAACCTCCAGTTTAACCTTAAACTGGAGGTTAAACGCCAGAATGAGAATGCCAATCAGGAAGCATTTCCACGTTTAACCTCCAGTTTAACCTTAAACTGGAGGTTAAACGCCAGAAATGGGAAGTACACCAGGGAGCCATTTCCACGTTTAAGCTCCAGTTTGACCTTAAACTGGAGCTTAAACGTGTTCGACCAAGTTTTCTCCTCCAGGGTTGCTTTCTCCATTTCCACGTTTAAGCTCCAGTTTAACCTTAAACTGGAGCTTAAACGTGTTCGACACCTCCAGGGCTACCTTTCTCAGCTTCCACGTTTAAGCTCCAGTTTAACCTTAAACTGGAGCTTAAACGTGTTCGACCTCCAGGATGCCTTCTTCCATTTCCACGTTTAAGCTCCAGTTTAACCTTAAACTGGAGCTTAAACATGTTCGACCTCCAGGGCTGCCTTTTCTATCTCCACGTTTAAGCTTCAGTTTAACCTTAAACTGAAGCTTAAACGTGTTCGACTAAGTTACCCTCCAGGGCTGCCTTCTTCCATTTCCACGTTTAAGCTTCAGTTTAACCTTAAACTGAAGCTTAAACGTGCTTCCACAAAAGGCATCACTGGAAGTGTCTGGCGTTTAAGCTTAAACTGCAACTTAAACGCCACTCTTGGAAAAGGTTTCTGGGCCAACAATATTGCGGTTTAAGTTAGTATTTGAGCACAAACATTAACTTAAACTTACTCTGGTATGAAATCCAATTGAATATCATGGTTTATGGGATTGGGCCTGAAGGATTGATGAGTCTGAAATTTCAATTTATTGAGTCATGTGTCATTATTTGATTATCACTAAGTTGGCTCAATGGATGTTACAGATTTTGGATCAACAGCCTCATCAAGATTATGGATCATAAACCCAAGGCAAAAGGAAAGCAGGGAGAGGCCTCAAAGCCCAAGAAACACAACAGAAGCTCAATATAGAAAGTGTATAAATAGGATAGAATTTAAGTTAGGAAGGATTTTTACTTTCACTTTTAGCTAGTTTTCATATCTTTGTAATTGAATTCAGAGCTATGACTCACTAAACCCCCTTTCATTGGGTTAGGGAGCTCTATTGTAATTCAATGAATCAATAATAGTTTATCTTCTTCTTCAATCTTTTCTTTTAAATTTTGTTAGAAAGCTTCTCGATCTAATTCCATTGGGTAGTTGTCTTGGGAAAGAAACTACCCATAATTAGAATCCTTCGGAACCTTGGGAAAGGAATGGAGGATTCATGCTAGAGAAGCTTTCTCACAGTGAATTGGATTGGGGTTTGGATGGATATTGTGACATGTAATCCTACCAAATTGTGGTTCATGAAACTGTGTGGTATAATCAGTGATCGAGCATCATCTCTTCTTATGAACATTTAAACCAAGGGATTGGGAATTTGTTCGTTTTTAGAGAGAATTGGTGAGCCAAGGGATTGGGATCCAATCATATAAGATTGCCAAGCAAAATTCAATGAATGCATTGGTTGAGGAAGGAATAAAAATGTTTTGATTCGGAGATCTCAATATCTCCTAACACCCAATGAATTCCCCATTTCTGATCTACCACTTTCTCTTTACATTCTGCAATTAAATTCATGCAATCACCCCATCCCTTTTAATTTCAGCAATTTAGCTTCTCGCTCTTTAATTCATGCAATTTTACATTCCGCAATTCTCATCTAAATCTTGATTCCGCTCAACTAGAACACACTTCTAATCCGAATTGCTCACTCAACCAATCCTTGTGGGATTCGACCTCACTCTATTGTGAGTTTTTACTTGACGATAACCGGTGCACTTGCCGGAAGGAATTTTGCCGATCGTGCAATTTCCTAAATCGTAGCATAACTAGTTTATGCGCATCAAGTTTATGGCGCCGTTGCCGGGGATTGGTTTTCGATTGACAATTCTCAAATTGGAAGTTAACTAGATTGAGCATTTTTTTTTTGTTTTGATTAATTCAGTACAAGTTACTTGTTGAATTTTAATTTCTGCACTCTGTTACATGCTTTCTTTCTTTATGCCTTTAAATTCAAGCAACTAACTCACTGACTCACTAACTGTTTGAATTAATTCCTCAACTGCTCTAACCATACTCTTCCATTAACCAAGAGTATTTCACTTGTTTGTTGCCTGTGCTGTATTCTTGTATTACAGGTAGGAGAGGAGAGACATCAACTCCTCCATATACCGAACCAGAGAGGACCCTTCATAGACTGAGAAGGGAAGCAAGAGGGAAGAGAGTACTGGGAGAAGAGGAATCTGAAGGAGAATCTGAGGACAATTTTGAGGAAGCTTTAGATCTCAACATGGATAGAGAAGTTCACAACCATGAGAGAGCTGATGGAAACAATGCCATTCCTGAGAGGAGGGTTCTTAGTTCATACATAAACCCAACCTCTGGGAATTGTGGTAGCAGCATCCAGAAACCACCCATTCAGGCCAACAATTTTGAGCTCAAACCACAGCTAATATCACTTGTGGAGAATCATTGTTCATTTGGTGGAAGTGCTAATGAAGACCCAAACCAACATCTCACAAAATTCCTGAGAATTTGTGACACTGTGAAGTCCAATGGAGTCCAGGAAGATGCATATAAACTGCTTTTGTTCCCATTTTCACTTAGGGACAAGGCAGCTAAGTGGCTGGAATCATTCCCAAGGGGGAGCCTAACAACCTGGGATGAGGTGGAAAGCAAGTTTCTGGCACGTTTCTACCCCCCACAAAAGGTCAATAGGCTTCGATCTGAGGTTCAGACGTTTAGACAACAAGATGGTGAAACTCTCTACGAGGCATGGGAGAGATTCAAGGATTTGACAAGGAAATGCCCACCAGACATGTTCCATGACTGGGTGCAATTGCATATTTTCTATGATGGACTGTCTTATGAATCAAGGAAGGCTGTAGACCATTCATCAGGAGGTTCATTGAACAGGAAAAAGACTGTGGAAGAAGCCATTGAAGTGATTGAGACAGTGGCTGAGAATGAGTACTACTATGCATCAGAGAGACACAACACTAAGGGAGTCATGGAGCTGAACCATGTTGATACAATTCTAGCCCAGAACAAGGTGTTTGCCAAGCAACTAGCAGAGCTCACCAGGAAATTAGAAACAAAACAAGTGGCTGCAATACACACACAAGAGCAAGAGGAAGAAAGCACTGAAGGAGGTGATTGGGAAGAGGCCAATTATGTAGGAAATCAACAAAGGCAACCATATGATCCACATTCCAACACTTACAACCCAGGCTGGAAAAACCACCCAAACTTTGGGTGGGGAAACCAGCAAAACCAACATAACAAGTCCACATACCAAAACTCCAACCAAAGATCATACCAAGCCACACAAAACACTTACTCTCAACCACCATATCATGGCCAAAATAATCAACCTACCCAACCTAACCCGAACCAACAATTTCAAGATCAATTAAACAGGATAGAAGGAGTGCTGGCACACATGGGTCAGGACATAATTGAATTGAAAAGCTTCAGGGATGATGTGAGAACTACCTTAAGAAACCATGGTGAAAAACTCAAGAGGATGGAGTCTCAAGTAGGAGAGCTATCTCAACAGGCCCCCAAATCAACTGCAGTGTTCCCTAGTGACACAGAAAAGAATCCTAAAGGGGAACAAAAGGGAGTGAGATGGGAAGAATGCAAAGCCATCACCATATTGAAAGAAGTCTCAGAAGAAGAAGGAATCAGATCCTCAGAA
The DNA here is from genome assembly GCF_003086295.3 of Arachis hypogaea. Taxonomy (NCBI): domain Eukaryota; kingdom Viridiplantae; phylum Streptophyta; class Magnoliopsida; order Fabales; family Fabaceae; genus Arachis; species Arachis hypogaea. The sequence continues at coordinate 73,312,199 of NC_092048.1, read as the reverse complement.
CAGGAGTCAGAAATCGTGAAGGAAGGTGTGGAGGAAGCTAAGCAGGAAAGTGAAACTGAGCAAGCCAAGGAACTGCAAAAAGGCACGATGGAAACATACCAACCAAAAGCACCATTTCCTCAGAGGTTAGGAGGAGGTGAAAAAGGGAAAACCTATTCAAGGTTTTTAGAGACATTTAAGTCTCTCCATATCAATATTCCCTTTCTTGAGATTCTCCATCAAATGCCTACACAGATCAAGTATTTAAAGGAATTGTTGAGCAAGAAAAGATTTTTTAAGGGAGGACAAACGGTAACAATGAACAAAGAATGCAGTGCCCTCATCAAGAAGGACACAGTCTCTAAGAAAACAGACCCAGGAAGTTTTCATATTCCTTGCATCATAGGAGAAACAAAAATTGACAGAGGATTCTGTGATCTAGGAGCTAGCATAAATGTGATGCCTCTAACTCTTATGAAGAGGCTACAACTGAATGAGGTGAGATCCACTGATGTAATCATACAACTGGCTGACAAAACTCAGAAGCAAGCTGAAGGGGTGGTTGAGAATGTGCTGGTGAAAGTGGGAGATTATTACTTCCCCACAGACTTTGTCATTTTGGACATGGAGGAAAGCTACCTACACCCTATTATTCTGGGAAGACCATTTCTAGCCACTACTAGAGCGCTCATAGATGTAGAACAAGGAGAGCTAATTCTGAGAATACATGATGAACAGCTCATTTTCAAAGTTTTCAAACCTGCATCTGAACCTGAACCAGAACCTGAAAAGCCTAAGGATGATAGTAGTCATCTGTGTTTGGAGGAAAGTAATCCAGCAGCTGAAACTCTAAAACAGTCTTTGGAAGGCAAACAGGAGTTGCAAGAGTTAAAGCCACAAGAATCAATGGAAACAGATCAGAAGGATCCTCCTAGCATAAGGGTCAATGAAGAAATCCTCAAGAGAAAGGGAAGAATGATAGGGAAATTGCCAAGAGGGTGGAGAAACAAGAAAATTCCCATTGAAGGTTTTTCTCCGGGAGATAAAGTGATATCAAGTCATTATCTGCCAATCCCACCTGGCCTCAAAACCATTCCTTCCCAGCTCCCTCAAGTGTTCACAATCAGGAAAGTTCTTTCTATGGAACATTTAGAGGTCATGAAGGAATCAAGTGGAGACGTTTGCATAGTGAGAGGAGAAGACGTCAAGCACTACAATCCACCCTAACAAGGGACAACCGTCAAGCTAGTGACGTTAAAGAAGCGCTTCATGGGAGGCAACCCATGTTTTTAATATCCTTACTCTTTTTTGTGTTGTTTTGCATCTAATAAAGCATGGTTTCTTATGCATGAACTTGAATCCTCAGGACAACTGCCGAAAGAGTGCACTAAACATTGCATATAAAATACAATTTGTCTCTAAGTTTGGTGTGCCTGAGGGCACCCCAAACTTTATTCAAAATGCATTCAATTTTTCATGCAAAGAGCACAACCAAACATTAAGTTTGGTGTTCCTCTTTGAACACGGTTCATGAAAAGCAAGAAGTTCCTCTGGATTTCGAAATTCATGACAAGTAGACCATTCGCATGTTTTAATACTTTGGTTTCAATTACTTAGGGTAGTAACTTTGTTTAGAATCAAAGAGCCAAAGTGACTATGATTTATTAGAATTATGCACATTCATTAAGGACAACCAATATGGATTTCATGTCATCAGGAGATTTTACCAAACACTAAGTTTGGTGTCCAATAATAAGTGTGCATACATACAAAAGTCACGGCTATAAGCTCATGGAGTCAATCATTGATTTACATGTGCAAGTACTATTCATCATTCACATGGACCGAAAAATGATAGCAAACTTGTTTGTTTGTGCAGGTACAAAAGAAAAGACAAAAATGGAGGAAAAAGACAAAGGGAGGTACGGTGCTTGGTCAAAAAGAAAGTTCACAAGTCTTTGAAGCTAACACATGGGAAAAGGAAGTTCTGCAAGAAAAGATTGCTACATGTACAACCTAATGCACCCAAAATACTTCCAAGAAAATGAAAAGCAATTCGTCCTTCTCCCTAATTCATATATTTACCATCAAGCCACCCTTCACAAACCACCCTAGCCGTCCATTTTTCACTTAAGGGCCCTATAAAGAACCACTTGGGGAACGAGTTCAACACCACCAAATCTCCTTCATGCACATTTTCTTCATCATAGCATAAACTATCTCTTGCCGAAAACAACCTCCCCACATTTCCAACAACACTTCTTGCTTCACCTTGTCAACTTTAGCTTGTCACTTACCCCAAAACTAAAGAACCAATGGCAGCTTCATCTAGCCACAAAAGAAGAAAAGACAAGCAACCAATGGAGGAGAACAGGGAATTCGATGCAAGGAGATACAAATCAGTTTTCCATGAGATTCAAGCCGAATGGATGAGACCTAAAAGGGTACTAGCTGAGGTTCCCTTTGACCTTGAAAAGGATGAGTTCCCAGGTGTTTGGGAGAAGATCAAAAAGAGGAAGTGGGAGCTCCTGACTAAGCCAATCACTAAAATCAACATCAACTTGGTGAAGGAGTTCTATGCAAATGCAGTGAGGGAAGACTCAACCAAGAAACCCACATACAAAAGCTATGTGAGAGGGGTGGAAGTTGACTTCAGCCCCAAGGCAATCATGAAAACTCTTGGCCTGAAAAACATACATTTCAGTCAAGCAAGTTATGAGGAAAGGATGATAGGAGAACCTGACTACACGACTATTGCTGAAGATCTTTGTGCCATCAGAGCTGAATGGGTGAGAAAAACAAGAGGGGCTCCAAGAGTCTTGAGAAGGGGAGACCTAACACCTGAAGCTAAAGGGTGGTATGCAATAGTTAGGAGATCCATCCTACCCACTGCAAACTCTTCAGAAATAGTCCCTAAAAGAGCCATCTTGCTTCATTGCATTATGGTGGGAGGGGAGATCAAAGTTCATAAACTCATTGCTGAACAGATACAAGAGTTTAGTGAGAAAAGTGACCCTGAATCCTGGCTTCACTTCCCTAGCACCATCATTAGACTATGCATCGATGCCCAAGTACCACTTGAAGATGAAAGACCTAATTGGCTATATCCTGGATTGGCCATAACTGCGTACAGAATGACTCTTGGCCCAACTGCTCCAAGACATACAAGAAGAAGAAATGAAGAAGGGCAACAAGCGGAAGCAGAGCAAGAAGCAGAACAAGAAGGACAGGAAGGAGAAGACAGAGAAGAAGAGCAAGAAGAGCAAGCAATCCCAGAAAGAAGACAACAAATTCTCAGAGACCCCATGGATATGAGCAGAATGCAGGAAATCATGGAAGGAATGTCTCAACAATACATGAGGTCTCAGGAGAGACAAGAGGACTTTCACCTAAAAATGATGGATATGCAAAGGAACTTTGAATCAAGATTCTTAGATCTGCAAAGGGAACAGAATTTACACTTACAGGAATCCTTCAGCCACATATGCCAACACCAAGATGCCAATGTCTTGGCAATCAAGGAAGCCACCACTTTACAGAATGCAAGATACTCAGTCCAAGCTGATTACAACATCAGTTCGCAAATCAAGCTTAACTACATAGGGGAACATCTACACAAAATGGACCCAGCATTCCCAGCTTTTGATGAGTATTTCAAAGGGAGGAAAGAAGGAGAAATAAACAAGGCAATGATCCTTGAAAAAGGAGTGGAAGAAACAATGAAAAAGGCTGGATTCTGGAAAAAGCTCATAAGAAAAGACAAAGGAAGCACAAGTGGTCAAAAAGAGGCAGGAAGCAAGAAGAAGCAGGATCCCAAGAATTAAGAAGAACCAAGCAATAAATAAGAGGTGGTCTCGTTCCTTAATAATCAAATGATAATTGGTGAATTGTCTTTATGAGCTTTCTTTCATCATAAGTCATTTAAGTTTTATGTGGAGTTTTTTTAGTATGAGTGTCTGTTATTGCTTTGAATAAAGTGAATGCCTAGATGTTTGGATATAACTTCACCTTCTTAAACAAGTGCTTGCCATGCTTGTTCTGTTTCCAAAAATAAAAGAAAAGTTTGAACAAAAGTAACTTGGCTAAATTAGTGACAAATCAAGTAGAATTAAGTGGTGGTATGCATGCTTGATTGTTCAGTCAGATCACTGGAAATAGAGTGTAGAATTATCATTTTTTATGTAGAAATTGAAAACTGTCTATGGATCTTGATGAATAAATGTCTTTGGCCATGAAAAAGAAAGAAAAAGAAGAAGAAAAAGCCACTGAAAAAGGGCAACCAAAAAGAAAAAAATTTTGAGAAAATAAGCTAGGCACCAATGGTTTGAACTTCTGAGACAAATGCCTGTGGTGTTCATGTATTAAGGATATGCTTGGATGAATAGGTTCTGAGGAGTGTTTCAACACTTGGTAACTTGGGTTAACTAACCCGGGATTATCAACCAAAAGTCCATTATCAAGAGCAACCTAAATACAAAACATTTAGTCACACAAAGAGGTGCTGGGCACCAATGTCTCAAGAAGAAATGTGAACTAAAATGCCTGAAGTGGATATGTGTAGTGCACTGATAAGAAAAAGAAAATGCCAAAGGCTTGTGCAACACATGACACCAAGCAAACAAGGAGCAAAGGAGCTCTAAGAAAAAGAAAAGAAAAACAAAGAAGAGAAAAGTGCCAAGGACATAAGAATAACAAGAGGCCATAGCAGTGTTTGATGGATGCAATGAAAAAGTGATGATCTTACTTGATAAGTATGGAAAAGTGATGCTGCAACTTTCTGCATAAAACCCTTCTGATGAACTTCAAATGCTTGCTAATATAGCCAATGTAATTGCTTTCTGTTTCATACTTTCTTCTCAAATAACTCAGGACTTGCTTAGGGACAAGCAAGTATTAAGTTTGGTGTTGTGATGCCAAGGCATCTTAGGCTAGTTTCACTAGCATTTTTTTTATAGTTTTAGATGTTTTATGCATTTTCTTGAGCTTAAAGTAACCAAGAATGGTTAAAAGAAGAACAAAGCAATGAACCATCCAAACAGTATGATTTTGATGCAAATTCCATGAGTTTTTAGTTATATTACTTGAATGCTATGAATGGAAGATTTCTCATGAAATTTTGCAAGACTTTGATGCAATTGTTTGGATGATTTCAGGGAAGAAGAGGCTAGGCAAGGAAGCAACAAAGTCAATAAAGGAAGCTTGAATATCACATGTGGAGTTTAAGTTCCAGTTTAAGCCTAAACTGGAGCTTAAACGGCAGAATCATGAAGGCTAAGAAATGCTGAAACTGAAGTTTAACCTCCAGTTTAACCTTAAACTGGAGGTTAAACGCCAGAATGAAAGTCTCACCAAAGAAGCATTCCACGTTTAACCTCCAGTTTAACCTTAAACTGGAGGTTAAACGCCAGAATGAGAATGCCAATCAGGAAGCATTTCCACGTTTAACCTCCAGTTTAACCTTAAACTGGAGGTTAAACGCCAGAAATGGGAAGTACACCAGGGAGCCATTTCCACGTTTAAGCTCCAGTTTGACCTTAAACTGGAGCTTAAACGTGTTCGACCAAGTTTTCTCCTCCAGGGTTGCTTTCTCCATTTCCACGTTTAAGCTCCAGTTTAACCTTAAACTGGAGCTTAAACGTGTTCGACACCTCCAGGGCTACCTTTCTCAGCTTCCACGTTTAAGCTCCAGTTTAACCTTAAACTGGAGCTTAAACGTGTTCGACCTCCAGGATGCCTTCTTCCATTTCCACGTTTAAGCTCCAGTTTAACCTTAAACTGGAGCTTAAACATGTTCGACCTCCAGGGCTGCCTTTTCTATCTCCACGTTTAAGCTTCAGTTTAACCTTAAACTGAAGCTTAAACGTGTTCGACTAAGTTACCCTCCAGGGCTGCCTTCTTCCATTTCCACGTTTAAGCTTCAGTTTAACCTTAAACTGAAGCTTAAACGTGCTTCCACAAAAGGCATCACTGGAAGTGTCTAGCGTTTAAGCTACAGTTTAAGCTTAAACTGCAACTTAAACGCCACTCTTGGAAAAGGTTTCTGGGCCAACAATATTGCGGTTTAAGTTAGTATTTGAGCACAAACATTAACTTAAACTTACTCTGGTATGAAATCCAATTGAATATCATGGTTTATGGGATTGGGCCTGAAGGATTGATGAGTCTGAAATTTCAATTTATTGAGTCATGTGTCATTATTTGATTATCACTAAGTTGGCTCAATGGATGTTACAGATTTTGGATCAACAGCCTCATCAAGATTATGGATCATAAACCCAAGGCAAAAGGAAAGCAGGGAGAGGCCTCAAAGCCCAAGAAACACAACAGAAGCTCAATATAGAAAGTGTATAAATAGGATAGAATTTAAGTTAGGAAGGATTTTTACTTTCACTTTTAGCTAGTTTTCATATCTTTGTAATTGAATTCAGAGCTATGACTCACTAAACCCCCTTTCATTGGGTTAGGGAGCTCTATTGTAATTCAATGAATCAATAATAGTTTATCTTCTTCTTCAATCTTTTCTCTTGAATTTTGTTAGAAAGCTTCTCGATCTAATTCCATTGGGTAGTTGTCTTGGGAAAGAAACTACCCATAATTGGAATCCTTCGGAACCTTGGGAAAGGAATGGAGGATTCATGCTAGAGAAGCTTTCTCACAGTGAATTGGATTGGGGTTTGGATGGATATTGTGACATGTAATCCTACCAAATTGTGGTTCATGAAACTGTGTGGTATAATCAGTGATCGAGCATCATCTCTTCTTATAAACATTTAAACCAAGGGATTGGGAATTTGTTCGTTTTTAGAGAGAATTGGTGAGCCAAGGGATTGGGATCCAATCATATAAGATTGCCAAGCAAAATTCAATGAATGCATTGGTTGAGGAAGGAATAAAAATGTTTTGATTCGGAGATCTCAATATCTCCTAACACCCAATGAATTCCCCATTTCTGATCTACCACTTTCTCTTTACATTCTGCAATTAAATTCATGCAATCACCCCATCCCTTTTAATTTCAGCAATTTAGCTTCTCGCTCTTTAATTCATGCAATTTTACATTCCGCAATTCTCATCTAAATCTTGATTCCGCTCAACTAGAACACACTTCTAATCCGAATTGCTCACTCAACCAATCCTTGTGGGATTCGACCTCACTCTATTGTGAGTTTTTACTTGACGATAACCGGTGCACTTGCCGGAAGGAATTTTGCCGATCGTGCAATTTCCTAAATCGTAGCATAACTAGTTTATGCGCATCACTTGGATCAGCACAAAATTCCAGTAACCAACCTTCAAGCACCACTGGAATCCCCTCTCAACCATTACCCAATCCAAAGGGAGGAATTAATGCTATCACCCTGAGGTCCGGAACAACACTGCAGGAGAGGAATCAGGAGGAACCAAGCTCACCAGAATATGCCTCAGCTGAAGAGGTGGTAGAAATCGAAGATGTTGAAGAGGAAGAGGATATGTAGGACGTAGCTGAAGAAGAGATAGCTCAACCACAGGAGGAAGCACCAAAAAGCGCAGGCACCACAGAAAACACCACTCCCATTCCATTTCCTCAACTTGCAAGGAAGCCCAGGAAGCAACTGGACCCCGATCCTAAAATGGTAGAGATATTCAAAAAGGTTGAGGTAACTATTCCCCTTTTTGATGTTATTCAGCAGTTACCTAAATATGCAAAGTTTCTAAAAGACTTATGTATCCATAAAGACAAAATTAATGAATTAAAAACTATTCCTTTAGGTAGTTCTATATCTGCTTTAATGGGAGGATTACCAGAAAAAGGTAGTGATCCAGGTCCTTGCATAGTTAGTTGTACTATTGGTGGTGTAGTAATTTATGATTGCATGTGCGATTTAGGAGCATGTGTCAGTATAATGCCTTTGTCTATATATGATGTTTTGAGGCTCCCTCCCTTAAAAAGGTCGGCAGCTCGTTTTGTGTTAGCAGATAAAAGCATTATTACAGTGGCTGGAGTTGCTGAAGATGTTTTGGTGAACATTAAAGGGCTCACATTTCCCACTGATTTTTATATCTTGGAGATGCCCCACAATGATTCAGATAAGCCATCATCAATCCTACTTGGAAGACCATTTCTGAAGACATCAAAATTCAAATTGGATGCTTTTTCAGGAACATACTCCTTTGAAATAGATGGCCGCATAGTAATCTTCAATCTGAATGGAGTCATTGACATCCCCCCAGAAGATCGTTCTATCTTCCAGTGTGATGTCATAGACGAAAGTGTGGCTGAAATTCAAAAGGAAGAGTTTCAAGAGAGGCACACTGGACAAGGTCCCAGTGTGGGGACCCTCTTAACTGACAGTGAGGGCACTTCGCCATTTTCACAAGCCCCAGATAATCCAGAGCCTGCCCATGATCAAAAGTTAGAATTGAAACCTCTCCCTCCACATCTCAAATATGCTTATCTTGAGGATGAGCAGAAGCTTCCGGTTATTATTGCAAGGGAACTGACTTCTCAACAAGAGGAGCAGTTACTTGATGTACTGAGGAAGCATAAGAAGGCAATTGGGTGGAGTTTGGCAGACATAGTGGGAATCAACCCTCAAGTATGCGAGTACAGAATATTTCTAGAAGAGGGAGCAAGACCTGTCCGTCAACCCCAAAGAAGATTGAATCCCACCATCTTGGAAGTTGTCAAAAAGGAAGTGACCAGACTATTAGAAGCAGGAATCATATATCCCATTTCAGACAGTGAATGGGTAAGCCCAGTACAAGTGGTGCCCAAGAAATATGGAGTCACTACAGTGAAGAGTGAGCATGGAGAGCTCATAGCAACTAGAGTTCAGAATGCTTGGAGAGTCTGCATTGATTACAGGCGTCTCAACCAAGCTACCCGTAAGGATCACTACCCACTTCCATTCATTGATCAAATGCTGGATCGCCTGTCAGATAAATCACATTATTGCTTTTTAGATGGTTACACAGGTTATTTCCAAATTCATATAGCTCCTGAAGATCAGGAAAAGACTACTTTTACATGTCCTTTTGGGACCTATGCTTATAAGAGAATGCCCTTTGGCTTGTGCAATGCACCAGCTACCTTCCAAAGGTGCATGATGAGTCTTTTTTCTGATCTTATTGAGGACTGTATGGAAGTTTTTATGGACGATTTTAGCGATTATGGTGATTCTTTTAGCCTTTTCTTAGATGGATTATCTCGAGTACTAGATAGATGTGTTAACACAAATATTGTATTGAATTTCGAAAAATGCCACTTTATGGTAAAACAAGGGATTGTATTAGGACATGTGGTATCTAATAATGGTATCTCTGTAGACCCAGCAAAGGTGAATGTTATTTCTAGTTTACCTTACCCCTCTTTTGTGAGGGAAGTCCGTTCGTTCCTTGGCCATGCAGGTTTCTACCGGAGATTTATTAAGGACTTTAGTAAGGTGGCACTTCCCTTATCCAGATTACTGCAGAAGGATATCGAGTTCGAGTTCAGTGAGGATTGTAAACAAGCGTTTGATAAGCTGAAGACTGCTCTAACACAAGCCCCGATTGTGAGAGGACCAGACTGGAGCCAGCCGTTTGAAATCATGTGCGATGCTTCCAACCATGCAGTAGGAGCAGCGCTGGCTCAGCGTGAAGGTAAGGATCCTTTTGTTATTGCCTATGCGTCTAAGACTTTAGACACTGCCCAGTCCAATTATACTACTACTGAGAAAGAGCTTCTTGCTATTGTTTTTGCTCTGGATAAATTCCGGGCTTATTTACTTGGTACTAGAGTAGTAGTGTATTCGGACCATGCAGCTCTAAAGTATCTATTAGCTAAAAAGGAATCCAAACCAAGACTTATACGTTGGATACTGCTGTTACAAGAATTTAATTTAGAAATAAAGGATATGAGTGGTAATCAAAATTTAGTAGCAGACCACTTGAATCGCCTTGAACATATTAAGGATGACTCTACTCCTATAGATGATAATTTTTCCTTTGACAACCTGCAAGCAGTATCTGAGGTAATCCCTTGGTATGCACCTGTTGCTAATTATTTAGTTAGCCGCACATTTCCTCCACATTTTTCTAAACATCAAAGAGACAAGCTGAAAAGCGAGTCTAAATATTATATATGGGATGACCCATATTTATGGAGATGTGGCGCTGACCAGATAATTAGACGTTGTGTGCCTCAATCAGAATTCCAGTCCATTTTAGAGGCCTGTCACTCATCTGAGAGTGGAGGACATTTTGGCCCTCAAAGAACAGCTAGAAAGATCTTAGACTGCGGATTCTGGTGGCCTACTCTTTTTAGAGACGCTGCTGAGTTTTGTAAATCCTGCCCCCCATGCCAGAAATTTGGTAATATATCCAGGAGGGATGAGATGCCTCAACAATATATGCTCTTCTGTGAAATTTTTGATGTTTGGGGCATTGACTTCATGGGTCCATTCCCAAATTCTAATGGATATTTTTATATATTGTTAGTTGTGGATTATGTTTCCAAATGGGTAGAAGCAATTCCTACCCGCACTGATGATGCTAACACTATTGTTTCCTTTGTGAGAAACCATATTATATGTCGCTTTGGATCACCACGAGCGATCGTGAGCGATCAAGGCACCTATTTTTGTAACAGGAGACTAACAAGGTTGGTGAAGAAGCATGGGATAATCCATAAAGTTGCAATCACTTACCATCCCCAAACTAATGGGCAAGCCGAGGTGTCGAACAGAGAAATTAAGCGTATCTTGCAAAAGATAGTAAAGCCTCATAGAAAAGACTGGAGCACCAGGCTACAAGATGCACTGTGGGCATATAGAACAGCATACAAGACACCCATTGGGATGAGTCCCTTCCGCTTGGTTTATGGAAAAGCTTGTCATCTCCCAGTTGAAATAGAACACAGAGCCTTCTGGGCAGTTAAGGAGTGAAACATGGGAATTGAGAATGCCGGAGCTGAAAGGAAGTTGCAACTGCAGGAACTGGAGAACCTCCGCCTAGAAGCTTATGAGAACTCCAGAATTTACAAGGAAAAGATGAAAGTTGTGCATGATCAAAACATCAAGAAGAAAGAGTTTCAACCTGGAGATTTTGTCCTCCTTTACAAATCTCGACTAAGGCTCATGCCCGGTAAGTTGAGATCAAAATGGGAAGGTCCATACAGAGTAGAGAAAGCTGAACCGTACGGAGTTTATCACCTAAGCCGTCCTTCAAGCTCTGAACTTATTAAGGTTAATGGACAACGCCTGAAGCTGTACCATGGTGAGAAAGTGCAGAAAAATAAAGAGCTGGAGATCTTCCGCTTGGAAGATCCCCACATCGCAGTAGATTGAGCTAGTGGAGCGTCCAACTTACGGACGTTAAAGCAAAGTGCTTGGTGGGAGACAACCCACCGTGGTAGGATCGTTCTTTTCTTCACTTTTAGTTTTTCTTCTTTAATAACTCTTCTCTTTATTAGTGCTTTCGTGCTCTTTCATTTACATGTCTTTATATTTCAAAAAAAAAAAAGAAGGGGTTTTTCGCCGCGCGACGCGATCGCATCAGCGATGCGTCCGCGTCGCAAAGAGGGTGGAGAAAACAAATAAATGAACAGAGAGTCCGGCTGGAGTCCGGCTGGAGGCGTGCCAATGGCACAAATCGACCCACGCGACCGCGTCACTGATGCGTTCGTGTCGCATGAAAATCATGGCCTCCCACGCGACCGCGTGCCCCACGGGGCCGCGTGCCCTGAGTTTTCGACGTAAAAGGGTGCACAGTAACATTCTGTGCGAGAGTGATGCTGGATTGGTGCTAGAAGCACAATCCTTGTCACGCGACCGCGTCGCCGACGCGGCCGCGTCACTCATTTTATAACGTACACTCATGCGATCGCGTGATCCACGTGATCGCGTCACCCCAATTTGGCAATTAAATCATAATGAACAGAGAGTTGTGCTGGAGCGAGGCTGCACTCGCGCCAGCAGCGTAACGACGCGATCGCTTCCCCCTACCTGACGCACACCCATGCGAACGCGTGCCCCACGCGGCTGCGTCGCATGCGCCGCACAGCTCAACCTAAAATTGCCACATATCTTATCTTCCTCTCCCCCCAAATCCTAATTTTTCTTTTCCCTCTTTATTTCTTCCTTTCCCCTTCCCCCTTCTATCTCACCTTTCACTCTCTATCCCTCTCACCACCATTAACAAGGATGGCCACCAAGAAAGGGAAGGAGAAAGCAACTTCCAAACCACCAGCAAGAAGAGGAACTAAAAGAGCATTAGTGGCAGAGCCTTCTTCCACCGCAGTCAAGCCTTCAACAAAACGAGTCAAGAGGATAATAAAGGTTGACGAAAAGGAGAAAGCTTTTCCAGTAAAGGACGCTGCGCGATTTTCCAATTGCTATTGTGAGCAGATGTTCCCTATCCTGGCAGAAAGGAATTATAACAATGAATACCTTCTTATCCTCCCGTCCAATATTGCTACCTTTGTTGAGCCGCAAATTGAGCGAAGACAATGGGGTTTCCTACGGAGACAGCCAAGGCAGGCCAATCTTTCTTGGGTAGTTGAGTTCTACTCCAACTTCTATATACCGACCTTGCAGTCTGTTTATGTCTGGCAGAAGCAAGTCCCCATCACAGAAGAGGCCACTTAGCAAGCTCTGAGTCTTCCCCCTATTCCAGCAGGAATGAACGCTTTTCAAGAAGCCACCCTTCAGCGCCAGAGATACCAATTCAACTGGGACTCCGTTCTCGGAGTCATCGCACTACCTGGCAGCTGTTGGATCTACGAATACCACCGTACCCGCCCTAAGGGAATCTTGGCTTCAGCACTTACCTTGGAGGCTCGCGTATGGGCACAGATCATGTCCCATTACGTCTTTCTGAGCACTCATGAGTCCTCCTTCACTGCAGACATGGCTATTCTACTATGGTGCATCCTTACAGACCAACCTCTGAATCTCGCAAGACATATCCGGAATGCTATGGAACACGTGCAAATTGCGAGCAACTTACCTTTCCCCGCCCTGGTCTCAGATCTTGTCTCAGCAGCCGGAGTCTCCTACAGAGCTGGGGACACCAAAGCCATGCTTCCACGGGATGATCAGTATATCCCTAACGGGAAATACCTCAGACTCTCAGCAGCCACTACAAGCCTTCCTACTGCTCCAGTTGAAGATAATCCTTCTTCAACACCACAAGCATCTACAACTGAGAAATTGCTCCAGCAGATAATCGAACGGTTGGATCGGCAAGAACAGAAAGCAAAGATGAGAGAGCGCCATAACGAGCGCCGATTCAAACACCTCAAAGAGCTACTCAAGGGACGCTTCAGAGACTCAGACACCCCGGACTCCACTTCCTTTACCAGCACAGGGAGCCATGACGGCCCCGACTGTGGAGATACTGCTACCAGCTCACCCCTGTTCCTGACAGATGGCACCGAGGACGGTGCAAAGCCTTAAGTGTGGGGAGGTCGGTCAGTACCTGACTTCCGGAGGTAAATTCTCTTCTCTAGCACCAATAATTAGGATATTTTAGTTAGATTTTCTTTCCTTTATAGAATAGAATAAATTGCATAGGTTAGGATAGTTGCATGCATGTTCTACTTGATTGAAAAGACAATAAGTTTCTTTTAAAAATCTATCTTTGGAACAAAATTTCACTAATTTTTCAAATATTCTTATGATAAATTTGCTTGAATTGTATTTGGAACATGATATTTGAGTTAAAGAACACACAACCTGTGAAAGATTTGAGCCTTTATGAATGGTTACATTATTTAACCATAATTATTTCATTCTTGTGTGTTTACTTCTCTATGATTGTAATCTATATTTTGTTTTATCTTATATGTCCAATAGTTATTATATTTGCATGCTTGCACATGAACGAGGCCATTATTTGTTTAAACTCACTCATCTAAATTAAGCCTACCCTTTTCAATTACCTTTGTTAACCACTTTGAGACTTTAATTCCCATTTGTTCGATATTTTACCACATTACTAACCTTAAGCCGAAAAACAATTATATATCCTAAATTGAATCTTTGGTTAGCTTAAGATAGAATTGTGTGTGCTAGTTAAGTATGGGAAATTGTGGGAACAAAAGTTGTTAAGGGAATGTGTCATAAAAATTTAAGGGGAATTTGGATACCTACTCATGTGAAACTATAAGAATTAAAAATCTATGTGCATTGACAAGCTTTATTTAAAAAAAAATTCAAAATCAATAAATAAGGGGACAAAATTACCCTAATGTTGAATTCAGAATTCGAAGATCAATGCACATATGATAGAACCAAAAATATAAGTTGATACATGAGTATGGATTGAAAAAGGGAATTCTGGGTAGCTAGGTATGAACTTTAAAGATGACATTAAGTGTATACAAGTTATGTTAGAGCTTGGGTTAATTAAAAATTCAATTTATTTGCTCACTTGACCAAATATACACCCCTGCCTATACCTTAGCCCCATTACAACCTTGAAAAGACCTCGTGATGTTTGCATTGGTATATTAACTATTGTTGATTGGTTAGGAGAAGAACAAAAGTTAGAAAGCATGATTAGAGAAGGATAGAGTGATCACCCTATACACTAGAGATCAGAGCGTACATACATTATCAGTGAGGGTTCAATGCTTGAATTTTCATGTTCCCTGCTTTCACGAGCTATCTTCTTGCACTTTTATCTGTTTTATTGTGTAATGATAAAATTAGTGGAATTTGATTTGTAATTGTTTTGAAGAGCTTATTTACTTTTGATTAAGTGGACAAGAATCATATAGTTGCATTTATTTATATATATGTAGGTTTGCATTGCATTTCATGAGTTTCTCCATGTTCATACTTATTTCCTTTTATCTCCTTCAATTAAGCATGAGGACATGCTAATGTTTAAGTGTGGGGAGGTTGATAAACCACTATTTTATGATTTATATTGTGTTTAATTGTGTGGTTTTACCATGATCCTTACCCACTTATTCATTAAATTAGCATGCATTTAGATTTCCTTCCTGAATTTATTACATGTTTAAAAACTGCTTCCTAGAGACTTTAATTATTTATTTTTAATTCTCCTTTATTCCATTCGATGTCGTGATCTGTGTGTTGAGTGTTTCAGACTTTACAGGGCATAAATGAGTTGGACATTGGAAAGGAAGCTAGCAAATATGGAAGGAACACAAGAATTTGAGGAGATAACCAGCGAGAAGTGACGCGGTCGCATGGCTCACGCAACCGCGCGAAGGAGAGCAAATCGCAGTGACACGGTCGCATGGCTCACGCGGTCGCGCGGATTGGAAAAGCTCTGGCAACGCGGTAGCGTGGACAACGCGAACGCGTGGCGAGGAAAAGCGCGAATGATGCGTCCGCATGGATGACGCGATCGAGTGACATGTGCGATCTGCATAATCTACAGAATTCGTTGGGGGCGATTTTGGACTCTATTTCGACCCAGTTCTCGGTCCGGAATAGCAGACTAGAGTCAGAGAACATGTAGAAACAAATAACACATTTTCATTTAGAGACAGTTTGAGATCTAGTTTTACTCTCTAGGTTTTAGAATTTTAATTTTCAATTGGTCTTAGCATTGGAACATTGAGAAGAGTTATTTCCTCATCAAGACTTCGTCATTCTAGTTCGTTTTCTCAACTTGGTTCTATTCTTCCATGTTCTTTGTTTTGTTCAATTTTGCTATTTGAATACTTTTATGATTAATTAATGCAAGGATTATTTCTTTTTAATTCAATTTCAATTCCAATAATCATGTCTTCTTTTAATTCCCTTTCATATGCTATGAATTTATTATTTACAATGTGTGAGTAGTTTCTTTCCTTGATGGGGAGTTGATTAAAAGGAACTCTTGAGTTGGAAGGATTGAAGGAAAAATTTGTAATTGGGTTAAATGTTAAATTGTTATCCTGTCACCAATGCCAATCCCTTTGAACTAAGTGGGTTACAACTTGTGAACAGATCTGGCATTCCAACTTGTTTGACTTTCCCTTACCTAGTAAAGGATAACCAAACAGAACAACCATTAATTATAAATTAATCTTACAATCACTCCATCAATAGTAGAAATTCCAACCAATCAACTCCCAGTCAAGGCTTTTATTCATATTATTTAAATTTTCTCAATTTACATCCCAATTTACTTAGCTCAACTTCTTGGAACATCTGATTAATAAGATAGCACACTTTTCTGCAACTCGTTGGGAGACGACCTGGGACTTAAAACTCCCAGTAATTTTTAATTGAAATTCTCTGTGACATACTTTTAAATTGATAGACAGATTTTTGGTGAGTTAAGAACTATACTTGCAACGTAACCATTTTAATAATTTTTAATTCACCAGCTTCTGCGTCTCATTAGTGGCGTAGCTGGATGCATGACATTCTGATAGTGAGGGTGTTACACCACTACTATTGTTAATGTAGGATTTTGATGACATGGATAAGCGCTTGAAGGATATAAAATATGAAACTACTGCTCTTAAAGAGATGCAAGCCAAGGTCGAGAAGGAGATGGGATCTGTTCAGGGTAGCTATTTTAATTTTTTTTTTGTAAATGATTTCTCGTTTTGCATTGATCATAGAACATGTCCTAACTCTTTTGCCTAAAATATGTTTTGTTTCTGCTTGGATGATTACGATTTGGCTTGTTTGTTACTAGCTAATGAGTTGCACTCTCTCACTCCTCAATGGGAGCTTCCTTCCTGTACTCTCATGGATCAGCTTAATGTGCTCAAAAGAAAGGATCCTGTTCACTGCATGAGGCAAGACTGGGCTTGCAGGGAATACTACCCTCATCCCTGGTGAGAAGCCTTCAGTAGGGATATTTTTGTTTTTCTAGCCCTAGGCATCTTCCTTTTGGGGCCTTCCTCCTTAGTGGATAGTGTACATCTAACACCAAACTTACGTTTGGTCTTAGGAGGGATTGAATTTGTTTCAATCAGGGGGAGACTTATATACTGAATGTTGTATGCAAGTACCTCCCTTGTCAGGAGGTAGTGGAGGTTTAAAAACCTTGAACAACCTCAGTGCTATTTTTCCTCTCTCAACATCAAGAAGAGAGTTATTTGTGTATTCTCCCTTGTCAGGTATCACAGAGTCTATTGGGAGGAATAACTCTCCAAACTTGCCAAGGGTTTTCTCCACTAGCCCAATTGGCTACCTTAGGGACTAGTCAGTCTTTTGCAGGGTAATCCTTGTTTCTTTTGCCTCATAGATTTCCAGCTTCTTCATCATGGATGAAAGTATCAGATTTAAACTCAAGCCAAGATGATACAGAGCCTTCTCAAAACTGATCTTTTTAATAGGACATAGGAGTTGAAAGCTCCCTGTGTCTGGCATCTTCCTTGGTAGCTCATTCTGAATTAGAGTATTGTACTCCTTAGCAAGTGCCTCTAATTCATCTCCCTCTAAGGCCTTCTTCTCAGGGGGTAAGCTTTTTATGAGTGCAGTAGAGGGAGGCTTTTGCTCCAAAACTTCAATAGCAGGAATACTGATTTGCAGTTTCTTAGAGACTTCCAAGAATTATAAGGGGTTCTCATTCTTGATTTCCTTTTGGGGTTTCTGAGGGTGTGGTATTTCAGGCACCTGTGCCACCAATGGGGCGTATGGCAGTGTCCTTTCAATCTCTTGTTGAGCCTTTTCTTCATTTAGTCCCTCAATAGTGTGTACCACCTTAGGATCAACCTCCTTGGTCCTGATGGGGGCCCTACAGTCTTCTTTTGGATTCACTTCCATGTCTCTAGGAAGAGTGTTAGGAGATCTCTGAAGTTTCCGAGGGTATGGCCTCCTGGTCTTGTACTCAAGTGTGCTAAGTGGTGTAGAATGATTGTTAATGGTGCCAGAAGAAGGACTACCAGCGTGCTTAGGAAGGGTTTTCTTTGGAATTGCATATGCTTGACCCTCCCTTTTTGGGTGTTCAACGCCCTGGCTGGTCCCTTCTTGGCGTTGAAAGCCAGGCCTGCCCCCTTTTGGGAGTTGGATGCCCTCTTTACCCTCTTCTGGGAGATCTACTTCCTCTTTGCTTGAGTGATTCCTCCACTCTTGAGCTTCCTTCCTGACTGGAGTCCCCTCGCATGAGTATAAGTACTGGTTATTGACAACCATCTCAATGAGCTCATCTGCATCTTTGAATGTCATTTTCCAAGGGTGCAGAGAGTCATCTGTAGAGTGATCCAAGAACCTCTTGGCCATCTCAGAAAGACCTTCATAGAAAATCTTTATCCTACGGCAACATGTGAACATCTTAGGGTGGCATTTCCTGATCATCCGCTTGTACCTCTCTCAAGCATCATAGAGGGATTCTTCTTCTTTCTTCCTGAAGGTCTGAACGTCTGTCATTAGCTTAGTCCATCTTTGCGAGGAGGAGAACCTGTTCAGGAATTTGTTAACAGCCTTATCCCAAGTGTTCACACTTCCTCTGGGTTCATATTCCACCATAGCCTTGCTTGATCATTCAGAGCAAGTGGGAAAAGTATTCGCCTGGAGACTTCAAGCTCCATTCTATTGATCTCTACAGTGTCACAAAACTACAGAAAGTCAGGGATGAATTTGTTTGGATCTTCTTGCGAAAGTCTATAAAACTGGCAATGTTGCTGCAGCAACATGATCAGGTCGAAGTTGACCTTAAAGTCATCTGGATCAATAGGAGGTCCATTAATACTCCTTCCATAGAAGTAAGGAGTGGGAGCTATATAAGACTCCAATGTTCTTCTGGATTGTGCAATCCCAGTTGGATCCATAGTGATTTTGGTGTTCCTGTATAAACAAAAAACAAAGAAAAGGTGGGAGTCTAAATGTCAGAGTATAGAGATCTCCCAATGAGATACCAGAAAGAAGAAAAGAAACAAGAATTAAAATTATTTTTTTTGGATGTTCGAAAATAATTAAAATAGAAAACTAAAATAATTTAGAAAATTCGAAAAAATAGGAAAAGGAAAGATTAAGAAAAGATATGACCACCAATTAATTAACAAGATTTGAAATTAAAAAGGAGATTTTCGAAAATAATGAGAGAGAAAGAAGAATTAGAAAGAATCAGACTTTTAAAATTCAAATAAAACAAATAAGTAACTAATTAATAAGATTTGGAAATAAAATAAAAGATTTGATTTTGAAAATATTTGAAATTTAAAAAGAAATAGTCAATCAAAGATTTTAAAATTTAAATTTGGAAAGAAAAAGTCAAACAAGATAAGATAAGGTCTAAACTTTAAAACAAGAGATTTGGTTTTAAAAATTTTTGAAGTTTAAAAAGAGAAAGTCAAATAAAGATTTGAAATTCAAATTTGAAAGAAAGGAAAACTAACCAATCACTAAACCTTTAAAATTTGAATTTAAAAAGAAAGATAAGATAACAAAATCTTTATAAAGAAAAGATAAGATAAGATTTGAAAAGATTTTTAAATATTTTGGAATTCAAAATCAAAATTTTGAAATCAAAACAAGATAGCTAAGATAAGATTTGAAAATCGAAAGATAAGAAAGATAAAGATCAAGAATCTAGAAAGATAAGATATGATTTTGAAATTTGAAATTTTGAAAATTGAAAAATTAAACAGACAAAAATCAAAAGAGACCAAACTTAAAAATTTTGAACTCAAAAGACTATAATTTTCGAAATTTTGGAAAAAAATACAAGAGGATACCGAACTTAAAAGTTTTAAGATCAAACAAAAAAATATCAAGAGCAATCCGCACACAATGAAGAACACTCAAGAACACTTTTCGAAAATTTAAGAAAAGAAAAAGACAAAGAGACACCAAACTTAAAAATTTTGAAATCAAACACACTAATTTTCAATTTTTTTTAAAAGAAAAACACTAAAAGCTACCAAACGTAAAAGTTTTTAAATCAAACAAGAAAAATAACAAGAACAATTCGAGTACCAAAAAGAAAAACCAAGAGCAAATTTTGAAAATTAAAGAAAAAGATGAAAACAAAAAGGGATACCAAACTTAAAAATTTGACACAAGACTCAAACAAAAGATATAGATTACTAAAGAAAGGAAAAGGTTTTGAAAAATTTTTGAAAAAGAAAACAAAAGACACAAACAAAAGAGCACTAAATCTTAAAGAATACCTAATCTAAGCAACAAGATAGTCTGGTAGTTTGTCAATCTCGAACAATCCCTGGCAACAGTGCCAAAAACTTGGTGCGCGAAATTTAACTCTGCACAACTAAACCGGCAAGTACACCGGGTCGTCCAAGTAATACCTCAAGTGAGTGAGGGTCGAATCTCATGGAGATTGTCGGATTGAGCAAGCAATGACTATCTTGTAAATCTTAGTCAGGCGATTAAGAAAGATGGTTGTTTGTTAAAAAGCACAAATGAAATAATAAAGAACAAAATAGCAGATTTGTGTAAAAGTAATGATGGATAATTAGTTAAGGCGTCGGAGATGTGTATTCTTTCCGGATTAACTTTTCTTACTGTCTACTTCAACAACGAACGATTCATTCAATGACAGCCGTAATTGACTAACTCATATAGCATCCTCATCAAGTTAGTCTCTTCTAAACCATAGCAGTCCACCATGTCTGAGCAACTCATATAGCATCCTTATCAAGTTAACTCATGGCTTCCCGCTATAGTCGAAGGTGAAGACCTAAGCAATTCACTCCCCTTCGCGATCCTACTCTAAACGCCACAAACAAGGTTAGATCTTCCAGATCAGGGAAAGCTGCTTCCCATACTCTAGCCTTAATGCCACAGAAACCTCAGTAACCCACGGTCAATGGGATTATATGTCACATATCCAAAGTCGCCTAGGCACGGTCTTGGAATCCGTAGTGCATTCTCTAGATTATGGTTCAATGCTATCCGGGCAGGACTCACACGGAACCCATGTAGAACAAGGATTATTATCATGGGTCATCCTCAATTCATAAGATGAAGAACAAAAATGCACAAGAGAATGGAATCAAACGTGTATTGAAATAGAACAGTAATATTATTAATCCATGAGAATCAGCATAGCTCCTAACCCTAATTTAGGAGGTTTAGTTGCTCATGCTTTACAGAAAGTAAAATGTGAAAAGGTAAAGATGAGGTAGAAGATCCTAAATATGGATGATCTTCCCCTTTAAATACTAATCTAATGACTAAGAAGTACAAAAAATATGATAGACTAGACTAGAGGTGCGAAAATCCATCCTTGGGCCCACTTTGGTTGAGTACCTGGCCTGAGCTTGGCATCCAACTTTGAGGAATGGGCATTGAACGCCCATTAGGGGGTGATTGGCACTGCCTTGTGTCTTGGTGGGCGTTGACTGCCAGGAATGGGGTGGTTCTTAGGTGTTCAACGCTGGCTTATCTCCTTGGGGCGTTGAACGCCAGCCAGGGGGTAGCTCCTTGGCGTTCAACGCCCAGTATGGGCAGGCTCCTTCAAAGAAAAATATAAACAATTATATATTGCTAGAAATCTCTGGAGGTTAGCTTTCTAACGCCATTAAGAACGCATCATTTTGACTTTTGTAGCTCCAGAAATGCTTGTTTGAGTGCACGGAGGTCAGATCCTAACAGCATCTGCTATACTTTCCTTGCCTCTGACTTAGACTTTGCCAAAGCTCCTTAATTTCAACTAGAATTTACCTAAAATCACCATAAAACACAATAACTCAGAAAAATCCAAAAATATGAATTTTGCACTAAAATGTATGAAACCATAATAAAACTTAAACAAAACACAACTAAAATAATATGAAAATGATGCCAAAAAGCGTATAAAATATCTGCTCATCAGCCGTCGTTGCCAAGCCCGAGGGAGAAAGAGAGTTCGCGAGGGAGAGTGAGGGAATAGAGAAAAGAACCCGTGCCACCACCGCAATGCCACTGCACTGTCGCCTTCGTTGAGCAGTCGCCGTTATCGCGCGAGCATAGAAAGGGAGAACCGTTGATGTCTGACCGTTAGGGGAGCCGTTGCTGAGCAAGGGAGCCCAAACGCCGTCACTGGGGTGGAGGCTTGGCTGTCACCGAACAGAACGGGACGATATCGAGAGACATAATCGTTGTTGACGGCGGAGCTCGACAAGGGCTTTAGCGCCGTCACCAAACCACCGCGCCGCTGTAGCTGTTGCCGGGAAGGTCGTTGGAGCTTGTTGAGGATACTATTCTGGTTCTGAAGTAATTCATCCATGTCACTGCTCATCTTTATCATCTGTTCTTCCTCTGCCTCTGGGTTCTGCTAGTTGCCGGAGCCTCTGCCTCCATCAAAGCTGTTGTTCGGTGGATGCCGCTACTACTGTCAATGCCGCTGGATATTGAAGCTACTATTGCTGATGCAAGCTAAAAATAAAAAGGTTGCGTTTGATTTCCTCGGACTGCGACATCGAAGTAGGGAATTTATTTTAAAATTAACTATTTTAATTTACGAATGCCATTTAAGTTCAGTGAGTAACTGTAATTAATTTATAAATGTCTTGTTTGATTAATTGATGAAAATTGACGAAGTTGAGATTGTTGGTGATTTTGAATATAATTGAATGTGATGAAATCGCGATTAATTTTGTGCTATTAGTTAAATTGATTGAATTTGGTGATGAAGTTGGTTGATTTATGAGAATTGGTTGTATTGTGGCTGTGAATAGTGATTAATTTGATATTTTTTACTAAATTGAAATATGATGAGTTAATTATTGAAGAACTGTTTTTTTGATAATTGATGAATTGAGTTTGGGTTATGGTTATGATTACGACTGATTTCGTTGTTGTGAGTGATTAATTGATGAGATTGGTTTTGGTTTGAGATGATGCCAAGGCATCTTGGCTAGTTTTACTAGCCATTTTTTGTATGTTCCAGGATAGTTTCATGCATTTTCTTAGAAAATAAGCAAGTATTTGGTTGAATATGCATCCATACCTTGATTCAAGCAAACATTGTGAATTCTAAACAAATTCATAAGAATAAGGCAAGAATAGAATGATATAATGCATGATGCATCATCTCATGATCAAGAGCAAGACTTTGATGCACTTTGTTTATTTGATTTCAGGTAAGAAGAAGCAGAGAAGATCCACGTTAGTGGTGAAGAAAGGAGAAGCTTAGAAATGTTAGTGGTGAAGTTAGCACCACTAACGTCTTTGAAGGACATCTAAGCCTACGTTAGTGGTGAAGTTAACACCACTAACATTAGGAATTCCATCATAAGCCCATGTTAGTGCCACTAACCTGGGCACTAACGTGGAAGAAAGGGGACTTTGCAACGTTAGTGGTGTTAACTTCACCACTAACGTGTGGAATGGCCAAGAAGCTCACATTAGTGGCCCCGTTAGTGCCACTAACGTGGGCACTAATGTGGAAGAGGAAGAAGTTTGCAATGTTAGTGGTGAAGTTAACACCGCTAACATCTTCGAGTCAAGGTATGCCCATGTTAATGGCCACATTAACACCACTAACGTGGGCCAACAACCTGGAAGAAAAGATGAATTTGACGTTAATGGTGTAGTTAACACCATTAACGTGATCAAGGTTAGGAAAGGCTATGTTAGTGGCCATGTTAGTGCCACTTACGGTGGGGTTAACGTGACTTCAAAGAGTTTGGGGATGTTAGTGACCAAGTTAGTGTTACTAACATCTTCGAACCAGGATTTTACACTTGATGTTAACCACAATAATGGCCTGACTAACGTGATAGTGACCTGACTCAAACTCTTCCAGCAAGCTGAGCTAAGCCCAGTGAGATTGTAACTGCTTTAACTATGCTTAAAGGCCCACATCCAGAGACTTGCAGAGCCAACTGAAGATTAGAAAAGTAGTATATATAGGGTAGTTTGGAACTAGAGAAAAGGGATTGGCACCTGGGGGATCCAAGATTGTAAACACTCTGTATTTTACTTTCTCTGTAATTCAGTTACTTTTGATTGCACTTTTCAATTTCAATTTCCATTCCTAGAGCTATGAACAACTAAAGCTCTCTTCATTGGGTTAGGGAGCTCTATTGTAATTCAATGAATCAATTGTAGTTTTCATTCTTCTTCTTCTTTCCATTCTCTTGATTTGCTTGAAAGCTTTCGATCTTCATCCAATTGAGCAATTCTCTCGGAAGAGAAATTGCTCATACTTGGATTTTCTCTGAACCTTGGAAGAGGAATGACGAAATTATGCTAGAAATACTTTCTCATGTTAGACTGGGTTGGGGGTTGGATGGATATGGTGACATATAATCCTACCAATACTTTGATATAGAAAAACATGTGGTATAATCAGTGATCGTACTTCATCTCTTCCCATGAACAATTAGATCAAGGAATTGGGCAATTGTTCAAGCTTAGATAGATTGAATTGCCAAGGAATTGGGATTCAATCACCTAAGATTTCTAAAATATCAATGAATGCATGGATTGAGGAAGAGATGAGAATGAATTTGATCCGAAGAATGCAACAACTCCTAAGCCCAATGAGCTCTCCCACTTCTGATCTTTCCCATTTTTTTAATTCTGCTATTTACATTATTGTTTGTCATCCCCATTCCCATTTAAGTTTTTGCAATTTATTTTCTGCACTTTATATTCTGCAATTTACTTTCTGTTATTTACATTTCTTGTTATTTACATTTCCCACCATTTTACTTTTTGCAATTCTCAATGCAATTTTGCTAAGTTCAACTAGAACACCCCTCTAATTAAAGTTGTCAACCAATCAATCCCTATGGGATTCGACCTCACTCTACTGTGAGTTTTTACTTGACAACAATTCGGTATACTTGCCAAAGGAAATTTTGTAGAGATACAAGATTTCACACATCAAGTTTATGGCGCCGTTGCCGGGGATTAATTTTGCATTGACAATGACTAAATTGGAGGATAACTAGATTGAACATTTTCTTTACCTTGTTAATTTGTGTCGTTTCAGTCATTTTACTTTCATTGTTAGCACTTTTACTTGTTTTTATCGCTTATATACAGTTTCGCATAACTAATCCACTAACTGTTTGATAAATTGCACCACTAACTCTAACCACAATCTTAACAGAGAGTGATTCCTCCACTTTTCTCTTTCTAGTGTGTTTTGTTTATTGTATGATAGGTAGAAGAAGAAGAGCTTCAACCTCTTTTGAATCTGAACCTGAGAGGACCTTCCTTAGACTAAGGAGGGAAGCAAGAGGAAAGAAGGTTGTTGGTGCAGAGGAAGAAGAGGAGGACTTGGATATAAATATAGAGGATGATATGGAGAACTATCATGAGGAAGAAGTGCATAATCATGTTAGAGAGGGTGCAGCCAATTATGTTGGGCAGGAGAGGAGAGTTTTAGGCTCTTATATCAATCCCAACCCTGGGAATTGTGGAAGTAGCATCCTAAAACTAACCATTCATGCCAATAACTTTGAGTTAAAGCCACAACTCATCACCCTTGTTCAAAACACTTGCTCATTTAGAGGAAGTGCCCTGGAAGACCCCAACCAACATCTAACTACATTCTTGAGAATATGTGATACTGTGAAGGCCAATGGTGTTCACCCTGACACCTACAAATTGCTTATGTTTCCCTTTTCTCTCAGGGATAAAGCATCAAAGTGGCTAGAGTCCTTTCCAAAGGAGAGTTTGAACACTTGGTAAGAGGTGGTGAACAAGTTCTTGGCAAGATTTTACCCTCCCCAAAGAGTTAACAGGTTGAGGGCTGAGGTACAAACGTTTAGACAACAGGATGGAGAAACTCTCTGTGAAGCATGAGAGAGATACAAGGAGTTGACAAGAGGATGCCCTCCTGACATGTTCAGTGAATGGGTACAGCTATACATTGTCTATGAAGGATTGTCACAAGAATCAAAGAAGGCCTTAGATCACTCTTCAGGAGGCTCTCTCAATAAGAAGAAGACAATTGATGAGGCCATAGACATCATAGAAACTGTGGCCAACAATGAATTCTTCTATGCCTCTGATAGAAACCCAAACAGAGGGGTGATGGAGCTGAGTCACATGGATACATTGCTAGCTCAAAACAAGTTGATTACCAAGTAATTGGCTGACCTCACCAAGCAGATGCAAAGGAACCAAGTTACAGCAGTCAATACTCAACCACCAGCTCAAGAAAGGAATGCTGCGGAAGGAAGTGATTGGAAGCAAGCCAATTATATTGGAAACTCATCAAGACAACCATATGATTCACACTCCAAAACCTACAATCTTGGTTGGAAGAACCACCCAAACTTTGGATGGGAAAACCAGCAAAACCAAACTTAAGATCATAAGCCCCAAAACTCCAACCACTACCACAATTTCACCTACCAACAAACCAACCAAAGACCATACCAACTCCCATACAACAACTCTTTCCAGCCTCCATATCAAACATAAAACAACCATACTCAACCTTCAAATTCCAACTTGTCACCACCATCTGAGGATAGACTATCCCAGATTGAGGCCTTGCTTGGAGAACTTTGCAAGGAGTCTAAGGACATGAGAGCCTTCAAACAGGAGGTAATATCTAACATGCAAAACCAGAGGGCTGCCATCAAGAAACTAGAGGTTCAAGTGGGATACTTATCCAAGCAAATCTGAAACTATAGTCCTCCTAATAATACCATTGCAAAGCCAAGGGAGGAATGTAAGGCCATTACACTAAAAAGTGGGAAGGAACTAAACACAAGAGAAGAAAGTAGATGAAGGCTTAAATGATAAAGAAGAAGCACAAGCACCTGCCCCCAACCCACTTTAAGAAAAAGAAGTCTTGAGACCATACGTTCCAAAAGCTCCTTACCCTCAACGATTGAAGAAAAATGAAAAGGACAACCAATTCTCCAGATTCTTGGAAGTTTTTAAAAGACTTCAAATTAATATCCCCTTTGCTGAAGCACTAGAGAAAATGCCACTCTATGCCAAGTTTTTGAAGGAGTTAATGACCAAGAAGAGAAGCTGGAGAAATGATAAAACTGTAGTGTTAACCAAGGAACATAGTGCTATCATTCAACACAAACTACCTCAAAAGTTGAAGGACCCTGGGAGCTTCTAAATCCCCTGTATTATAGGAGAAATCACCGTGGACAAGGCCTTATGTGATTTGGGAGCTAGCATAAATTTGATGTCCTTAGCAATGATGAAGAGAATGAAGTTTGAGGAAGCCAAACCAACAAGAATGGCACTTCAATTAGTAGACAGATCATTCAAATTTCCCCATGGGGTAGTAGAAGACTTGTTGGTGAAGGTGGAAGACTTCATCTTCCCAGCAGAGTTTGTGGTGTTGGATATGGAGAAAGAGACCAAGGCTTCAATCATTCTAGGAAGGCCGTTTTTAGCAACAGCTGGAGCCATTATTGATGTCCAAAAAGGGGAACTTTTCCTTAGACTACATGATGAAAAAATGGTATTCAATGTGTTCAAAGCCATGAGTTATCATAGGAATCACTAGGAGAATGCATGAGGTTGGATGCAGTGGAGGTCTTAGTACAACAGACCTTTGAAGAAGGAGAATTTGAAGAGGTGTCAGAAGAAGACCCCTCATCAAACAGTGAGGCTGCAACCATTCAATCAACTGAGGTACTCAGTCCAAGCATGTTAAAGGAAAAGAAGGAAAATAATGAAGCACCCAAACTTGAACTAAAAGCATTGCCCCCCACTCTTAAGTATGCATACTTTGGAAGGGATGAGAGCTATCCAATAATCATCAACTCTGCTCTAAGTCAAGAATAAGAGAAGGAGCTAATCAAAGTGCTGTAAAAGCACTAAGATGCTGTTGGATGGACCCTTGCCGACTTAAAAGGGATAAGCCCCTCCATGTAGATGCATAAGATCCTATTGGAAGATGACGCCAAGCCCTCCATTCAACCTCAAAGAAGATTGAATCCAGTTATGAAAGAGGGTGGTACAAAAGGAGGTGATGAAGCTATGGCAGGCAGGAGTGACCTACCCAATTTCGGACAGCCCATGGGTGAGTCCTGTCCAAGTAGTCCCAAAGAAAGGAGGCATCACTGTGGTACCTAATGAGAGGAATGAACTCATCCTTACCAAAATTGTCACGGGATGGAGAATGTGCATTGACTACAGAAAGCTCAATGAGGCTACAAGGAACGACCATTTTCCACTTCTCTTCATGGACCAAATGCTGGAGAGGCTTGTAGGGCATGCATACTACTGCTTCTTGGATGGCTACTCAGGCTATAACCAGATTGTAGTTGACCCAAAAGACCAGGAGAAAATATCTTTTACTTGCCCATATGGAGTTTTTGCTTATAGACGCATGCCCTTTGGATTGTGCAATGCACCTGCCACCTTCCAAAGATGCATGTTGTCTATCTTTTTAGGAGATTGAAAAATTCATTGAGGTTTTTATCGACGATTTTTCAGTGTTTGGTGATTCCTTCCCTAATTGCTTACACCATCTTTCCTTGGTGATAAAGAGATGCCAAGAAACTAACCTAGTTTTAAACTGAGAGAAATGCCATTTTATGGTAATAGAAGGGATAGTCCTTGGCCACAAAATCCCTAATATAGGCATAGAGGTAGACAGAGCTAAGGTGGAAATAATTGAGAAATTACCTCCACCCACTAATGTCAAAGCAATTAGGAGCTTCTTGGGACATGCTGGCTTTTATAGAAAGTTCATTAGAGATTTTTCAAAAATTGCTAAACCTTTGAGTAACCTACTTGTCTCTAATGCACCTTTTGTATTTGATCAAGAATGCATGCTTGCCTTTGAAGATCTTAAAAGAAAACTTTCCTCAGCACCTATCAATGCCCCACCTAACTAGGATTTACCTTTTGAACTGATGTTTGATGCATCAGATTTTTCTATTGGGGCAGTGCTAGGACAGAGGAAAGATAAATTAGTGCATGTCTTATACTATGCCAGCAAGGTCCTTAATGAAACTCAAAAGAACTACACCACCACTGAAAAAGAATTACTAGCAATAGTGTTTACATTTGATAAATTTAGATCATATCTTATTGGCTCTAAAGTGATTTTTTTTACTGATCATGCAGCACTAAAATATCTACTTGCCAAGCAAGAATCAAAACCAAGATTGATAAGGTGGATCTTATTGCTTCAAGAGTTTAACATTGAGATTAAAGATAAGAAAGGAGTAGAGAACAAGGTAGCAGACCACTTGTCAAGAATCCCTTGTGAAGAAGGCAGCACACCCAACTTGAGTGTGAATGAATGTTTTCCAGATGAGCAATTAATGTTGGTTCATAAGGCACCGTGGTTCGCGAACATTGCTAACTTTAAAGCCACTGGGGAGGTGCCTTTGGAGATCAACAAACATCAGAAGAGAAAGCTCATCAACGATGCCAAGTATTTCATCTGAGATGAACCATACCTATTAAAAAAATGTTCAGATGGAATACTTAGAAGATGACTCTCAGAGGAAGAAGGACGAGAAGTCTTATGGAATTGTCATGGTTCTTGTTATGGAGGGCACTGATGAGGGAAAATTGATTCCACACAAACTAACCGGCAAGTATACCGAGTCGCATCAAGTAGTAAAACTCATAGGAGTAAGGTCGATCCCACGAGGATTGATGGATCAAGCAACTTTAGTGAGTGATTAGTTTAGTCAAGCTAACAGTTGGTGAATTGAGTGAAATTGATTAACAGAATATGAATTGCAAGGAGTTTAAAGTGCTGAAAGTAAATGGCAGAATATTAAATTAAGCTCAAAGCAATAAAAATGAGAAATAACAGAGAACAAGATTCATCAGGGATTGGAGATATCATAATCCACAATGAATCAAATGGGTTTCAACTCCCTTCTCAATCATATGTGTAGATCTATGGCGGATTGTAATTGATTGGATCCCAATTTCTTGGCAATCGAATCTCTCTAATCACAATCAATCTTGCCAATTCCTTGATCCAATTGTCATGAGAAGAGGTTAAGTGCATGTCTCTCATCCATAAGCCACACAAATTCTCAAGATCTCAATTCCTCCCGAATAGTGTTGATCAAGAGAGTTGTGAGAGATAGAGCTTCAGTTCTAATTTCCATGATTCCCCTTTCGAGGCTCACATGGAAATTCAATGGATCCAAACTCCCTTCCCGAGTGAATGGATCAAATCAAAACAGAAGTTATCTCTTAGCTACCCAAGTGAATTGAGAGGAAAAAGAATTTCAGTCAATTCATATGAATCACAATAGAGCTCCTCCCCCTAATGAAGTTGGGGTTTAACTGATCATCGCTCTAGAACACTTACAGGAAATTTAAATTACATGAAAGTAAATTAAGCTCACTGTAAACTGAATTGTAAAATTTGCAAAAAGGAAAATTGTAGAAGAGAACTAGAAGAAATTGAAATTGCATAAACTAAACTAAATTCAATAGAACTGAAATGTAAAAGTGCATAAGAGAGAAAGTGTATCAAACTATGCTAAGCTCTCTGGTGTCTCTAATCCTCCAAGAGAGCTTTGGAGTCTCTAATCCTCCAGCCTTCTATTCTACTCCTACTCCTACTGTCTGTAAAAGCCTCCAGAATATCCCCCCTACTAACTGTGAAACTAAAGCCTTTATATAGGCTTTCCTAAATTACAAATTGAAATAAAATTGAAAATAAATTACAATTAAATGAAAATTCCTATTCTAGATGATCCTTGTGGTCTTTATTGAGTGATATGAATGGGCTTGCTTGCTTGTAGTTCAAACGGTCTTGGAATGACATTAATTGAACCAGAATGAGGTTTCCAGGAGAGCGTAGCATTGTTCTAAAGAGCGGAGCGTACTTGCACCACGCACACGCGTCACCCATGCGTGTGCGCCATTTTGCATTTTGGCACATCCACGCGTACTCGTCACCCACGTGTACGCGTGACCTTTAGTATTTGCACTTGTGACGCATACGTGTCAGGCACGCATATGCATCGCCTCCAGCACTCTCCAAGAGAATGTAGTGCTCGCGCTAAGAGCGCTCTCCCACGCGTACGCGTGGCACCTCAAAATGCCACTTCCACGCATACGCGTCAGCCATGCATATGCGTAGCCTTCCAAAATTAGCACTTTGACACGTACGCGTCACCCACGTGTACGTGTCACCCACGTGTACGTGTCACTGGTGAATTTTTTTGCTTCACTTATTGCAAGCGCTCTTGAATGAGGAGCATATCGCTCTTACCTAAGAGCGCTCTTGGTCATCTATGGTGTTATGCAGAAGAACGTAGCGCTCTCAGAGCAAAACGGAGCACTAAGCTTCCTTGATCTAATCATGGGCCACGCTTTTAAAAGCGTGGCCTAAGGTTCCAAAGCGTGCCAAACTTCAAAGTGTGCCCCATAATTCCTCTTTTCTCCTTTTGAGCTTAATTTGTGCTTTTTTTTTGCTTCTTTTTCTACTTATTTTCTACAAAATTTGTAAAATCAAAAGATCTAAGCAATATACTATTTAAGCACTAAAACACTCAATATTTAAGTATTAATCCTTAATTTCTTGTATGAAAAAGCATAGAAAAACATAACATGATGCGCAGTCATCACAACACCAAACTTAAACTTTGCTTGTCCTTAAGAAAACAAAGAATCATGCAGTAAATTTTGACAACCCAAGGTGAGAAGAATAGCAAGTTGATGTTCATGGTTAGCTAGTTTTCTATGCATGCAACAATCACAAAAGAAATTCAAATGATTGATGTTTCTATCTAGCTCATTTTATGAAATATTTTCTTTATATTTCTTCCTTGAAACAAGCTTTTCATTCTCTTCTTAGCTTCTTCTTTTGGGTGTTTTGCCCCATGAGTTAGAAACAAAGCTACGACTCTAAATGCTTTGTTTTCAAGTATTACCACTTGATACATAAGCACCACAGGCATTTAATTAGAGGACTTCTTTAAGCTTATTTGTTTCTTTTCTTTATTCTCTAATCATTGATGCTCAGAGCCTTGAGCTTTGAGGGAGTGCTTTTGCACTTGAGCCTAGCCTTGACTCTAAGTGTTTTGTTTTCAAGCTTTTTGCCTAATACATAAACACCACAAGTACTTAACAAATTCATTGTCATTGGTACTCAGAGCCTTCAGCTTTCTCATTTTTTTCCCTTTTCTTTTCTTGCCTTATTTGCATTTGCTTTCTTCGAGGTTTTTAATGAGCGGATAATTTATACGCTTTTTGGCACTTTTTTAGTATGTTTTTAGTAGAATCTGGTTACTTTTAGGGATGTTTTCATTAGTTTTTATGTTAAATTCACATTTTTGGACTTTACTATGAGTTTGTGTGTTTTTCTGTGATTTCAGGTATTTTCTGGCTGAAATTGAGGGACTTGAGCAAAAATCAGATTCAGAGGTTGAAGAAGGACTGCTGATGCTGTTGGATTCTGACCTCGCTGCACTCAAAGTGTATTTTCTGGAGCTACAGAACTCAAAATGGTGCGCTTCTAATTGCATTGGAATGTAGACATCCAGGGCTTTCCAGAAATATATAATAGTCCATACTTTGGCCGAGTTTAGATGACGTAAAAGGGCGTTGAACGCCAGTTCTACGCTGTTGTCTGGAGTTAAATGCCAAAAACACGTCACAAACCAGAGTTGAACGCCAGAAATACGTTACAACATGGCGTTCAACTCCAGAAAGAGCCTCTGTACGTGTAACATTCAAGCTCAGCCCAAGCACACACCAAGTGGGCCCCGGAAGTGGATTTATGCATCAATACTTACTTTTGTAAACCCTAGTAACTAGTTTAGTATAAATAGGACTGTTTCTATTGTATTAGACATCCTGGGACGTTTTGTTCTTAGATCATGCAGGCTGGCCATTCGGCCATGCCTAAACCTTTCACTTATGTATTTTCAACGGTAGAGTTTATATACTCCATAGATTAAGGTGTGGAGCTCTGCTGTTCCTCAAAGATTAATGCAAAGTACTACTGTTTTTCTATTCAATTCAACTTGTTCCGCTTCTAAGATGTTCATTTGCACTTCAACCTGAATGTGATGAACGTGACAATCATCATCATTCCCTATGAACGCGTGCCTGACAACCACTTCCGTTCTACTTTAGATTGAATGAGTATCTCTTGGATCTCTTAATCAGAATCTTCGTGGTAGAAGCTAGATTGATGGCAGCATTCGTGAGAGTCCGGAAAGTCTAAACCTTGTCTGTGGTATTCCGAGTAGGACTCTGGGATTGAATGACTGTGACGAACTTCAAACTCGCGAGTGCTGGGCGTAGTGACAGACGCAAAAAGAGGGTGAATCCTATTCCAGTATGATCGAGAACCTCAGATGATTAGCCGTGATGTGACAGAGCATTTGGACCATTTTCACAAGAGGATAGGATACAACCATTGACAAGGGTGATGCCTCCAGACGATTAGCCATGCAGTGACAGTGCATCGGACCATTTTCCAGAGAGCATTAAAAGTAGCCATTGACAACGGTGATGTCGTTACATAAAGCCAGCCATGGAAAGGAGTAAGATTGATTGGATGAAGACAGCAGGAAAGCAGAGGTTCAGAGGAACGAATGCATCTCTATACGCTTATCTGAAATTCTCACCAATGATATACATAAGTGTTTCTATCCTTATTTTCTATCTATTTATTATTTATGTTCGAAAACTCCATAACCTTTTGATATCCGCCTGACTGAGAACAAGCATGGTTCTGGCGCTGAACGCCCAAAATGGGCAGCATCTGGGCGTTTGAACGCCAGAATTGCACCCTGGAGAAGAGCTGGCGCTGAAGGCCCAGAACAAGCATGGTTCTGGTGTTCAACGCCAGAAATGGGCAACAAATGGGCGTTCAGCACCCAGAACAAGCACCAATCTGGTGCTGAACGCCCAGAGTTGTGTGCAAGGGCATTTTGCATGCCTAATTTGGTGCAAGGTTATAAATCCTTGAACACCTCAGGATCTGTGGACCCCACAGGATCCCCACCTACCTCTACTCACTTCTTCTCACCCCTCTTTCACACAATCCCATAAACACTCTTCTCCAAAACTCTTCACCAATCACCTCAATCTCTCTTCCCTATAACCACTTCACCACTCACATCCATCCACTCTTCCCCATAAACCTACCTCATAAACCCCACCTACCTTCAAAATTCAAAATCAACTTTCCACCCAAAACCCACCCTTATGGCCGAACCTTACCCCCCTCCCTTCCTTATATAAAGCCCTCCATTCTTCTTCATTTTTACACAACACAACCCTCTCTTCCCCTTCTTGGCCGAATACACCCCTCCCCCCTCTCCTGTATATTTTCTTCTTCTTCTTCATCTATTCTTTCTTCTCTTGCTTGAGGGCGAGCAATATTCTAAGTTTGGTGTGGTAAAAGCATAAGCTTTTTGTTTTTTCATTACCATTGATGGCACCCAAGACCAGAGAATCCTCTAGAAAAGGGAAAGGGAAGACAAAAGCTTCCACCTCCGAGTCATGGGAGATGGAAAGATTCATCTCCAAAGCTCATCAAGACCACTTCTATGATGTTGTGGCCAAGAAGAAGGTGATCCCCGAGGTCCCTTTCAAGCTCAAGAAGAATAAGTATCCGGAGAACCATGATCAAAGTAAGAACCCAAACCCAAAGAATTATATTACAATGGTTCGGGGGAAATACTTAGATTTTAGTCCGGAAAATGTGAGGTTGGCGTTTAACTTGCCTATGATGCAAGGAGATGCACGCCCCTACACTAGAAGGGTCAACTTTAATCAAAGGTTGGACCAAGTCCTCATGGACATATGTGTAGAAGGAGCTCAATGGAAGATTGACTCCAAAGGCAAGCCGGTTCAATTAAGAAGACTGGACCTCAAGCCTATGGCTAGAGGATGGTTGGAGTTCATCCAACGCTCCATTATCCTCACTAGCAACCGATCTGAAGTTACTGTGGATCGGGCCATCATGATTCACAGCATCATGATTGGAGAGGAAGTAGAAGTTCATGAAGTCATATCCCTTGAATTCTACAAAATAGCCGAAAAGCCCTCTCCTGGGGGCAAGGCTAGCTTTTCCTCATCTTATTTGTCATCTATGTTACTCAGCTGGAGCTTTCATAGAAGGAGACATTCCCATTGAGGAAGAGAAGCCCATCACTAAGAAAAGGATGGAGCAAGCAAGAGAGCCCATTCATGGATCTCAAGAGACGCATGAAGCTCATCACCATGAGATCCCGAAAATGCCTCAAATGCATTTTCCTCCACAAAACTATTGGGAGCAAATCAATACCTCCCTAGGAGAATTAGGTTCCAACATGGGACAATTAAGGGTGGAACATCAAGAGCACTCCATCATCCTTCATGAAATAAGAGAAGATCAAAAAGCAATGAGGGAGGAGCAACAAAGACAAGGAAGAGACATAGAAGAGCTCAAGGACATCATTGGTTCCTCAAGAAGGAAACACCACCATCACTAAGGTGGACTCATTCCTTGTTCTTACATTCTCTGTTTTTCATTTTCTCTATGTTAAGTGCTTATCCATGTTTGTGTCTTCATTACATGATCATTAGTATTTAGTAACTTTGTCTTAAAGTTATGAATGTCCTATGAATCCATCACCTCTCTTAAATGAAAACTGTTTTAATTCAAAAGAACAAGAAGTACATGAGTTTCGAATTTATCCTTGAACTTAGTTTAATTATATTGATGTGGTGACAATGCTCCTTGTTTTCTGAATGAATGCTTGAACAGTGCATATGTCTTTTGAAGTTGTTGTTTAAGAATGTTAAATATGTTGGCTCTTGAAAGAATGATGACAAGGAGACATGTTATTTGATAATCTGAAAAATCATAAAAATGATTCTTGAAGCAAGAAAAAGCAGCAAAGAACAAAGCTTACAGAAAAAAATATAGGCAAAAAAAAAATAAAAATAAAAAGCAAGCAGAAAAAGCCAAAAGCTCTTAAAACCAAGAGGCAAGAGCAAAAAGCCAATAACCCTTAAAACCAAAAGGCAAGGGTAAATAAAAAGGATCCCAAGGCTTTGAGCATCAGTGGATAGGAGGGCCTAAAGGAATAAAATCCTGGCCTAAGCGGCTAAACCAAGCTGTCCCTAACCATGTGCTTGTGGCGTGAAGGTGTCAAGTGAAAACTTGAGACTAAGCGGTTAAAGTCAAGGTCCAAAGAAAAAGAAGAGTGTGCTTAAGAACCCTGGACACCTCTAATTGGGGACTTTAGCAAAGCTGAGTCACAATCTGAAAAGGTTCACCCAATTATGTGTCTGTGGCATTTATGTATCCGGTGGTAATACTGGAAAACAAAGTGCTTAGGGCCATGGCCAAGACTCATAAAATAGCTGTGTTCAAGAATCATCATACTAAACTAGGAGAATCAATAACACTATCTGAACTCTGAGTTCCTATAGATGCCAATCATT
The DNA here is from genome assembly GCF_003086295.3 of Arachis hypogaea. Taxonomy (NCBI): domain Eukaryota; kingdom Viridiplantae; phylum Streptophyta; class Magnoliopsida; order Fabales; family Fabaceae; genus Arachis; species Arachis hypogaea. Next base: position 73,276,032 of record NC_092048.1, on the reverse strand, counting down.
CTGAACTTCAAAGGATAAAGTGAGATGCCAAAACTATTCAAGAGGCAAAAAGCTACAAGTCCTGCTCATTTAATTGGAGCTATGTTTCATTGGTAGTTTGGAATTTATAGTTTATTCTCTTCTTTTTATCCTATTTGATTTTTAGTTGCTTGGGGACAAGCAACAATTTAAGTTTGGTGTTGTGATGAGCGGATAATTTATACGCTTTTTGGCACTGTTTTTAGTATGTTTTTAGTAGAATCTGGTTACTTTTAGGGATGTTTTCATTAGTTTTTATGTTAAATTCACATTTCTGGACTTTACTATGAGTTTGTGTGTTTTTCTGTGATTTCAGGTATTTTCTGGCAGAAATTGAGGGACTTGAGCAAAAATCAGATTCAGAGGTTGAAGAAGGACTGCTGATGCTGTTGGATTTTGACCTCCCTGCACTCAAAGTGGATTTTCTGGAGCTACAGAACTCAATATGACGCGCTTCCAATTGCATTGGAAAGTAGACATCCAGGTCTTTCCAGAAATGCATAATAGTCCATACTTTGGCCGAGTTTAGATGACGTAAAAGGGTGTTGAACGCCAGTTCTACGCTGCTGTCTGGAGTTAAACGCCAGAAACACGTCACAAACCAGAGTTGAACGCCAGAAATACGTTACAACCTGGCGTTCAACTCCAGAAAGAGCCTCTGCACGTGTAACATTCAAGCTTAGCCCAAGCACACACCAAGTGAGCCCCGGAAGTGAATTTATGCATCAATTACTTACTTCTGTAAACCCTAGTAACTTGTTTAGTATAAATAGGACTGTTTACTATTGTATTAGACATCCTGGGATGTTTTGTTCTTAGATCATGGGGGCTGGCCATTCGGCCATGCTTGAACCTTTCACTTATGTATTTTCAACGGTAGAGTTTCTACGCTCCATAGATTAAGCTGTGGAGCTCTGCTGTTCCTCAAAGATTAATGCAAAGTACTACTGTTTTTCTATTCAATTCAACTTGTTCCGCTTCTAAGATGTTCATTCGCACTTCAACCTGAATGTGATGAACGTGACAATCATCATCATTCTTTATGAACGCGTGCCTGACAACCACTTCCGTTCTACTTTAGATTGAATGAGTATCTCTTGGATCTCTTAATCAGAATCTTCGTGGTATAAGCTAGATTGATGGCGGCATTCATGAGAGTCCAGAAATTCTAAACCTTGTCTGTGGTATTCCGAGTAGGACTCTAGGATTGAATGACTGTGACGAACTTCAAACTCGCGAGTGCTGGGCGTAGTGACAGACGCAAAAGGAGGGTGAATCCTATTCTAGTATGATCGAGAACGTCAGATGATTAGCCGTGCTGTGACAGAGCATTTGGACCATTTTCACAAGAGGATAGGATACAGCCATTGACAAGGGTGATGCCTCCAGACGATTAGCCATGCAGTGACAGTGCATTGGACCATTTTTCAGAGAGGATTAAAAGTAGCCATTGACAACGGTGATGTCGTTACATAAAGCTAGCCATGGAAAGGAGTAAGATTGATTGGATGAAGACAGCAGGAAAGCAGATGTTCAGAGGAATGAATGCATCTCTATACGCTTATCTGAAATTCTCACCAATGATATACATAAGTGTTTCTATCCTTATTTTCTATCTATTTATTATTTATGTTTGAAAACTCCATAACCTTTTGATATCCGCCTGACTGAGATTTACAAGGTGATGATGAGTATTTTGGTGGAAAAATGAATTTCTCCCAAAACACACAAATCTAACCGGCAAGTGTACCGGGTCGCATCAAGTAATAAAAACTCACGGGAGTGAGGTCGATCCCACAGGGATTGAAGGATTGAGCAATTTTAGCTTAGTGGTTAATTTAGTTAAGCGAATCAAGATTTGGTTGAGTGTTTTGTGATTTGCAGAAATTAAATTGCATGGAATTAAAGAGAACAGGAAATAAATTGCTGAATCTTAAAGAACAAGAAATTGAATGGCAGAAACTTAGAATGCAAGAAATGTAAATTGCGGAATCTTAAAGTGCAAGAAATGTAAATGACTTGAATTGTAAAGGGGATTGGGACTTGGATTTGCAGAAATTAAACAAGGAAAAGTAAATTTGCATCAAGCAGAGAAGTAGAAGAGGGTTTGGGTTAAATCGGATCTTGAAGCAGAAAAGTAAATGAACATGAAAACAGTAAACAGAGAATTAGAAATTGAAAGTTCAGATCTCAGGACCCAGAGACTAGAAAACCGAGTCTAGATCTCAATGCCTTCCTAGATCCAACAAGAACAATTGCAAGGGAATTGTAAATTGCAAGGAAAGTAGATGAAGAGCAATTAACAGAAATTAAATTCAATCAAGCAGTAAATAAAGCAGAGAGATCCAAGGATGAGATTGAAACAGAATTTCTTCAATTCTCCAACCCAAGATCCAAGACAATTGTAATTGAAATTGAAAGCAATAAAACTAAGAGGAAGAGAAGTGAATTCTCCTTCCCCAAGACTAAGAAATTAAAGATCACTCAATATCCAAAGCTCTCCGAAAACTATTATGAAAATTCAAAGGGAAAGCTCTCCGAAGAACTTGAATTCTATCTTATTTATACACTTTCTTCAAATGATCTTCAAGCCTTGAGTTGGGCCTTTGCTCTTGGTGGAATTGGGTTGAAAGAGGCCTTGGTTGATTGCTCTTGGAGTTTGGAGAAGAACCAAAGTGAACCAAATGAACCGGGTTGGAGTTTTGCAAAAGTTGGAGCAAAAGTTTGAGCAAAAGTTAGGGGCTAACTTTTGCTCCAACTTTTCATATCAGCCACCATAACTTGCTGCTATCCACGTTGGGACAAAAGTTAGGGGTCTAACTTTTGCTCCAACGTTGGCCTCCTAATGTGTACTTATGGCGCCAATGTTAGCCCAAAAGTTAGGGGCTAACGTTGGCGCAAACTTTTGCTCCCCCTTTGTGTTTTTCATGTGCCAACGTTAGCCGAAAAGTTAGAGGCTAACGTTGGCGCAAACTTTTGGTGCCCAGGGAGTGTTTTTCTCATGCCAACGTTAGCCACAAAGTTAGGGGCTAACGTTGGCGCAAACTTTTGGTGCCCAGGGAGTGATTTTCAAGCTCCAACGTTAGCCCAAAAGTTAGGGGCTAACGTTGGGGCTAACTTTTCACCCAAAAGTTTGTGCAAAAGTTTGAGGCTAACTTTAGGTCCAGCTTTTTGCTTCCTGGTTCAATTTCACTTATTCCATTGTCCTCTCTTTACTCCTAGCTATTCCTTCTTGCTTCAACCTTTCTCCAAGCTTTCTTCACCTATCATTAATCAACCAAACACATCAAAGCTATGCTTAAAATCATGAGATATTCATTCTTTCATAATATGTGACAATTATAGTATAAAACCTCATGAAATAGCATGAATTCATACATGGTTGATTAAATCAAAGGAAACATGAAAATCTACCCAATTAGCTTGCTTATGGCTCAAGAAAGTGCATAATTCAATTGAAAACAAAAGAAAAAGGGCTAGTGAAACTAGGCTAAGATGACTTGTCATCACAACACCAAACTTAAAGCTTGCTTGTCCCCAAGCAAGAAAAGATTTATTGAGAAGAAAGAATGAAATGGAAGAGGATGTTCATGCTAGCAGAGTATTATTGATAGTTCATGGGATTTTGTGTGGATATGTAAATACTCACTTCTTATTGACTCCTAGGCCTAGAAAGTCTCCTTCAAGCTTCAAGTAACATACTGCTATGACCTCTCATTATTCCTTTATCCTTGGCTATTACTTTGTTTATAAGCTTTATTTGAGTGTCATGTGTAGCAAGTTCATTTCCTTTTCTTTATACTTGACACATTATTCACTATAGACACTTGGCTCACATTCCTTCTTAGAACATTGATGCCCAGCACCTCTTTGGGCTACTAAGTACCTTGTAGTTAGGTTGCTCTTGATAGTGGACTTTCAACTGATGATCCCGGGTTAGTTAACCCAAGTCACCAAGTGTTGATGCACTCCAAAGAACTTAATAATCCAAGCAGATCCTAATACAAAGACACCACAGGCATATATTCTAAGGTTCAAGCTATTGGTGTCTAGCTTTGTTTCTTTTTGTTTTTCTTTTGTTCTGTCACTTCTTTTTTTTTTTGTTTTTCTTTCTAACCAAGGATTTTTATTCGATTGAGATTCATAGACAGTAGGCCACTCTATACTTAGAAGGAGATATCCTGGCTCTTTATTCACTAAAAGTGAGCTATTATACAATCACACACATACCACCACTTACTTTTATTCTACTTCTATCTAACAGAGACTATCTTACTTCACATTCAAACATTTCTTTTATTGAACTTAAAGATGCAGCGGACAAAACATACTTTTTGCTAAGTGAAAGTAAACACACAAGCACACACATAGACTAGCTTACTTATTCTAAGAGAAACAAACAAAATGCAAAGACTACTAATTATGATAACTACTTAAAGATGCAAGGACCACTTAAAACAGACACAATGCATGCTTTCTTAGTGTTGAACAAGGATCAAGTCCACCTTTTATTTGTCATGCTTTTTCTTTCTTCTTTCATACACCTGGTTGCTGGTGTTCCCTGTGTCCATGTCTGTTGTCTGTTGATCCCGCCAGAACCCAGCTCTATTCATTGCTTCCTCTACTCTATCTTCAAGTCTCATAGCATTGCTTACCTCTACCTCACTTCTCTTTTTGAAGAATTCATCAAAAGTTGGGAAAGCCGGATCCATGTTGTGCAAATGTTCTCCAATATAGTTTAGTTTGATTTGGCTATTGATGTTGTAATCGGCTTGTACTTCATACCTTGCATCTTGGAGTGTTGTGAACTCTTTGAGAGCCCTCAAATTTTCAGCTAGCATTTGTTCCAACTTTCCAAATAATTCATGAGATTGAAAAGCATGTTCTTTTTGCATCACAAGGAATCTTGACTCGAATTCACTTTGTTTGTTCATCATTCTTAACTCCCGTTCTTCCTGTGCTTGTTGGTTTTTCATGTATAGTAAATGATATTCCTCTTGCCTTTCTTGAATTCTTCTGTACTGTTGTGATAATCTTCCAATTGCTTCCTGCATTTGAGTCATATCCATATTGCCATGTGGAAAAAAGTGCGGCTGTTCCTCCTCCTCTTGCGGCTCTTCTTCTATGTGTGGCTCATCTTCTTCCATTGGTTCTTCTCTTTCCCTTCTTCCATGTGGTCTTTGGCCTTGATGTGCTTCAGGGGGCATCATCATTCGTTCAATGGTTATGGGCATGCCTTGGCTTAACCACATTGGATTCTCCTCTTCCATTGGAACTTTAGCCTTTGCACACAACCTCCAAATGGTACTCGGATAGTACAACCAAGATCCGGCCGAATTCTTCTCAGCCAGCTTTTGAATGTCTTTTGCAAGGATTTCATGAACTCTTATCTCTCCTCCCACAATGATGCAATGCAATATCACGGCTCTCTCCCTGTTAACTTCTGAGGTGTTCACTGTGCCCATAATTGATCTTTTCATCAACTCATACCATCCTTTTGCTTCCGGGGTGAGGTTACATCTCTTCAGATACTTATATTTGTTCTTGTCATCTCCTTCCCACTCTGAGTTCTCCATACAAATATCTCTCGCAATCTCATCATAATCCTGATCCTCATTCAATCTTTGTTGGTATCCCGGTTCACTAAAGCGGACTGACTTTAGTCTCAAGACTTTCTTGATTGCATCCGGGCTAAAGTCTACTTCCACCCCCCGCACATAGCTCTTGTACGTTGGGGGCTCACGCATGTCAAGCCTTGAGACATTTGCATAGAACTCTCTTATGATATTGGCATTGATTCGGGTGGCTGGTGATGCAAGTTCCTCCCACCTCCTCTTTCGAATTTTGTCCTTCATTTCTTGACATCCATCATCCGGCAACAAGAGTGGAATTTCAGGATAGATTCTTTTCTCGTTCATCCATTCAATTTGCATTTGATGGAACCAAGACTTGAATCTCCGTTGGTCATATTCATGTGTGTCTTCCTCCACCATGGGATCTTTCCCTTTTCTTCGTTTGGTTCTTGAGGAAGAGGCCATGATCACTTGGATGGTTGAGTCTTGTGAGGTTAGAAGGAGTGTGAAGAATGTTGGAGAGTTTGATGTGTGTTTGGAGCAAGAAGAAATTTAGACCGAACTTGCTATGACAAGAAATGATGAAGGCAAGTTTAAATGGTTGGAGTTTAAAGCAAGAGAAATGTTGAACCGAGCTTGTTATGTTGAGGAGTGATGAAGAGGATGAAGTTCCAAGGGTTAGAGTGATTCGGTCATGTGCATGGCTTGAAGGTGGTATGTTTTTAAATGAACAATGAAGGGCTAGGATGCAATTAGACTTATGGGAATCAAAGGTGTGCATGTAAGGATGAATGAAGACAAAACTTGCTTCTTCACTTGCTTTTGCTGTGAACATTCTCAAGGAGTGGCAGATTTCCTTTTTGAAGCATGTGATGAGATTTTGTCCTCATGCTATGCTTTCATTTGTCTTGTCTCTTTCATTGAAGATTCTTTGACCACCTAGTCATCACCACAAGACAACATATATTAGTTTTGTCCAACCGTGGCAAGAGTGTCTCTTTTATTAATATTATATGAATCATCAATTCTCATATCCATTTGAACCGTGACTCTCCTTGGAGGACACCAAACTTAATGGTTGGTCATGTATAAAGAAATTGTGTCTCTTCCTTCAATTAGTGAAATCCCACTGTCACTCGTAGTTAAATGTTTATAAGAATTGCTTTCTTCCTAATTTTCTTTTTCTCTTTTTTTTCATGAAGGATCAATTGTGTCCCTAAATCGGTGCATCAAGGTTTGATGAACACCAAACTTGTTTCTTGTCAAAGGGTACGTCACAATTGATGCTTTCATTACCGGAAAAGAAATTTTCCATTTATAAGATTTTGGAAAACAACAATTGTATGATTATTGATGCATGAATTTCTAATTTTCATGAAGCTATGTGGACACCAAACTTAGTGTTTGGCCATATGCTTTGTCAAGACACTCCAAGCATGCAAAATGGAATAATTTGTAACATTGGTTTAGTGTGCTTGAAGGCACACCAAACTTAGCATATGTTTCAAAACAGTGCATGCAGTCAATGGACATGTTCATGAAAAGAGAAAAGAATTCATGCTCAAATGATCATAACTTATTGAATTTAAAATGACATGAATCTTAAAGCATGGGTTGCCTCCCATGGAGCGCTCTTTTATTGTCATTAGCTTGACATTGAGGCTTTCTTTTATGGTGGTTGGTGCTTGTAGGGCCTCAATTTGTCTCCTCTGACCGTGATCCTCTTCTTTGTTCTCTGGTGTTCAATTTCAGCATGCTCTAATGAGAGTATGTTGCTGACAGTGTAGTAGTCCTTGGTTTGTTGATTTGCCCCCAGCTGTTGATATATCAGTTGCACTTTGTCACCTTTGGAAAGCCCCTCTGTTGGAATCTTTCTGTTCTTCCACCCCTTTTTGCTTTGTTTCTGCGTTTCATCTTTCCTTTTGTTGATCTTTCTTTTCTGGCCGTAGTCTTTCCATGGGGACCTCTCTTTTCAGTGGCTAATACTCTAATATCCTCTTGGGCTTCTTCATCAGTCTGCACAATCCTTAGCATTGGGATGTTGCTGTGACCTTCCTGGTCATTTTTCATATAGTCTTTCTTCTCCTTGCTAAATTGTGCCTCTGGTAATACCTTCAGAGTGACACTCTGGTCATGCATCCTGAGAGTTAATTCCCCTTCCTCTACGTCTATGATAGCTCTAGCAGTGGCCAAGAATGGCCTCCCCAGTATAACAGAGTCACCATCATCATCGTTTGATTCTAGAACCACAAAATCAGCAGGGTATATAAAACTGTCCACCTTGACCAAAAGATTTTCAATTACACCCCTGGGGTATACCATTGACTTATCTACCAGCTCCAGAGACATTTGTACTGGTTTGACCTCCTCTATATGCAGCTTTTTCACCAGGGAGGATGGTATTAAGTTAATACTTGCTCCGAGATCGCACATTGCTTTAGTGATGGTCAATTCTCCAATGGTGCAAGGCAACAGGAAGCTCCCTGGGTCCTCAAGCTTGGGAGGAAGTCCTTTTTGAATCAAGGCCCTGCATTCCTCAGTAATCACTATGGTTTCTTTCTCATCCCAGCTTCTTTTTTTGTTGACAAGCTCCTTCAAGAATTTGGCATACAGAGGCATTTGCTCAAGTGCTTCAGCCAAGGGAATATTGATTTCCAGCTTTTTAAAAATCTCAAGGAACTTGTGAAAATGCTGGTCTTTAACCTCTTTGTTGAACCTCTGGGGATAAGGCAGTGGAGGTGTGATGCTCTTTCCTATTTGCTGCTGTCCCTGAGCCACTTTCTTTGAGCTATGTGGCTGGTTGTCCTTCTCTTTAAGTTTCTCAGTGCTTTTGTTTGGCATCACAACTTGCTCCTTAGCTTCATCGTCCTTTGCTTGCTTCTCATCCTCTGTTGGTTCTTTGATGCTCTCTGCTTGTTTCTTTGTAGTGTCATTGTTGCTTATCAATGTTCTCCCACTCCTTAATTGTATTGCCTTGCATTCCTCCTTGGGATTTGGGATTGTGTCACTGGGCAATGAGTTTGAAGGCCTCTCAACAGATACTTGCTTGGAGAGTTGCCCAATCTGCCTCTCTAGGCTCTTTAATGATGCTTCATGGTTTTTGTTTGTTATTTCCTAGTGTTTCATCATTTTCTCTATCAAGGTCTCTAAGTTGGTGAGTCTTTGAGGTTCAGGTGGTGCTTGTGGTGGGTTGTGAGATGTGGGTGGTGGGTGGTAAACATTTTGGTTGGTGGAATGGTTGTTGGATTGGTACTGGTTGAGATTAGGGTAGTTGTTTTGAGGTTTTCTGTATGTGTTTTGGTTAGTCTGCTGCTGGTTGTAGTTTTGGTTGTTTCTTGGGTTGTTTTGGTTTGAGTTCCTCTGCCATGGTTGTTGGTTTTGGTTGTGAGTGTCTCCCCATCTGAGGTTGGGGTGATTTTTCCATGAGGGGTTGTAGGTATCACCATAGAATTCATTTGGATTTGAATGCATGTACTAGACTTGTTCCTGCTGTTGCTCCTCTTGGATTTCTTCATTTTGCCCCCATGTGGCTGATGGTTGGCTGGTGTTAACTGCTGCAACTTGGAGGCCATCAATCCTCTTGGTCATTTGCTCAAATTGTTGTTGAATTTGCTGCTGCATTAATTTGTTTTGAGCCAGGATTGAATCCACTCCTTCTAGCTCCATTACTCCTCTCCTTTGTGATGGTTGGCGGCCTCTTTGATGAGCAAAGAAATATTGGTTGTTGGCCACCATATCAATGAGTTCTTGAGCCTCCTCTGCAGTTTTCATGAGTTGCAAGGAACCTCCAGCTGAATGATCCAAAGCTTCCTAGGATTTCAGTGTTAAGCCTTCATAGAAGTTCTGCAGCTTCTCCCACTCATTAAACATGGCAGGTGGACATTTCCTGATTAGAGCCTTGTACCTCTCCCATGCCTCATAGATGGGTTCAGCCTCCATTTGTGTAAATGTTTGTACCTCAGCTTTCAACCTTATAATCCTCTGAGGTGGATAAAACTTGGCAAGAAACTTGGTTACCAAATCATCCCAGTTGTTGATGCTGTCCCTTGGAAAAGATTCCAACCATTGAGTGGCCTTGTCCCTGAAAGAAAATGGGAATAGCATCAGCTTGTAACTGTCAGGAGGCACACCATTAGTTTTGACAGTGTTGCATATCCTCAAGAAAGTGGATAAGTGTTGGTGCGGGTCTTCAAGTGGTCCTCTCCCAAAAGAGCAATTGTTCTGAACCAAAGTGATGAGTTATGGCTTGAGTTCAAAATTGTTAGTATTGACATTTGGAGCTAAGATGCTGCTTCCACAATGTCTAGGATTTGCAAAGGTGTAGGAGGCTGATGAGCGGATAATTTATACGCTTTTTGGCATTGTTTTTAGTATGTTTTTAGTAGGATCTAGTTACTTTTAGGGATGTTTTCATAAGTTTTTATGTTAAATTAACATTTCTGGACTTTACTATGAGTTTGTGTGTTTTTCTGTGATTTCAGGTATTTTCTGACTGAAATTGAGGGACTTGAGCAGAAATCAGATTCAGAGGTTGAAGAAGGACTGCTGATGCTGTTGGATTCTGACCTCCCTGCACTCAAAGTGGATTTTCTGGAGCTACAGAACTCGAAATGGCGCGCTTCCAATTGCGTTGGAAAGTAGACATCCAGGGCTTTCCAGCAATATATAATAGTCCATACTTTGGCCAAGAATAGACGACGTAAACTGGCGTTCAACGCCAGCCTTCTGCCCAAATCTGGCGTCCAGCGCCAGAAAAGGATCCAAAACCAGAGTTGAACGCCCAAACTGGCACAGAAACTGGCGTTCAACTCCACAAATGGCCTCTGCACGTGCTACACTTAAGCTCAGCCCAAACACACACCAAGTGGGCCCAGGAAGTGGATTTATGCATCAATTACTCACTCATGTAAACCCTAGTGACTAGTTTATTATAAATAGGACCTCCTACTATTGTATTAGACGTCTTTTTGATGATCTTTGGTCTCAGTTTTATTCCATTGTTCATCTTAGGAGACTATTGATCTCGTTTAGGGGCTGGCCATCTCAGCCATGCCTGGACCTTCACTTATGTATTTTCATACGGTAGAGTTTCTACACTCCATAGATTAAGGTGTGGAGCTCTGCTGTTCCTCAAAGATTAATGCAAAGTACTACTGTTTTCTATTCAATTCTTCTTATTTCGCTTCTAAGATATCCATTCGCACCCAAGAACGTGATGAAGGTGATGATTATGTGTGACGCTCATCATCCTTCTCCCTTATGAACGTGTGCCTGACAAACACTTCTGTTCTACATGAATTAAGCTAGAATGAGTATCTCTTAGATCTCCTAACCAGGATCTTCGTGGCGTAAGCTAGAATGATGGCGGCATTCAAGAGAATCCGGAAAGTCTAAACCTTGTCTGTGGTATTCCGAGTAGGATTCAATGATTGAATGACTGTGACGAGCTCCGAACTCGCGATTGCAGGGCGTTAGTGACAGACGCAAAAGGATAGTAAATCCTATTCCAGCATGATCGAGAACCGACAGATGAATAGCCGTGCCGTGACAGGGTGCGTGAGCATATTATTCACTGAGAGGATAAGATGAAGCCATTGACAAGGGTGATGCCTCCAGACGATTAGCCGTGCCGTGACAGGGCATTGGATCATTTTCCCGTGAGATGACCGAAAGTAGCCATTGACAGTGGTGATGTATCACATAAAGCCAGCCATGGAAAGGAATGAGACTGATTGGATGAAGATAGCAGGAAAGCAGAGGTTCAGAGGAACGAAAAGCATCTCCATTCGCTTATCTGAAATTTCTACCAATGATTTACATAAGTATCTCTATCCCTATTCTATTATTTATTATTCGAAAACTCCATAATTATTTTATATCCGCCTGACTGAGATTTACAAGGTGACCATAGCTTGCTTCATACCAACAATCTCCGTGGGATTCGACCCTTACTCACGTAAGGTATTACTTGGACGACCCAGTGTACTTGCTGGTTAGTTGTATCGAAGTTGTGACAATTATGAATTAAGATCAGAGCACCAAGCTCTGGAGCCATTACCAGGATTTGTTCGAGCCTGGAGATCACAATGTCGTGCTCCAAGTTTTTGGCGCCGTTGCCGGGGATTGTTTGAGTTTGGACAACTGACGGTTCATCTTGTTGCTCAGATTAGGTAATTTTCTTTTCGTTTTGTTTTCTTTTCAAAAATTTTTCAAAAATATTTTCAAAAAAATTTTTCATCTGTTTTCGAAAAAAATAAAAATATTTTCAAAATTTTATTCAAAATTTTTAAGAATGAATTCTAGTGTTTCATGAAGCATGTGAAGCCTGGCCGGCTGTAAAGCCATGTCTAAATTTATTTGGACGGATGCTTGCAATTTGTTATCAAGAGCAAGCTAGTTGTTGCTAATCAACCTGCTGCTGATCCTCAATCACCTGCTGAAGCTTGGCTGGCCATTGGCCATGTCTAGTGTTTTGGACCGGAGCTTTCATTGAAAGCTTGGCTGGCTAGTGAGCCATGTCTAATTCCTGGACTGAAGCTTTAGACTAAGAATGCAAGATTCCTGGAATTCATATTAAAAATTTTGGAATCCTTATTTTCCCTTTTCAATAAATTTTCGAAAAAAAAATCCAAAAAAAATTAGAAAATCATAAAAATCAAAAATATTTTCTGTTTCTTGTTTGAGTCTTGAGTCACATTATAAGTTTGGTATCACTTGCATATGCATCTTGCATTTTTTTTCGAAAATATCATGCATTCATGGTGTTCTTCATGATCTTCAAGTTGTTCTTGGTAAGTCTTCTTGTTTGATCTTGATGATTTTTTGTTTTGTGTCTTTTCATGTCTATCATATGCATTCTTGAATTCTTGGTGTCTAAGCATTAAAGAATTGTAAGTTTGGTGTCTTGCATGTTTTCTTTGCATAAAAAAATTTTCAAAAATATGTTCTTGATGTTCATCTTGACATTCAAAGTGTTCTTGGTGTTCATCTTGACATTCATATCATTCATACATGCATTCATTGTTTTGATCTAAAAATTTCATGCATTGCATAATTTTCATGTTTTCATAAAAATTCAAAAATAAAAAAAAAAATATCTTTCCCTTTTTCTCTCATCAAATTCGAAAATTTGGATTGACTTTTTCAAAAAATTTTAAAATCAAGTTGTTTCTTATGAGTCAAATCAAATTTTCAATTTGAAAATCTTATCTTTTTCAAAATCTTTTTCAAAAATCAAATCTTTTTCAAAATTTTTGGTTATTTTCGAAAATTCCAAAAATATTTTTCAAAAATCTTTTTCTTAATTTTTTCACAAATTTTCGAAAATAACATAATCAATTAATGTTTTGGTTCAAAACTTGGAAGTTTGTTACTTGCTTGTTAAGAAAGATTCAAACTTTAAGTTCTAGAATCATATCTTGTGATTTCTTATGAATCAAGTCATTAATTGAGATTTTAAAAAATCAAATCTTTTTCAAAACTAATTTCTATCATATCTTTTCAAAAATATCTTCTTATCTTATCTTTTTCAAAAATATCTTTTCAAAATATCTTTTCTAACCTCCTAACTTCTTATCTTTTCAAAATTTGTTTCAACTAACTAACTAACTTTTTGTTTGTTTCTTAACTTTTTCAAAACCACCTAACTAACTCTCTCTCTCAATTTTCGAAAATATCTTCTCTCTTTCTCAAAAATTTCTTTTTATTAACTAATTATTCTTATTTTTATTTTTAATTTCAAAAAATTTTCGAAAAAAAAAAATACTAAACATTTTTCAAAAAAAAAAACCATTTTCAAAAATCACTAACTCCTTTTCAAAAATAATTTTCGAAAATTCCCTCCTTCTCTCTCATCTTATTCTATTTATTTATTCATCTACTAACATCTCTTCCTCACATCATCACCAAATTCGAACCCCCTCCTCTATCTGTGTTCGAATTTCTTCTTCTTTTCTTCTACTAACAATAAGGATCCTCTTTACTGTGACATAGAGGATTCCTCTTCTTTTCTTTTTCTCTCCTCTTTCTTATGAGCAGGGACAGAGAAAAAGGCATTCTTGTTGAAGCTGATCCAGAACCTGAAAGGACTCTGAAGAAAAAATTAAGAGAAGCTAAATTACAACAATCCAGAGATAACCTTTCAGAAATTTTCGAACAGGAAAAGGAGATGGCAGCCGAAAATAATAATAATGTAAGGAAGATGCTTGGTGACTTTACTGCACCTAATTCCAATTTACATGGAAGAAGCATCTCCATTCCTGCCATTGGAGCAAACAACTTTGAGCTGAAACCTCAATTAGTTTCTCTGATGCAGCAGAACTGCAAGTTTCATGGACTTCCATCTGAAGATCCTTTTCAGTTCTTAACTGAATTCTTGCAGATATGTGATACTGTTAAGACTAATGGAGTAGATCCTGAAGTCTACAGGCTCATGCTTTTCCCTTTTGCTGTAAGAGACAGAGCTAGATTATGGTTGGATTCTCAACCCAAAGACAGCCTGAACTCTTGGGATAAGCTGGTCACGGCTTTCTTAGCCAAGTACTTTCCTCCTCAAAAGCTGAGCAAGCTTAGAGCTGATGTTCAAACCTTCAGACAGAAAGAAGGTGAATCCCTCTATGAAGCTTGGGAAAGATACAAACAGTTGACCAAAAAGTGTCCTTCTGACATGCTTTCAGAATGGACCATCCTGGATATATTCTATGATGGTTTATCTGAGCTATCAAAGATGTCACTGGACACTTCTGTAGGTGGATCCATTCACCTAAAGAAAACGCCTGCAGAAGCTCAAGAACTCATTGACATGGTTGCTAATAACCAGTTCATGTACACTTCTGAAAGGAATCCTGTGAATAATGGGACGCCTATGAAGAAGGGAGTTCTTGAAGTTGATACTCTTAATGCCATATTGGCTCAGAATAAAATATTGACTCAGCAAGTCAATATGATCTCTCAGAGTCTGCATGGAATGCAAGCTGCATCCAACAGTACTCAAGAGGCATCTTCTGAAGAAGAAGCCTATGATCCTGAGAACCCTGCAATAGCAGAGGTAAATTACTTAGGTGAACCTTATGGAAACACCTATAACTCAACATGGAGAAATCATCCAAATTTCTCATGGAAGGATCAAAAGCCCCAACAAGGCTTTAATAATGGTGGAAGAAACAGGTTTAGCAATAGCAAGCCTTTTCCATCATCAACTCAGCAACAGACAGAGAACTCTGAACAAAATGCTTCTAATTTAGCAAATCTAGTCTCTGATCTATCTAAGGCCACTGTAAGTTTCATGAATGAAACAAGATCTTCCATTAGAAATCTGGAAGCACAAGTGGCCCAGTTGAGTAAAAGGATCACTGAAATCCCTCCTAGTACTCTCCCAAGCAATACAGAAGAGAATCCAAAAGGAGAGTGCAAGGCCATTGACATAAGCGCCATGGCCGAACCTGTGAGGAGAGGAGAGGACGTGAATCCCAAGGAGGAATACCTCCAGGGACGTCCAGTGATCAATAAGGAGCTTCCCTCTGGGGAACCAAAGGACTCTGAGGCTCATCTAGAGACCATAGAGATTCCATTGAACCTCCTTATACCCTTCATGAGCTCTGATGAGTATTCCTCTTCAGAAGAGAATGAGGATGTTACTGAAGAGCAAACTGCCAAGTTTCTTGGTGCAATCATGAAGCTGAATGCCAAATTATTTGGCATTGATACTTGGGAAGTTGAACCTCCCTTGTTCATCAATGAACTAAGTGATCTGGATCAACTGACATTGCCTCAGAAGAGACAGGATCCTGGAAAGTTCATAATACCCTGTACCATAGGCACCATGATCTTTAAGGCTCTGTGTGACCTTGGATCAGGAATAAACCTCATGCCTCTCTCTGTAATAGAGAAACTGGGAATCTATGGGGTGTAAGCTGCTAAAATCTCACTAGAGATGGCAGACAGCTAAAAAAAAAATAGGCTTATGGACAAGTAGAAGATGTATTAGTAAAGGTTGAAGGCCTTTACATCCCTGCTGATTTCATAGTCCTGGATACTGGAAAGGAAGAGGATGAATCCATCATCCTAGGAAGACCTTTCCTGGCCACAGCAAGAGCTGTGATTGATGTTGACAGAGGTGAAATATTCCTTCAATGGAATGAGGACTCCCTTGTGTTTAAAACTCAAGGATCTCCCTCTGCAACCATGGAGAGAAAGCAGAAAAAGCTTCTCTCCAAGCAGAGTCAACCAGAGCCCCCACAGTCAAACTCTAAGTTTGGTGTTGGGAGGCCACAACCAAACTCTAAGTTTGGTGTTGAACTCCCATATCCAAACTCTAAGTTTGGTGTTGGAGAGTCTCAACAAAGCTCTGCACATCTGTGAGGCTCCATGAGATCCCACTGTCAAGCTATTGACATTAAAGAAGCGCTTGTTGGGAGGCAACCCAATGTTTATCTAATTCTTATTTTTATTGTTTTTCATGTTTTCTTAGGTTCATGATCATGTGGAGTCACAAAATAAATATAAAAATTGAAAACGGAATCAAAAACAGCAGAAGAAAAATTACACCCTGGAGGAGCATCTGTCTGGCATTCAGCGCCAGAACAGAGCATGGTTCTGGCGTTCAACGCCAGAAATGGCACACAGATGGGCGTTGAACGCCCAAAATGGCCACCAACCTGGCGCTGAACGCCCAGAGTTGGATACAAAGGCATTTTTACATGCCTAATGGGTGCAGGGATGTAAATCCTTGAACACCTCAGGATCTGTGGACCCCACAGGATCCCCACCTACCTCCACTCACCTCTTCACCACTCACATCCACCCACTCCTCCCAATAAACCTACCTCATAAACTCCACCTACCTTCAAAATTCAAAACCAATTTACCACCCAAACCCACCCATATGGCCGAACCTTAACCCCCCCTCCATTCCCTATATAAAGACCTCCATTCTTCACCAAATTCACACAACACACCCCTCTACACTCTCCTTAGCCGAAACCACATCTCCCTCTCCCTCTCCATATTTCTTCTTCTTCTTCTTCTATTCTTTTGTTTATTGCTCGAGGGCGAGCAATATTCTAAGTTTGGTGTGGTAAAAGCATAGCTTTTTTGTTTTTCCATTACCATTGATGGCACCCAAGACCGGAGAATCCTCTAGAAGAGGGAAAGGGAAGATAAAAGCTTCCACATCCGAGTCATGGGAGATGGAAAGGTTCATCTCCAAAGCCCATCAAGACCACTTCTATGATGTTGTGGCCAAGAAGAAGGTGATCCCTGAGGTCCCTTTTAAACTCAAAAGAAATGAGTATCCGGAGATCCGACAGGAAATTCAAAGAAGAGGTTGGGAAGTTCTAACAAATCCCATCCAACAAGTCGGCATCCTAATGGTTCAAGAGTTCTATGCCAATGCATGGATCACCAAGAACCATGATCAAAGTAAGAACCCGGATCCAAAGAACTATGTTACAATGGTTCGGGGGAAATACTTAGATTTTAGTCCGGAGAATGTGAGGTTGGCGTTCAACTTGCCATACATGGAAGAGAACGCACGCCCCTACACAAGGAGAGTCAACTTTGATCAAAGGTTGGACCAAGTCCTTATGGACATATGTGTAGAAGGAGCTCAATGGAAGATTGACTCCAAAGGCAAGCCGGTTCAACTAAGAAGATTGGACCTCAAGCCTATAGCTAGAGGATGGTTGGAGTTTATTCAATGCTCAATCATTCCCACTAGCAACCGGTCTGAAGTTACTATAGACCGGGCCATCATGATCCATAGCATCATGATTGGAGAAGAGGTGGAAGTTCATGAGATTATACCTCAAGAACTCTACAAGGTGGCTGACAAGTCCTCCACCATGGCAAGGTTAGCCTTTCCTCACCTCATCTGCCACCTATGCAATTCGGCTGGGATTGACATAGAGGGAGATATCCTCATCAAAGAGGACAAGCCCATCACTAAGAAAAAGATGGAGCAAGCAAGAGAGCCCAGTCATGGAGCTCAAGAGGCGCAAGAAGCTCATTTCCATGAGATCCCTGAGATGCCTCAAATGTTCTTTCCTCCACAAAATTATTGGGAGCAAATCAACACCTCCCTGGGAGAATTAAGTTCCAATATGGGACAACTAAGGGTGGAACATCAAGAGCACTCCATCATGCTCCATGAAATAAGAGAAGATCAAAAAGCAATGAGGGAGGAGCAACAAAGACAAGGAAGAGACATAGAAGAGCTCAAGGACATCATTGGTTCCTCAAGAAGGAAACGCCACCATCACTAAGGTGGATTCATTCCTTGTTCTTGCTTTCTCTGTTTTTCATTTTCTATGTTATGTGCTTATCTATGTTTGTGTCTTCATTACATGATCATTAGTAGTAGTAACTATGTCTTAAAGATATGAATGTCCTATGAATCCATCACCTCTCTTAAATAAAAAATGTTTTAATTCAAAAGAACAAGAAGTACATGAGTTTCGAATTTATCCTTGAACTTAGCTTAATTATATTGATGTGGTGACAATGCTTCTTGTTTTCTGAATGTATGCTTGAACAGTGCATATGTCTTTTGAAGTTGTTGTTTAAGAATGTTAAATATGTTGGCTCTTGAAAGAATGATGACTAGGAGACATGTTATTTGATAATCTGAAAAATCATAAAAATGATTCTTGAAGCAAGAAAAAGCAGCAAAAAAAAACAAAGCTTGCAGAAAAAAAAAAAGAGAAAAAAAAAGAGAAAGAGAAAAAAATAGGCGAAAAAAAAAATTAGAAAGAAAAAGAAAAAGCAAGCAGAAAAAGCCAATAACCCTTAAAACCAAAAGGCAAGGGCAAATAAAAAGGATCCCAAGGCTTTGAGCATCAGTGGATAGGAGGGCCTAAAGGAATAAAATCCTGGTCTAAGCGGCTAAACCAAGCTGTCCCTAACCATGTGCTTGTAGCGTGTAGGTGTCAAGTGAAAACTTGAGACTGAGCGATTAAAGTCAAGGTCCAAAGCAAAAAAAAAAAAGAGTGTGCTTAAGAACCCTGGACACCTCTAATTGGGGACTTTAGCAAAGCTGAGTCACAATCTGAAAAGGTTCACCCAATTATGTGTCTGTGGCATTTATGTATCCGGTGGTAATACTGGAAAACAAAGTGCTTAGGGCCACGGCCAAGACTCATAAAGAAGCTGTGTTCAAGAATCATCATACTGAACTAGGAGAGTCAATAACACTATTCGAAATCTGAAGTTCCTATAGATGCCAATCATTCTGAACCTCAATGGATAAAGTGAGATGCCAAAACTATTCAAGAGGCAAAAAGCTATAAGTCCCGCTCATTTGATTGGAGCTATGTTTCATTAATAGTTTGGAATTTATAGTATATTCTCTTCTTTTTATCCTATTTGATTTTTAGTTGCTTGGGGACAAGCAACAATTTAAGTTTGGTGTTGTGATGAGCGGATAATTTATACGCTTTTTGGCATTGTTTTTAGTATGTTTTTAGTAGGATCTAGTTACTTTTAGGGATGTTTTCATAAGTTTTTATGTTAAATTCACATTTCTGAACTTTACTATGAGTTTGTGTGTTTTTCTGTGATTTCAGGTATTTTCTGGCTGAAATTGAGGGACTTGAGCAGAAATCAGATTCAGAGGTTGAAGAAGGACTGCTGATGCTGTTGGATTCTGACCTCCCTGCACTCAAAGTGGATTTTCGGGAGCTACAGAACTCGAAATGGCGCGCTTCCAATTGCGTTGGAAAGTAGACATCCAGGGCTTTCCAGCAATATATAATGATCCATACTTTGGCCAAGAATAGATGACGTAAATTGGCGTTCAATGCCAGCCTTCTGCCCAAATCTGGCGTCCAGCGCCAGAAAAGGATCCAAAACCAGAGTTGAACGCCCAAACTGGCACAGAAACTGGCGTTCAACTCCACAAATGGCCTCTGCACGTGCTACACTTAAGCTCAGCCCAAACACACACCAAGTGGGCCCAGGAAGTGGATTTATGCATCAATTACTCACTCATGTAAACCCTAGTGACTAGTTTATTATAAATAGGACCTCCTACTATTGTATTAGACGTCTTTTTGACGATCTTTGGTCTCAGTTTTATTCCATTGTTCATCTTAGGAGACTATTGATCTCGTTTAGGGGGCTGGCCATCTCGGCCATGCCTGGACCTTCACTTATGTATTTTCATACGGTAGAGTTTCTACACTCCATAGATTAAGGTGTGAAGCTCTGCTGTTCCTCAAAGATTAATGCAAAGTACTACTGTTTTCTATTCAATTCTTCTTATTTCGCTTCTAAGATATCCATTCGCACCCAAGAACGTGATGAAGGTGATGATTATGTGTGACGCTCATCATCCTTCTCCCTTATGAACGCGTGCCTGACAAACACTTCTGTTCTACATGAATTAAGCTAGAATGAGCATCATTTGGAGCTCCACAGCTCGAGTTATACTCCGTCGAAGGTGTAGAGGTCAGTTGGCCTCACTGCAGGTTGCCACCATGTTTGTTTATGCACATTTCGGGGCAGTTTTCTCCCTCAATTTTAGTGTCCACCATGCAGTGCCATATATGCTTGTAAAGCTCTTGATTCCTACTTTCCATTGCTTTTTGAATCACCTCATTTGGAGCTCTGTAGCTCAAGTTATTCTTGTTGGAAGTATGCCCCTTCATGATGTTTGGCGCCAACGTTTGACCTCACGTTTGAGGCAAACGTTGGCTCAAACGTTGCTGCCTCCAGGGATGCCATTTCTCTTGGTATTCCTTAGCCAACGTTTGACCTCACGTTTGAGGCAAACGTTGGCGCAAACGTTGAGCTCCTGGGTGGCTGTGCTGATGAAGCTTCCTTTATTTGGTCATGGGCCACGCTTTTAAAAGCGTGGCCTAAGGCTCCAAAGTGTGCCCAAAATTCCTCTTTTCTTCTTTTTAGCTTATTTTGTGCTCTTTTTGCTTCTTTTTCTTCTTATTTCCTACAAAGTTTATCAAATCAAAAGATCAAAGAAATATACCATTTAAGCACCAAAGAATGCAATATTTAAGCACTAATCATAAATTTCTTGTATGAAAAAGCATAGAAAAACATGACATGGTGACATGTCATCACAACACCAAACTTTAACCTTGCTTGTCCCCAAGCAAGAAAAGAATCATGCATTTAAAGATTGACAATCCAAGGTAAGAAGAGTAGCAACTCAATTTTCATGGTGAGCTAGTTTTCTAAGCATGCTACAATCACAAAAGAGATGTAAATGATTGATGTTTCTATCTAGCTCAATTTATGAAATCCTTCTCTTATATTTCTTCCTTGAAACAAGCTTTTGATTTTTCTTATTAGCTTCTCCTTTTGGGTGCTTTGCCCCATGAGTATTTAATAACAAAGCTACGACTTCTAAATGCTTTGTTTTCAAGTATTACCACTTGATACATAAGCACCACAAGCATTTGATTAGAGGACTTCATTAAGCTCATTTTTCTTTTCTTTTCTTGACTCTCTAATCATTGATGCTCAGAGCCTTGAGCTTTGAGGGAGTGCTTTTGCACTTTGAGCCTAACCTTGACTTCTAAGTGTTTTGTTTTCAAGCATTTGGCTTGATACATAAACACCACAAGTACTTAACAAATAAATTGCCATTGGTACTCAGAGCCTTCAGCTTTCTCATTCTTTCCCTTTTTCTTTTCTTGCTTTATTTTGCATTTGCTTCTTCAAGGTTTTCATGATTTTAAAAGATTTCACAAAACGTGCTAGATGAAAACTTCAATTAAATAAAATCTAATGCAATTAAGCAACAATCAAACATACTAGTTTTCCAATACTTTTATGCACATGCTAAATTCTTCTTTAATTCCTTGTTTGTTTATGATCATGATACTTTATTGCTTTTGAATTCACAAAACTCAAGTTGATAGTCATAATGGCATGACAACATGTTACAAATCAAGATGCAGGCTATGCTTTATTCATACACACATGTAAACAGAAAAGATGAAGACAATCATGCATTTTAAGTGCTGGAAATAAATGAGGAGAAAAGGAACTCTACAACCTTGTAGTTTATCTTCATTATTGTTGTCCTTTTTCCTCTATTCTTCCTCCTTCCCTTGCCAAACTCAGAATGCTTGCTCATCCTCAAGCAACAATTAGAACAATGGCTGTGGGACTAAGATGGATCATGAATATCTTACACAATGAAAAGTTAGTAGTACATGTGTTCTAAGCAAGCAAAATTAAAGATAATAATCAAAGCACAAGAGACAGAGACATTATGATTGCATAGATAAGAAGGTGTGCACAATACATTGCGTAAAAGATAAGTGGCACACCAAACTTAGTGTGACACTTTCACTTGGAATTGATGCAAGTATCTGTAAAGATTGGAAGCAAATTTTTGTTGCATAGCAACACCAAACTTAGAATGCAACCATATGTCAATTTATTGAAATTTAAACTAAACAAAGGAAGAAAACAAAGCAGAAAAAAATGTTACCTACGGTTGGGTTACCTCCCAACAAGTGCTCTTTTAGTGTCATTAGCTTGACATGTTGTTCTTCACTTTCTTCCTCTTCTTCCAGTTTGTTAAGAGGAATGACCTCAAAGGAGGGAAGGATTCAGCTAGTGTCCCTTGTCTTGGCCTTTCCTCAGCAAGCTTCCTTTTGCAAATGGCTTGATTGATCTTGCTTGCTGGATTAGGGACAGAATTGGTGTTCTTGCTAGTTGCCTTCACTTCTTTGGATTCAAGACTTGGTTGCTGTGTGATTATTGGAGTTTTGTATTCATCCAGAGCCTTTTGAACTGGTGGTTCCATGAACTCCTCCTTCATGTACTTCTCTGCCTCACTTGAGTTTGGAATGACTTCCTCACTTTCTTGCTCCTCCACTTCCTCTTTTACACTCAACATTTGTTTTAATAGCTCTTTTATGGAGGAGGTTTGTTGATCTTCCCAAGCTTTCTTCATCTCCTCTTCATACCTTTCAATCATGGATTCAAGTGTTGAGGCGTTTTGGTCCAGGGAGGTTTGTGGAGGTTGTGAGTGTTCAGGTTCTTTTGTCACCTCAAGTGTAGTTTCATTTTCAACCACCTCATTCTTCATTGAAAGTTCACTTGATGCAGTGGCCTCCTTATCTTGCTCTTCCACTTTCTCCTTCATATCCATCAATTGGCCTTCATTTTTCTTGCTCAATGGTTCTAAGCTACTCCTTATTTTCTCTAAATCTTCATTCATATTTTTTAAGAGAGCTTCTTCCCTTTTCCAGGATTTTTGTGGCCCTCTCTCATATTTCTCGAACATGGACTCAAGCTCTGAAAGCCTTGAGTGGTTCATGGAAGTTTGTGTGGGTGGTGAGTTTTGAAAGGGGCTTTCGGTTGAAGTATGGTCAAGTGATGATATCTTTGGATGAATATCATATGGAGCACTAGAATTCCCTTCCCAGCCACCATTAGAATCATGACTTGCATCATTTTGTGGTGGAGGGAAATATCCCATATAAGTTCCTTTCTCATCTTGTGAAGCATAGCTCCATGACTTGGAGCGCTCAGAATTGGTATTTTCTTGGTGATATTCCCAGCCACCATTAGAGATTGGTGATGGTGGGTGATATCCCATAAAATTTTGTTTGACCAAATGATGATTTAAACTCCATTTGTATTTTGCAAACATCAATGAAAATTGAAATTACTCATATCAGAGATGAGAATTTCTTAGTGAGGCAAAAACACAAACACCTTGGTTTCAGCTTAGAACAGAGAACAAAAATAAAAAAATTGCTTGATCTAGACTTCTCACCCACTTAATCATTGTTGATCTAAATCAATCCCCGGCAACGGCGCCAAAAACTTGATGGGAAAATTTGTGGAAAAACGAATTTCCAAAACACCCAAAACTCACCGGCAAGTATACCGGGTCGCATCAAGTAGTAAAACTCACGTGAGTGAGGTCGATCCCACAGGGATTGATGGATCAAGCAACTTTAGTGGGTGATTAGTTTAGTCAAGCTAACATTGAAGTGATTTGAGTGACAATTGAAGCCAACAGAATGTAAACTTGCAGGAATTATAAAGTGCAGAAAGTAAAATTGCAAGTAACTTAAAGAGCAAGAAAGTAAAATAGCTGAAACTTAAATTGCAAGAAATATAAATTGCATGAAAGTAAAGGGGACTGGGTGCAGGGAAATTAAATGAAAGCAGTAAATCAAAGCTTAGAACAATTACAAGGAAATTAAAATTGCATGAAAAGTAAATTCAGATCACAGTGGCTCAAATGTAAAATGCAAAGGAACACACGTGCAGGAAAGTAAATTGGGAGCAATATGAGCAGAAAGTAAAAATTGCAGAGAAGAAAATTGTAGCAGAAAAGTAAATCAGCAAGAAAACTCAAATCAATTGTGAAATCTAGAAAGACAAGTGAAGATCTCAGGGGCTCAATGAGACTAGAAAACAAGTCTAGATCTCAAGTCCTTCCTTGATCCAATAAAGAACAATTTGCAAAAGAAATGAAGATGAAAGCAGTAAACAGAGTGTTGATTTAAATCCTTAATTCACTGAAATTTTATAGAAGAAGAACAAGAGAAATCTCAAAGTGAGAATGAAACAGAATTCCTTCAATTCTCAACCCAAGATTCAAAACAAAGAGAAAAACTAAAGAGAGAGAGTTCTCTATTCCCAATGCTCTTTCGTGAAGCCAGCCTCTCTGATGGAGCTCCCCTCCTTAGTGAAATGAAACTAATGCCTTTATATAGGCTTTTACAAAATAAAAGTGAAAAATGAAAACAATATTTACAAAAATAAAATTCCTAATCTAACTTCTCTGTGTGCCTATAAGTGATGTCAATTGGGCTTTGCTTGCTTTGGAGTGGAATTGGGTTGAAGATGGATTTGGATGGCCTTGGTCTTGAGGAAAAATCTGCGTGCAAGTTGGATTGTTGAGCAATTCACGTTTGAGTCAACGTTTGAGGCAAACGTTGACTCAAACGTCTTCGTGAAACCCACAATGCAGATCGGCCCCTTGCTGTCATCCATGTTTGAGCCAACGTTTGAGGTCAAACGTGAGCTCAAACGTGACCTTTCCCAAGCAGCTCTTCTAGCCAACGTTTGGCCTAACGTTTGAGGCAAACGTTGGCGCAAACGTGGCTCATCATCAATCAGGGGTGCTCTTTGTCCTCTTGTCAACGTTGCCAATTTTATGCCCACTATAGACTATTATATATGGTTGGAAATCTCTAAATGTCAGCTTTCTAACCCAATTAGAATCACCTCAATTGGATATCTACAACTCAAGTTATGCTCCTTTGAAGGGGACAATGTCGCTGGTGTTGCTGTCACTCACGTTTGACCCCACGTTTGAGGTCAAACGTGAACGCAAACGTTGGAAACATTGCCAGATTCAAAAGCTCAAACGTGCTGTACACTCCCATACTATTATACATTGTTGGAAAGCCCTGAATGTCTACTTTCCAATGCAATTGGAAGCGCATCATTTGGAGCTCCACAGCTCGAGTTATACTCCGTCGAAGGTGTAGAGGTCAGTTGGCCTCACTGCAGGTTGCCACCATGTTCGTTTATGCACATTTCGGGGCAGTTTTCTCCCTCAATTTTAGTGTCCACCATGCAGTGCCATATATGCTTGGAAAGCTCTTGATTCCTACTTTCCATTGCTTTTTGAATCACCTCATTTGGAGCTCTGTAGCTCAAGTTATTCTTGTTGGAAGTATGCCCCTTCATGCTGTTTGGCGCCAACGTTTGACCTCACGTTTGAGTCAAACGTTGGCTCAAACGTTGCTGCCTCCAGGGATGCCATTTCTCTTGGTATTCCTTAGCCAACGTTTGACCTCACGTTTGAGGCAAACGTTGGCGCAAACGTTGAGCTCCTGGGTGGCTGTGCTGATGAAGCTTCCTTGATTTGGTCATGGGCCACGCTTTTAAAAGCGTGGCCTAAGGCTCCAAAGTGTGCTCCAACTTCAAAGTGTGCCCAAAATTCCTCTTTTCTTCTTTTTAGCTTATTTTGTGCTCTTTTTGCTTCTTTTTCTTCTTATTTCCTACAAAGTTTATCAAATCAAAAGATCAAAGAAATATACCATTTAAGCACCAAAGAATGCAATATTTAAGCACTAATCATAAATTTCTTGTATGAAAAAGCATAGAAAAACATGACATG
The DNA here is from genome assembly GCF_003086295.3 of Arachis hypogaea. Classification (NCBI taxonomy): domain Eukaryota; kingdom Viridiplantae; phylum Streptophyta; class Magnoliopsida; order Fabales; family Fabaceae; genus Arachis; species Arachis hypogaea. The sequence goes on along the minus strand of NC_092048.1, from coordinate 73,250,325 downwards.
GTGACATGTCATCACAAAATATGGACTATTATATATTTCTGGAAAGCCCTGGATGTCTACTTTCTAACACAATTAGAAGCGCGCCATTTGGAGGTCTGTAGCTCCAGAAAATCCACTTTGAGTGCAGGGAGGTCAGAATCCAACAGCATCAGCAGTCCTTTTTCAGCCTGAATCAGATTTTTACTCAGCTCCCTCAATTTCAGCCAGAAAATACCTGAAATCATAGAAAAATACACAAACTCATAGTAAAGTCCAGAAATATAAATTTTGCCTAGAAACTACTGAAAATAAACTAAAAACTAACTAAAACACACTAAAAACTATATGAAATTAACTCCAAAAAGCGTATAAAATATCCGCTCATCACAACACCAAACTTAAACTGTTGCTTGTCCTCAAGCAACTAGATGAATAAAATAGAATACAAATAATTTTAAGAAGCAATAATATCTCAGAGTTTTTGAGTGAGGCTCAGATTCTAATTAGATGAGCGGGACTAGTAGCTTTTTGCTTCTGAACAGTTTTGGCATCTCACTTTATCCATTGAAGCTCAGAGTGATTGGCATCTATAGGAACTCAGAATTCAGATAGTGATATTGATTCTCCTAGTTCAGTATGTTGATTCTTGAACACAGCTACTTTATGAGTCTTGGCCGTGGCCCTAAGCACTTTGTTTTCCAGTATTACCACCGGATACATAAATGCCACAGACACATAATTGGGTGAACCTTTTCAGATTGTGACTCAGCTTTGCTAAAGTCCCCAATTAGAGGTGTCCAGGGTTCTTAAGCACACTCTTCTTTTTGCTTTGGACCTTGACTTTAACCGCTTAGTCTCAAGTTTTCACTTGACACCTTCACGCCACAAGCACATGGTTAGGGACAGCTTGGTTTAGCCGCTTAGGCCAGGATTTTATTCCTTTAGGCCCTCCTATCCACTGATGCTCAAAGCCTTGGGGTCCTTTTTATTACCCTTGCCTTTTGGTTTTAAGGGCTATTGGCTTTTTGCTCTTGCCTTTTGGTTTTAAGAGCTTTGGCTTTTTCTGCTTGCTGTTTCTTTTTCTTTCTCTATTTTTTTTTCTGCAAGCTTTTGTATTCACTGCTTTTTCTTGCTTCAAGAATCATTTTTATGATTTTTCAGATTATCAATAACATGTCTCATGTTCATAATTCTTTCAAGAGCCAACATATTTAACAGTCTTAAACATCAAATTCAAAAGACATATGCACTGTTCAAGCATTCATTCAGAAGACAGAAAGCATTGTCACCACATGTAAATAATTAGAATTTATCTTATTAAAAACTCGAAAAATATTGCCTCTTATTCTAAAGAAATTCTTATATTTTATTCATGTTTAATGATGATGATAAAATTAAATTATAGCTTAATTGGAGATAAAATCAAAAATATAGATACTAATTACTACTATATGACTCCTAAGGTAAAACTAAAATAAAAACAGTTATCACAGAGTTAAGGCTAAGATTTGAATTTAACAACCTTTGTTCTGGGAAGTGGATGTTCCTCTAATTTGCGGGGTGCTTGGTCCTTCAAGAGATAATTTCTGGCGCTTCAATTCCCTTAAATCACGCCCTTGCTCCTCCTGTTCTTTAAGCAAATAGCAAAGAATGCTACTTTGTTCCTTCTGTTCTTTCTTTATTTGTTCCATAGCTTCTTGCATCTTGGTAATAGATATTTCAAGATACTCCCAGTATTCAGATTGAGGGATTTCTGGGAGAAATTCCTGTGTTCTCTTCTTGATGGGGTCATCCTGTGCTTGTTGTTTTTCCATTGATGCTTTGGTGATTGGTCGCTCAACTGAGATATATTCAGTTATTCCCATCCTCACTCCAGCGTCCTTGCAGAGCATAGGAATCAAGTTTGGATAAGCCAACCTGGCATCTTTGGAATTTTTGTTTGCAATTTTGTAAAATTCAGTTGAAATCAGTTGATGAACTTCCATTTCTTTTCCCATCATGATGCAATGGATCATCACTGCTCTTCTAATGGTGACTTCAAAACGGTTGCTAGTGGGCAGCAGAGAATGCCCAATGCAGTCCAGCCATCCTCTGGCGACTGGTTTGAGATCTTCTCTTTTGAGTTGATTTGGGACACCCTTCGTGCTGGTGGTCCACCTGGCTCCAGGGATACATATATCCTCTAGAATCTTATCCAAGCCCTTGTCTGTTCTCATCATTCTCCGATTGAAGGAGTCTGGATCATCTTTCAGCTGAGGTAGCTTTAAGATCTCCCTGATCTTGTCAGGGTGGGTATGAACAATCTTTCCTCTGACCAAGGTCCGATAGTCATAGAGAGCAGATCCAGATAGTCTTTGCTTGTCTGTTTACCACATATTAGCATAGAACTCCTGGACCATATTCCTTCCCACTTTCGTTTCAGGATTAGCTAGGATCTCCCAGTTCTTGATTCGAATTTGCTCCTGGATCTCCGGATATTCGTCTTCTTTTAGATCGAATCTAACTTCCGGGATCACTGATCTTAGACCCATTATTCTGTAATAATGGTCTGAATGTTCTTTAGTTAAGAACTTCCCTTGATTCCAAAGTGGTTTTGGAACACTCTCTTTCTTGCCTCTTGGAGTGGGTTATTTTTCTTTAGGAGCCATGATCTTAGTGGGTATGGTTTAGTGATCACGGATAAACACACCAAACTTAGAGGTTTGTTTGTCCTCAAGCAAAAGAAAAGAAAGGAGAGGGATAGAAAGAGAGCTAGTGTAGGATGGTGGATGAGAGGAAGGAGGCCGAATGGGTTTTTAAAAGGGAGGGGGGGTTTTCGAAAATAGGGAGAAAGATAAGATAGAAGATATGATTTTAAAAAAAATAAGTATGATAAGAAAAGATATAATTTAAAATTGAAAAGATATGAAAGATATTTGAAAAAGATAAAATTGGATTTTTGAAAAAGATAATATGGAGATTTGAAAAAGATATTGATTAGTTGAAAAGATTTTTGAATGAAAAGAGATAGATTTGTTTTGAAAATTTTGAAAAAGAGTTGAATTGGATTGATAAAAAGAATTTGTGCTTATGGATTAAGATACATTTAATATTTTGAAAGAAGGGTTTTTAGAAATTAGGGATTTTAGAAATCAGGGTTTGTAACATGTTTATGCAAGAAATCATGAATTGAAACATGAAAATTGAGATTAAAATGAAAAATATGAAGAAAAAAAACGAATTTACCTCCTCCCCACCATCCTGGCGTTTGAACGCCCAAACCCTGCATGTTTTGGGCGTTCAACGCCCAACTGCTGCTTCTCCTGGGCGTTCAACGCCCAGTTGTTGCTTCTTTCTGGTGTTGAACGCCAGGAACTCCTTTGTCACTGGGCGTTTTTCTGAACGCCCAGGACGCTGTAAATCTGGCGTTAAACGCCCAGAAGGAGCTTCTTTCTAGCGTTTAACGCCTAGAAGATGCTTCTTTCTGGAATTTAACGCCCAGATGGCTATCCATACTGGCGCTTTCTTGCCAGTGAGCTCTTTTTCTCTGTTTTGTGTGCAGAATCCTTCTGTAACCCTGTGAACTTATACAATTGACTCTTTACCTTAGTATCAGTGAACTTTATATAAACAAATAAAATCAAGAATAGGGCAAAATGCTTAGAAGAAGTGATGCCCCATGGCTGGGTTGCCTCCCAGCAAGCGCTTCTTTATTGTCTTTAGCTGGACCTTGCTGAGTTTTTAATCTAGCCTCAGCCTTGAGCACTCTTGCTCAACATTGCCTTCAAGATAGTGCTTGATTCTCTGTCCATTAACAATGAACTTCTTATCAGAATCAATATCTTGAAGCTCCACATAACCATATGGTGATACACTTGTAATCATATATGGTCCCCTCCACCGGGACTTCAGTTTCCCGGGGAATAGCCTGAGCCTAGAGTTAAACAACAGAACCTTTTGTCCTGGTTCAAAGATTCTAGATGATAGCTTTCTGTCATGCCATTTTTTTTATTTCTCTTTATAAAGCTTGGCATTTTCGAAAGCAGTGAATCTGAATTCCTCTAGCTCATTTAGCTGGAGCAATCTTTTTTCTCAAGCTAATTTTGCATCAAAGTTTAGGAATCTGGTTGCCCAGTAGGCTTTATGTTCCAGCTCCACGGGCAGGTGGCATGCCTTACCATACACAAGTTGGTATGGAGAGGTCCCTATAGGAGTCTTGAATGCTGTTCTGTAAGCCCACAGAGCGTCATCCAAGCTTAGTGCCCAATCCTTTCTACGGGTACTTACAGTCCGTTCCAGGATTCTTTTTAGTTTTCTGTTAGAGACTTCAGCTTGCCCATTTGTCTGCGGATGATATGGAGTTGCCACCTTGTGGCGAATCCCATACCGGACCATGGCAGTGTAAAGCTGTTTGTTGCAGAAGTGAGTGCCCACATCACTGATTAATACCCTGGGAACACCAAACCTACTGAATATATGTTTCTGGAGGAACTTCAGCACTTTTTTAGTATCGTTGGTGGGTGTGGCAATGGCCTCAACCCATTTTGATACATAGTCAACTGCCACCAGAATATAAGTGTTTGTGTATGATGGTGGGAAAGGCCCCATGAAATCAATACCCCATACATCAAACAACTCAATCTCCAAGATTCCTTGTTGAGGCATGGCGTAACTGTGAGGCAAATTACCAGCTCTCTGGCAACTGTCACAGTTACGTAAAAACTCTCAGGAATCTCTGTAGAGTGTAGGCCAGTAGAAGCCACATTGGAGGACCTTGGTGGCTGTTCGCTCACCTCCGAAATGACCTCCATATTGTGACCCATGGCAATGCCATAAGATCCTTTGTGCTTCTTCTTTAGGCACACACCTACGGATTATGCCATCTGCACATCTCTTAAAGAGATAGGGTTCATCCCACAAGTAGTACTTTGCATCAGTAATTAATTTTTTCTTTTGTTGCCTGTTGTACTCCTTGTGAATGAACCTTGCAGCTTTGTAGTTTGCAATGTCTGCAAACCATGGTGTTTCCTGAATGGCAAACAAATGCTCATCAGGAAAGGTCTCAGAGATTTCAAGAGAGGGGAATGATGTCCCTTCTATTGGCTCTATCCGGGACAGATGGTCAGCCACTTGGTTCTCTGTCCCTTTTCTGTCTCTTATTTCTATATCAAACTCTTGCAGAAGCAACACCGATCTTATGAGTCTGGGTTTTGAATCCTGCTTTGTGAGTAGATATTTAAGAGCAGCATGATCTGTGTACACAATCACTTTTGATCCTACTAAGTATGACCTAAACTTGTCAATGGCATAAACCACTGCAAGCAATTCTTTTTCTGTGGTTGTGTAATTTTTCTGGGCATCATTCAAAACACGGCTAGCATAATAAATGACATGCAGAAGCTTGTCATGCCTCTGCCCCAGTACTGCACCAATGGCGTGATCACTGGCATTACACATTAGCTCAAATGGTAATGTCCAGTCTGGTGCAGAAATAACTGGTGCTGTGACCAGCTTGGCTTTCAGCATTTCAAACGCCTGCAGACACTCTGTGTCAAACACAAATGGCGTGTCAGCAGCTAGCAGATTGCTCAGAGGTTTTGCGATTTTTGAAAAATCCTTTATAAACCTCCTATAGAATCCTGCATGCCCCAGAAAGCTTCTAATTGGCTTAACATTGGCAGGTGGTGGTAATTTTTCAATTACCTCTATTTTTGCTTGATCCACCTCTATTCCCTTGTTTGAAATTTTATGCCCAAGGACAATCCCTTCAGTCACCATAAAGTGACATTTTTCCCAGTTTAAAACCAGGTTGGTCTCTTGGCATCTTTTCAGAACTAGTTTCAGGTGATCAAGACAGGAGCTGAATGAGTCTCCATATACTGAGAAGTCATCCATGAAGACTTCCAGAAATTTTTCCACCATATCAGAGAAAATAGAGAGCATGCATCTCTAGAAGGTTGCAGGCGCATTATACAGCCCAAATGGCATCCTTCTATAAGCAAACACTCCAGATGGACATATGAATGCTGTTTTCTCTTGATCCTGAGGATCTACTGCAATCTGGTTATAGCCTGAGTAGCCATCCAACAAGCAGTAATAATCATGACCTGCCAGTCTTTCTAGCATTTGGTCTATGAATGGTAAAGGAAAATGATCCTTTCTGGTGGCTGTATTGATCCTTCTGTAGTCAATACACATGCGCCACCCTGTAACTGTTCTTGTAGGAACCAGTTCATTCTTTTCATTATGAACCACTGTCATGCCTCCCTTTTTGGGGACAACTTGGACAGGGCTCACCCAGGGACTATCAGAAATAGGATAAATAATCCCAGCCTCCAGTAATTTGGTGACCTCTTTCTGCACCACTTCCTTCATGGCTAGATTTAGCCCCCTCTGTGGTTGAACCACTGGTTTAGCATTATCCTCCAATAAGATTTTGTGCATGCATCAAGCTGGGCTTATGCCCTTAAGGTCACCTATAGACCACCCAAGAGCTGTCTTGTGTGTCCTTAGCACTTGAATAAGTGCTTCCTCTTCCTGTGGATTTAAAGCAGAGCTTATGATCACTGGAAAAGTGTCACCTTCTCCCAGAAAGGCATATTTCAGGGATGGTGGTAATGGTTTGAGCTCGGGTTTATGAGGTTTTTCCTCTTCCAGAGGAAATTTCAGAGGCTCTTTCATTTCCTCTGAATCCTCCAAATCAGGCTGAACATCTTTAAAGATGTCTTCCAACTCTAATTCGAGACTCACAACCATGTTGATCTCTTCTACCAAAGAGTCAATAAGATCAACTTTCATGCAGTCTTTTGATGTGTCTGGATGCTGCATGGCTTTGACAGCATTCAACTTAAACTCATCATCATTGACTCTCAGGGTTATTTCTCCCTGTTGGACATCAATGAGAGTTCGTCTAGTTGCTAGGAAGGGTCTTCCTAGAATGAGAGTAGCACTATTGTGCTCCTCCATTTCCAGCACTAAAAAGTCAGTGGGAAAGGCGAATGGCCCAACTCTGACAATCATGTCTTCAATCACGCCTGATGGGTATTTAATGGAGCCATAGTGGATGCAGGTATTAGGTTGATGCTTGCCCCAAGATCACATAAAGCTGTCTTAGTGCAATTACCTTCTAATGTGCATGATATCAGAAAACTCCTAGGGTCTTTAAGCTTTTCAGGAAAGCTTTTCAGAATGACTGCACTGCATTCTTCAGTGAGGAGAACTCTTTCAGTTTCTCTCCAATCCTTCTTATGACTCAAGATCTCTTTCATGAACTTGGCATAAGAAGGTATTTGCTCAAGTGCCTCTGCAAATGGAATCTTTATTTCAAGAGTCCTGAAATAATCTACAAAGCGAGCAAATTGCTTATCCTGCTCCTCTTGGCGGAGTTTTTGAGGATAAGGTATCTTGGCTTTATATTCCTCAACCTTAGTTGCTGTAGGTTTATTTCCTACAAAAGTGGTTGAAGAAGCCTTTTTAGATGGGTTGTCATCAGCACTTGTGTGTGTCTGATCCCTCACTGACAATTGAGTGCCAGAGTTAGAAGTTGGAGTGACGTTAGATGCCAGCTCCTCATCTGTTCCTGGCGTCTGAACGCCAGAACTGTGCTTCTTTTGGGCGTTCAACGCCAGATCCTTGCTTATTTCTGGCGTTGAACGCCAGTCCTAAGCATGGTCTGGGCGTTCAGCGCCAGCCTTCCACCCAATTTCTGGCGTTTTAGCGCCAGAATTATTTTTCCCTGGGCTCTTACTGCCCTCAGGTGGATTTTGGGTGGTTTGCTCATTTCTTGGCTTCTTGCTGCCTTGAGGTGGGGTATTTAATGTCTTCCCACTTCTTAATTGAACTGCTTGGCATTCTTCTGTTATTTGTGTTGACAGCTGCTGCTTTGTTTGCTTCAATTGTTCTTCCATATTTATGTTAGCCATCCTTGTCTCTTGTAGTCTATCCTTGAATTCGGCTAACTGCTTTGTTAGAAAGTCCAGTTGCTGATTGAATTCAGCAGCTTGTTTTACAGGACTGAGTTCAGCAGTTACTGTTTTAACATCTTCTTTCATGGAAGGGTCACTGCTTAGGTACAGATGCTGATTTCTGGCAACTGTATCAATGAGCTCTTGAGCTTCTTCAATTGTCTTTCTCATGTGGATAGATCCACCAGCTGAGTAATCTAGAGACATCTGAGCTCTTTCTGCAAGCCCATAGTAGAAGATGTCTAACTGAACCCACTCTGAAAACATTTTAGAGGGGCATTTTCGTAGCATCTCTCTGTATCTCTCCCACGCATCATAAAGAGATTCATTATCTCCTTGTTTAAAGCCTTGGATGTCCAGCCTTAGCTGTGTCATCCGTTTTGGAGGAAAGTATTGGTTTAGGAATTTTTCTGTCAGCTGTTTTCATGTCCTTATGCTAGCCTTAGGTTGGTTATTTAACCACCTTTTAGCTTGGTCTTTTACAGCAAATGGAAACAGTAATAATCTGTAGACATCCTGATCTACTTCCTTATCATGTACTGTGTCAGCAATCTGTAAAAACTATGCCAGAAACTCTGTAGGTTCTTCCTGTAGAAGACCGGAATACTGGCAACTTTGCTGCACCATGATAATGAGCTGAGGATTTAACTCAAAGCTACTGACTCCAATGGAGGGTATGCAGATACTACTCCCATATGAAGCAGTAGAGGGGTTAGCATATGACCCCAGAGTCCTCCTGGACTGTTCATTTCCGCTTAGGTCCATGATGGAGAAAGGGAGATGATGTAAAATAGAAGAAACTATTTTTATTTATTTAATTATTTATTTATTTCGAAAACAAAATAAATTAAAATAAAATAAATAAAAATAGGTGAAGATTTTCGAAAAAAATGAGGAGAGAGAAAGTGGTTAGGAAGTTTTGAAAAGGATATGATGATTTTTGAAAAAGGTTTTAAATTTTGAAATAAAAATCTGAATTTTAAAGGTAAATTTCGAAAATTTGCTTTAAAATAGAGAGAAAAGATATTTTTGGATTTAAAGAGGAGAGAGAAAAACAATAAGATAGTACAAGATTTAAAATTTTTAGATCTAATGCTCCTTGTTTTCAAAAATTTTGGAGGGAAAACACCAAGGAACACCAAACTTAAAAATTTTTAGATCAAGACACAAGGAAACTCAAGAACACTTTGAAGACTCACAAGAACACAAGAACATGAAGAAAGAACACCAAACTTAAAATTTTTAGAAAACCAAACTAAAATTTTCGAAAAACAAAGAAAAATCAACAAGAAAACACCAAACTTAAAGTTTGGCACAAGATTTATTCAAAGAAAAATTATTTTTGAAAAAGATTTTTAAAAATAGGCTAGCCAATTACTAAGAACATAAGCACCACGCTCTAGCTAATTGAGCTTTAAGTTTAAAGTGTTTTAACAAGGTATAAATAATAAAAGACTCTAAACCAAAAAGAAAAATTTTTCCTAATCTAAGCAACAAAATAAACCGTCAGTTGTCCAAACTCAAACAAAAACTTGGTGCACGAAATTGGAAATCACAGTTCTTCACAAATTCGCACAACTAACCAGCAAGTGCACTGGGTCGTCCAAGTAATACCTTATGTGAGTAAGGGTCGATCCCACGGAGATTGTTGGCTTGAAGCAATCTATGGTTATCTTGTAACTCTTAGTCAGGAAAACAATAAAATAATTCACTTATCAAATTTGATTGCAAGGAATAAAAGGGCAGAACACAAATTATACTTGTATGCAATGATGGAGAATATGTTGGAGTTTTGGAGATGCTTTGTCTTCTGAAATTCTGCTTTCCTCTGTTTTCTGATTCAGGGACGCACGTCCTCCTATGGCAAGCTGTGTGTTGGTGGATCACCGTTGTCAATGGCTACCATCCATCCTTCCAGTGAAAAGGGTCCAGATGCGCTGTCACCGCACGGCTAATCATCTGCAGGTTCTCAAGCGTACCGGAATAGGATTTACTATCCTTTTGCGTCTGTCACTACGCCCAGCACTCGTGAGTTTGAAGCTCGTCACAGTCATTCAATCCCTGAATCCTACTCGGAATACCACAGACAAGGTTTAGACTTTCCGAATTCTCTTGAATGCTGCCATCAATCTAGCTTATACCACGAAGACTCTGATTAAGAGATCTAAGAGATATTCATTCATTCTACGGTGGAACGTAAGTGGTTGTCAGGCACGTGTTCATGGAGGAATGATGATGATTGTCACGTTCATCACATTCATATTGAAGTGCGAATGGATATCTTAGATAGGAACACGCATGTTTGAATGGAAAACAGAAATACTTGCATTAATTCATCGAGACACAGCAGAGCTCCTCACCCCCAACAATGGAGTTTAGAGACTCATGCCGTCAAGAGGTACAAAGTTCAGATCTAAAATGTCATGAGATGCAAAATAAATCTCTAAAAGTTGTTTAAATACTAAACTAGTAACCTAGGTTTACAGAAAATGAGTAAACTATGATAGATAGCACAGAAATCCACTTCTGGGGCCCACTTGGTGTGTGCTGGGGCTGAGACTTAAGCTTCTCACGTGCCTGGGCTGTTTTGGGCATTCAACGCCAGGTTGTAACCTATTTCTGGCGTTGAACTCCAACTTGTAACTTGTTTCTGGCGCTGGACGCCAGACTGCAACATGGAACTGGCGTTGAACGCCAATTTACGTCGTCTATCCTTGAGCAAAGTATGTACTATTATATATTGCTGGAAAGCCCTGGATGTCTACTTTCCAACTCAATTGGAAGCGCGTCATTTGGAGTTCTGTAGCTCCATAAAATCCACTTTGAGTGCAGGGAGGTCAGAATCCAACAGCATCAGCAGTCCTTTTTCAGCCTGAATCAGATTTTTGCTCATCTCCCTCAATTTCAGCCAGAAAATACCTGAAATCACAGAAAAATACACAAACTCATAGTAAAGTCCATAAATATGAATTTTTCCTAGAAACTACTGAAAATAAACTAAAAACTAACTAAAATACACTAAAAACTATATGAAATTAACCCCAAAAAGCGTATAAAATATCCACTCATCAGTCCTCTGTATTAGATATCCAAGAGATACTCATTCTAGCTTGTTTGCATGTAGAACGGAAGTGTTTGTCAGGCACGCGTTCATAGGTGAGAATGATGATGAGCGTCACATAATCATCACATTCATCATGTTCTTGGGTGCGAATGGATATCTTAGAATAAGAATAAGCTTGAATTGAATAGATAAACAGTAGTACTTTGTATTAATTCATGAGGAACAGTAGAGCTCCACACCTTAATCTATGGAGTGTAGAAACTCTACCGTTTGAAAATACATAAGTGATAATGGTCCAGGCATGGCCGAATGGCCAGCCCCCATGAAAGTCTAAGATAGCATAAAACTAATCAAAGATCGCTTATAAAGATAGCATAAAGTCCTATTTATACTAAACTAGTTACTAGGGTTTACAGAAATGAGTAAATGATGCAGAAATCCACTTCCGGGGACCACTTGGTGTGTGCTTGGACTGAGCTTGAAGTTTACACGTGGAGAGGTCATTCTTGGAGTTGAACGCCAGTTTGTAACGTGTTTCTGGCGTTGAACTCCACTTTGCAACTTGTTTCTGGTGCTGAACGCCAGACTGCAACATGAAACTGACGTTCAACGCCAGTTTGCGTCATCTAAACTCGGGCAAAGTATGGACTATTATATATTGCTGGAAATCCCTAGATGTCTACTTTCCAACGCAATTATAAGCGCGCCATTTGGAGTTTTGTAGCTCCAGAAAATCCACTTTGAGTGCAGGGAGGTCAGAATCCAACAGCATCTGCAGTCCTTCTTCAACCTCTGAATCTGATTTTTGCTCAGGTCCCTCAATTTCAGCCAGAAAATACCTGAAATCATAGAAAAACACACAACTCATAGTAAAGTCTAAAAATGTGATTTTTAATTAAAAACTAATAAAAATATACTAAAAACTAACTAAATCATACTGAAAACTATGTAAAAACAATGCCAAAAAGCGTATAAATTATCCGCTCATCACTGCCACGGTGTTGTCTTCCTGCTGGAGCTACGGACATTCATCAATATAATGGCTATAATCAGCACAGACTCCGCAAACTCTCTGTGGGACTAACTGTTGGCTTTGCTGTGGTGGAGAAGGTTGAGCTTACTGAATTTGTTGTTGATTCAATTACATCTGCTTCAGCAAGTTGGTTATTTCACAGATACTCTGAGTTAGAGCATTAGTCTCTCTGCTAGAGGATACTTCTGCAACGGCTTTTGAACGACCTTGTTTCTGCCTGTGATTCTGAGTAGATTCAGCTAAGTCGCTGATCAATTGCCATGCCTCATCAGTGGTCTTGTACTTTTTCATAGACCCATTGTTAGCACTTTTCAATGTGGTCTTATCTTGGGGCCTCATGCCCTGTGTGACGTAACCGAGCAACACTATCTTGTCAATCATATGGTGGGGGCATGCTTCTATAAGATTATTGAAGCGCTCCCAGTATTCATAGAGAGTCTCGGATTCATCCTGAACAATCATGGAAATGTCTTTCCTCAGTTTATCAGTAACTTCAGCTGGAAAGAACTTTTCCAAAAATTCTCTTTTATGTATATCCCAATCGGATACAGTTGCTGCGGGTTGAGTGTAGTTCCACTCTCTTGCCTTTCCCTCAAGAGAAAATGGGAAAGCTTTCAACAAAATTGAAGTTTCATCTACACCATCATGCCTGACAGTAGAATAGGCTGCTTGAAAATCTCTCAGGTGCTTGATAGGCTCTTGAGCAGGTAAGCCATGAAACTTGGGCATCAAATTGAGCAGTGCAGTCTTTATTTCAAAGTCTGTAGCCAGCGTTGGGTGATGCGCTTGAAACGGTTGCATTGTAAAATCAGGGGCTCCAGCCTCCTGGATAGTAATTCTTCTAGGTGCTGCCATGTCACCTACACGTAAATCAACCGAATCAATAGAACGGGGGTTGGTTTCTTCCTCAAATGACATTTCAGATCCGCCCTCAGAGAGGACTAACCAACGCCGAGCTTGCCTTATTCGTGAAATAGTTTTTTCAATCTCAGGATCGAATACTGGCAAGCTTGGATCAGGAAGTGAACGCGTCATCTAACGAAAGAAACAAGCATCTCATAGTAGCAAGATAAAATAAAATGCAAATAAATAAATTCCAATCAATAACTTAGCACTCTATTGCAACTCCCCGGCAATGGCGCCTAAAATTGACGTGGCGGAAATTGGCGAGTCAAGAATTGTTATAAGATATGCATTGCAAGTATAGTTCTTAACCAACCCGAAATCCGCTTATCAATTTAGAAGGGTGTCACAAAAATTAAAATTAAAATACTGGGAGTATGAATCCCAGGTCGTCTCCCAACGAGTTGCAGAAAGGTGTGCTATTTTATTAATCAGATGTTTTTAAAATGGTTTGAGTTGAATAAACAGGAAATTAAATTAGAGAAATTAAATAATTTAAATAAAAGCCTTGACTGAAAGTAGATTAGTTGGAAGCCCTATTCTTGTTGAAGTACTCTCAAGATTAATTGATAATTGAAGGTTGTTCTGTTTAGTTATCCCTTACTAGGTAAGGAAAAGTCAAACAAGTTGGAATGCTGTTTCTATTCACAAGTTCCAATCCGCTCAATTGAAAAGGATTAGTGTCAGTGACTAGAGAGCATTCCAACAATAAACCCAATTACAATTTTTCTTTTAAGCATCCCAACTCAAGGGTTCCTTTCAATCAACTCCCCATCAAGTTAGGGAACTACTCGCTCATTGTGAATGTAGAACTCATAACATAGGAAAGGGAATTAAAGAAAGACATGATAAATAAAACTCAAAGGAATCAATTAAAAATAAAAGTAATTCTTGTATTAACAAATTCTAAAATAATCCAATAGTAAAATTGAGTAAATTAAAGGACATGGAAGAGTAAAGTCAAGTAAAGAAAATGAACTAGAATGACGAAGTCTTGATGAGGTAATAACTCTTCTCAATATCCCAATGCAAAAAGCAATAGAAATAAAATCCTAAAGAACTATGAATGTGTAGAGAGAAAACCTAGAGGAGGAGTAGAACTAGATCTAAAAACTAAAAATTCTGTAGAATGAATGTTGTTGTTGGTTTCTGCATGTTCTCTGGCTCTAGTCTGCCTTTCCGGGCCGAGAACTGGGTCTAAGCAGGGCCCAAAATCGCCCCCAGTGAATTCTACAGATTATGCAGATCGCGCACGTCACACGATCGCGTCATTCGGCGTTTTGCCCTGCCACGCGAGCGCGTCGTCCACGCCTCCGCGTCACTTGTGCTATTCCAATCCGCGCGGTCGCGTGAGCCATGCGGCCGCGTCACTGCGATTTCCTCTCTTTCACGTGGTCGCGTGAACCATGCGGCCGCGTCACTTCTCGCTGGTCATCTCCTCAATTTCTTGTGTTCTTTCCATTTTTGCAAGCTTCCTTTCCAATCTCCAATTCATTCATGCCCTATAAAGCCTGAAACACTTAACACACAGATCACGGCATCGAATGGAATAAAGGAGAATTAAAATACATAATCAAAAGTCTCTAGGAAGCAAGTTTTTAATCATGTAATAATTTTAGGAAGGAAATATAAATGCATGCTAATCATATGAATAAGTGGGTAAAGATCATGATAAAACCACACAATTAAACACATTATAAACCATAAAATAGTGGTTTATCAAGGTTCATCTTCCCAAGTCTCATTACCAAATAATTTGGCATTCAGCTTCATGATTGCACCAAGGTACTTAGCAACTTGCTCTTTAGTAATGTCTTCATCCTCTTCAGAGGATGAATACTCATCAGAGCTCATGAAGGGCAGAAGGAGGTTCAATGGAATCTCTATGGTCTCTAGATGAGCCTCAGACTCCTTTAGTTCCTCAAAGGGAAACTCCTTATTGGTTACTGAGCGTCCCAGGAGGTCTTCCTCACTAGGGTTCATGTCCTCCTCCTCCTCTCTGGGTTCGGCCACACCAAGTAAGGTAATGGTCTTGCACTCTCTTTTTGGGTTCTCTTCTGTATTGCTTGGGAGAGTACTAGAAGGGGTTTCAGTGACTCTTTTACTCAGCTGGCCCACTTGTGCCTCCAAATTTCTAATGGAGGACCTTATTTCATTCATGAAACTTAAAGTGGCCTTAGATAGATCAGAGACTATATTTGCTAAGCTAGATGGATTCTGCTCAGAATTCTCTGTCTGTTGCTGAGTGGATGATGGAAAAGGAATGCTATTGCTAAACCTGTTTCTTCCACCATTATTAAAGCCTTGTTGAGGCTTTTATTGATCCTTCCATGAGAAATTTGGATGATTTCTCCATGAGAGATTATAGGTACTCCCATAGGGTTCTCCCATGTAATTCACCTCTGCTATTGCAGGGTTCTCAGGATCATAAGCTTCTTCTTCAAAAGATGCCTCTTGAGTACTGTTGGATGCAGCTTGCAATCCATTCAGACTCTGAGAAATCATATTGACTGGCTGAGTCAATATTTTATTCTGAGCCAATATGGCATTCAGAGTATTAATTTCAAGAACTCCCTTCCTCTGAGGCGTCCCATTACTCACAGGATTCCTTTCAGAAGTGTACATAAACTGGTTATTTGCAACCATGTCAATGAGTTCTTGAGTTTCTGCAGGCGTTTTCTTAGGTGAATGGATCCACCTGCAGAATGGTCCAATGACATCTTTGATAATTCAGACAGACCATCATAGAATATATCCATGATGGTCCATTCTGAAAGCATGTCAGAAGGACACTTTTTGGTCAGTTGCTTATATCTCTCCCAAGCTTCATAGAGGGATTCACCTTCTTTCTGTTTGAAGGTTTGAACATCCACTCTAAGTTTGGTAAGCTTTTGAGGAGGAAAGAACTTGGCTAAGAAAGTCGTGACCAGCTTATCCCAAGAGTTCAGGCTATCTTTAGGTTGAGAGTCCAACCATATTCTAGCTCTGTCTCTTACAGCAAATGGGAAAAGTATAAGCCTGTAGACCTCGGAGTCAACCCCATTGGTCTTAACAGTATCACAGATCTGCAAGAATTCAGTTAAGAACTAAAAAGGATCTTCTGATAGAAGTCTATGAAACTTGCAGCTCTGTTGCATCAGAGAAACTAATTGAGGCTTTAGCTCAAAATTGTTTACTCCAATGGCAGGGATTGAGATGCTTCTTCCATGTAAATTGGAATTTGGTGCAATAAAGTCACCAAGCATCTTCCTTGCATTATTATTATTTTCGGCCATGTCTCCTTCTTTTTCAAAAATTTTTGTCAGATTTTCTCCAGAGAGTTGTGCTTTAGCTTCCCTTAGCTTCCTCTTCAGAGTCCTTTCAGGTTTAGGATCAGCTTCAACAAGAATGTTCTTATCCTTGTTCCTGCTCATATGAAAAAGAAGAAAACAGAAAAAAATATGGAATCCTCTATGTCACAGTATAGAGATTCCTCATGTAAGTATAAGAAGAGAAGAATAGAGGAAGGAAAAGATAAGAATCCAAACACAGAGGGAAAGAGTGGGTTCAAATTCTTGGGTGGAAGAGAAGTGTTAGTAGATGAATAAATAATTGGAAGGAGATGAGAGAGGAAAGAAGTCGAAAATTAAATAAAATAAAATAAAAATATTTTTTTTGTTTTTAATTTAAAATTAAAGTTGAAATTCGAAATTAAGAAAAGAAATAAAATTAAAATTAAAATTTAAAATAATTAGTTAATTAAAAAGAAATTTTGAAAAAGAGGAAGGTGATTTTCGAAAATCAGAGAGAGAATTAGTTAGGTGGTTTTGAAAAAGATATGATTGAAATAGTAAACTTTTAAAATCAAACAAAAAGTCAAGTAGTTAATTGAAAAAGATTTGAAAATCAATTTTTGAAAAGATAAGAAGTTAGAAAAGATTTTGAAATTGATTTTGAAAAAGATGTGATTGATACTTATTTTGAAAAAGAAATTTAAAAAGATTTGATTTTTGAAATCAAAGTTGATTACTTGACTAACAAGAAACTAAAAAGATATGATTCTAGAGTTTAAAGATTGAACCTTTCCTACTAGGCAAGTAACAAACTTAAAAATTTTGAATCAATCACATTGATTGTTAGCATTAATTTCGAAAATATGAAATAGAAAAAAGAAAAAGATTTTGAAAATAAATTTTGAAAATTTCGAAATTATGAAAGAAAAAATGAAAAAGATTTGATTTTTTTGAAAAAGATTTGAAAAAGATAGAATTTTTAAATTGAAAATTTGATTTGACTCATAAGAAACAACTAGATTTTAAAAATTTTTGAAAAAGTCAACTCAAATATTCGAATTTTATGAGAAGAAAAAGGGAAAGATATTTTTTATTTTTGAATTTTTGATGATGAAAGAGAAAAACAATAAAAAGGTTTAAAACATGAAAATTATGAATCAAAACACACAATGCATGCAAGAACACTTTGAATGTCAAGATGAACACCAAGAACTTATTTTTGAAAAATTTTTAAGAAAAAGAAAACATGCAAGACACCAAACTTAAAAATTTTTAATGTTGAGATACTAACAAATTGAAAATGCATATAAAAAACAAGAAAAGACACAAAACAAAAAATTTTAAAGATCAAACAAGAAGACTTACCAAGAACAACTTGAAGATCATGAAGAATGCAATGCATGAATTTTCGAAAAATGCAAGAAAGAGATAAACATGCAATTGACACCAAACTTATGACTTGACACTAGACTCAAACAAGAAACATCAAATTATTTTTGGTTTAATAATTTTATTAATTTTTTTGGATTTTTTTTATTTTTTTGAAAATTCTTCTGAAAAGGAAAATAAGGATTTCAAAATTTTTAATAGGAATTCCAGGAATCTTGCAATGTTAGTCTAAAACTCCGGTCCAGGAATTAAACATGGCTCACTAGCCAGCCAAGCTTTCAATGAAAGCTCCGGTCAAAAATACTAGACATGGCCAATGGCCAGCCAAGCTTTAACAGATACAAATCAGACATACAACAGCTGATACTTCATTCAACTTGCTTCTGTGCTGATGAGTGGAAGCCTAGGTCCAAAAGAGTTAGACATGGCTTTACAGCCAGCCAGGCTTCAACATGTTTCATGAAACTCTAGAATTCCTTCTTAAAAATTCTGAAGAACATAAATTAAAATTTTTTTGAAAAATATATTTTAATTTTTTCTTTTTTTCGAAAATATAAATAATAAAAACAAAAAGCTTAAAATAAAAATAAAATTACCTAATCTAAGCAACAAGATGAACTGTCAGTTGTCCAAAATCGAACAATCCCCGGCAACGGCGCCAAAAACTTGGTGCACGAAATTGTGATCCTTAACAACGGCGCCAAAAACTTGGTGCTCGGAATGTAATTCACACACTTTGTCACAACTTCGCACAACTAACCAGCAAGTGCACTGGGTCGTCCAAGTAATAAACCTTACGTGAGTAAGGGTCGATCCCACACAGATTGTCGGCTTGAAGCAAGCTATGGTCACCTTGTAAATCTCAGTCAGGCGGATTCAAATGGTTATAGAGTTTTAATAATTAAAAGATAAATAAAGCGTAAAATAAAGATAGAGATACTTATGTAATTCATTGGCGAGAATTTCAGATAAGCGTATAGAGATGCTTAGTTCCTTCTGAATCTCCGTTTTCCTACTGCTTTCATCCAATCCTTCATACTCCTTTCCATGGCAAGCTTTGTGTAGGACATCACCGTTGTCAATGGCTACTTCCCATCCTCTCAGTGAAAATGGTCCAAGATGCGCTGTCATCGCACGGCTATTCATCTGTCGGTTCTCGATCATACTGGAATAGGATTCAGTAATCCTTTTGCGTCTGTCACTATGCCCAGCACTCGCGAGTTTAAAGCTCGTCATAGCCATCCCTTCCCAGATCCTACTCGGAATACCATAGACAAGGTTTAGATTTTCCGGACCTCAAGAATGGCCTCCAATAGTTCTAGCCTATACCACGAAGACTCTGATCTCACGATTAGAAGGCTAAGAGATACACATTCAAGCTTATTTGCATGTAGAACGGAAGTGTTTGTCAGGCACGCGTTCATAAGTGAGAATGATGATGAGCGTCACATAATCATCACATTCATCATGTTCTTGTGTACGAATGAATATCTTAGAGAAGAAATAGACTTGAATTGAATAGAAAAACAATAGTACTTTGCATTAATTCATGAGGGACAGCAGAGCTCCACACCTTAATCTATGGTGTGTAGAAACTCTACCGTTGAAAATACATAAGAACAAGGTCCAGGCATGGCCGAATGGCCAGCCTTCCCAAAGGTCTAAGATAGCATGAAACTAATCAAAGATCAGATCCAAAGACTCTGAATACAATAGTAAAAAGTTCTATTTATACTAAACTAGTTACTAGGGTTACAGAAATGAGTAATAATGCAGAAATCTACTTCCGGGCCCACTTGGTGTGTGCTTGGACTGAGCATTGAAGCTTTCACGTGTAGAGGTCTTCCTTGGAGTTGAACGCCAGTTTGTAACCTGTTTCTGGCATTTAACTCTGTTTTGCAACCTGTTTCTGGCGTTTAACTCCAGAATAAGGCAGAGAGCTGGTGTTGAACGCCAGTTTGCGTCATTTAAACTCAGGCAAAGTATGGACTATTATATAATGCTGGAAAGCCCTGGATGTCTACTTTCCAACGCAATTGAGAGCGCGCCATTTGGACTCCTGTAGCTCCAGAAAATCCACTTTGAGTGTAGGGAGGTCAGAATCCAACAGCATCTGCAGTCCTTCTTCAACCTCTGAATCTGATTTTTGCTCAAGTCCCTCAATTTCAGCCAGAAATTACCTGAAATCACAGAAAAACACACAAACTCATAGTAAAGTCCAGAAATGTGATTTTTATTTAAAAACTAATAAAAATATACTAAAAACTAACTAAATCATACTTAAAACTATGTAAAAATAATGCCAAAAAGCGTATAAATTATCCGCTCATCACTCTCTCATAGCCAATAATCGTACATTTCATTACAACTCCTAGGGAAGACGACCCGAGGTTTAATTACTCTCGGTTATTTCGTATTGAATTTAATATTTGATAGTGAGAATTCATTATTGGTTTGGACTATGCTACCAACGAATTGATTCTTGTCTTTGATTGATTCCGAACCATATAATAAATATCTCTATATCAAATTTGGCGCCGTTGCCGGGGAGTTGCAATGGTGTATGTTATTGGCTATTGTGCATATTGTGAATAGTGTGAATAGTTTGTTTTTGGTTGATTGTACATATGTTGCTTGCTTATTTTTTGTTATTGTAAATATGTAAATATGTAAATAGCTTGCTTGTTGGTTATCTTTGTTTACGGATAGAAGTGGGATCCCGAAGGACATTGGACATTCTAGCATTGGACACCCCCCTCTTTTCCCTTCTGTGCGTTCGCACATGCCTCTGTGCGTGCACACAGGACCTTATGCCCCTTCTGTTCGCAGTGCCTGCACGTTGTTGTGCGTTCGCACACCCTCATCTTTTCCACTTAGTGTGCGTACACACACATGCCTGTGCGTATGCACGCCCCTGTTTTCTCACTACTACACTTCTTTTCTTCTCTTCTCTCTACTTCTCCTCTTCTTTTCTCTTCTCTTCTCTTCTTTCCCTTCTTCAACCACCATTAACCACCCTCCATGCTCACCTTTGGTTAGTTAGTTTGTTTGTTAGTTAGTTATTTGCTTAGTTAGTTGGTTTAATTCTCAGTTTTTGTGCTAAGTATTGGATGATTGAGTTGATTTATTAATTTTGTTGAGAAATTGCTGCTGAATTATTGATATTGTTACTGTTATTAATTGTTGGATGTTTTCATTGAGGTCATACATTGTTACTTGGTATTAAGTTTTGAATGTTGAATTTTGTGCACACCAAGTACCCATAACATTGCCTTTGAAAATGCTTGTTAGATTTCTAAATTGCATGTTTGATCACCATGTAATTTAATTTCATTATCTAAGTTAGGCAATTTGTTCTTTCTTGATACATTTTTTTAGGTGATGCTTGTTATGATTGATTTTTCTTTAAGTCACCTATTTGTTGCACTAACATTGAGAATTGTGAAATCATAAACTTGCCTAATGACACTTTTTGAGCTTTTTAAACTTTGTGGACTATGCTTGCCGTGTTTTCCACTTCATGTCAATTAGGTGTTGCTTCATCATCCAATTCACAATTCCTTGATTCTCATTTGAATAATTTCATGCTTCTTTCTTGCTTGTTTGTTTATCTTGGCATACAAGTCTCTTTTAAAGTATTTCAAGTACACTAGGATGAGTGAAGTGCATGTTATTTTGTATACTTGGGACCTATCTTACCATGCTAGTGTGTGTGTATTCTAAATCGTGCACAACTTAGAATTCACACACTTGTTTCTTCATGTCACAAACTTATTCACTCCCCTCATTCTAGTGAATATCACCTCATTCCAACACTCTTTGCTTCCTTGTTTTTTGCTTTCACTCATTTTACTATCTTATTGTCTATTTTTCATGGATGAGTCACCATAAGCGATAAGGGAAGCGGGAGGAAGAGCATACAGCAACTGATTGATCCACCAGCTGAAGGTGGCAATCCGAAGTCATTTCACCCCCTTTGTCACCTTTAAGTGCACGGAGAACCGTACAAACCTTTAAGTGTGGGGAGGTCGTCACCGATCGACCACCTTGGGTGATATACTCTAATCCTAACATTTTCATCTTCTTTTTGAATTCTTAGTTGCAATTTCTTTCTTGGTTTTTATATAGTTTAGTACCTCAATTGCATTTTTTCTTAGTCTATTGCATTTCTTTGCATATACATAATAAGCTTAGTTAATATAATGAAAATTTTTCAAGAAAAACATTCTTGATAGGGCATTAACATCCTAATTGATTTGAGTTGGAACTTTTGATTGAAACTTGCTTGAAATATATTGTGGAACATGTTTTTGAGTTATGAATACATAAGCATGTGAGTTTTGAGCCTAATTGTATGGTTACATCATATTAACCACTATTTTCATTCTTGTGTGTGTTATTTTCTTTTTATGATTGCAATCTTTAATTTGTTTGATTCTTTATGTCCATTGCTTGATGTATATATGCATTTATATGATTGAGGCCATCTTTTCATTAAGCTCACTTTTTCCAAATAGCCTACCCTTTTATCTTCCTTTGTTAACCAACTTTGAGCCTATTTCAATCCCCTTTTTGTTCTTAAAGTTAGCACATTACTAGCCTTAAAGTGAAAAATAATAAATGTCCATTATTTGGATCTTTGATTAGCTTAGTCTAGTGAGAGTGTGTATCATCTAAGTGTGGGGAAGTTTGAAAACTTTGGTTGAGGTAAAAGTGGATTTTTGTACTTTGTGAAAAATCTTGGGAAGTGGGCACATACTTATGCATCAAATGCTTAAACCATATGCATTGTCACTTTTGTATATATATGTTAATTTGCAAAAAAAATAATAAAAAGGGGACAAAGTGCCCTAAAATAAAGTAACAAAAACCATGCATATGAGTTGTGATTAAAAAGGAAATGCATGAGTGTGTAAGAAAAGTGAGGAATGGGTAGTTAGGTTTGTTTTAGGTTGTTATGTAGGATTAGTGAGAGCTTAGGCTAATCAAAGATGCAAAATTAAAGCTCACTTGACCACATATATAACCTCACCTTTACCCTAGCCCCATTACAACCATGGAAAAGCCCTCATAATATTTGTATGTATACATTGAATAAGTGTTAATTGTTAGATGAAAGACAAATCTTAGAAAGCATGATTAAAAGAGAAATGAGTGAATTAACCCTATACACTTGAGTGATTAGAGCGGATACACATCCGGTGAGGGTTCAAATGCTCGATTACATGTTTCTACTTATTATTATTGTTTACCTTGCAAGTTGTTAATGCTTTTCAATAACTCTAATCAATTATGGATTTGACTAGGTTGAGATTACTTTAGCCCCTATGTTCATTTATGCTTTCTTGAAAATTGATTTATTTTGACTAAGTAGTTGCATTCATGTGGATAGATTGCATATAGGTAGTTTACATGCTTTGAATAAATGTAATACCCCTTGTTTCCTTCTTGAGTATAGCATGAGGACATGCTATTGTTTAAGTGTGGGGATGTGATGAATTTACATTTCATGGTATTTATTTGCTCTATTTGGGTGAATTTTATCAACTTTTCTTGCACTTATCCATTGAAATAGCATAGTTTCATAATTTCTCCCTAAATTATGTTTGAAAGTGAAAACATGCTTTTTAAGCCTTATAATTGCTAAATTTTATTCACTTTAATTCCATTTGAAGCCTTGATGTATTTGTTGAGTAATTTCAGGCTTACAAGGCAAGTATGGATTGAAGAAGTAGAAGGAAAGCATGCAAAATGGGAGAATTCAAGAAATAAAGGATTTGGAAAGTTGCCAATCCTGACCTCTCTGTACTAAATTGGTCATAACTTGAGCTACAGAGGTCCAAATGAAGCGATTTCAGCGGTATCGGAAAGCTTACGTCTGGGACTTCAAAATGATATATAATTTGCTATGGCGGACTGGTGCACGAAAATTACTTCACACTATGTAATTCCGCACAACTAACCAGCAAGTGCACTGGGTCGTCCAAGTAATACCTTACGTGAGTAAGGGTCGAATCCTACGGAGATTGTTGGCTTGAAGCAATCTCTGGTTACCTTGTAACTCTTAGTCAGGAAAACAATTCACTTATCAAATTGAATTACGAGGAATAAAAGAGCATGAAATAAATACTTGTTATGCAGTAAATGAGAATATGTTGGAGTTTTGGAGATGCTTTGTATTTTGAATCTCTGCTTTCTCCCTATTTTATTCTTCACGCACGCACGTCCCTCCTATGGCAAGCTGTGTGTTGGTGGATTACCGTTGTCAATGGTTACCATCCTTCCTCTCAGTGAAAATGGTCCAGGTGCGCTGTCACCGCACGGCTAATCATCTGTAGGTTCTCGATCATACCGGAATACGATTTACTATCCTTTTGCGTCTGTCACTACGCCCAGCACTCGCGAGTTTGAAGCTCGTCACAGTCATCCAATCCTAGAATCCTACTCGGAATACCACAGACAAGGTTTAGACTTTCCGGATTCTCAAGGATGTTGCCAATGGATTCTAGCTTATACCACGGAGATTCTGATTAAGGAATCTAACAGATACTCATTCAATCTGATGTAGAACGGAGGTGGTTGTCAGACACACGTTCATGGATTGAGGAAGGTGATGAGTGTCACGGATCATCACCTTCTCTATAATTAAGCGTGAATGAATATCTTAGATAGGAACACGCATGTTTGAATGGAAAATAGAAATAGTTGCATTAATTCGTCAAAACACAGCAGAGCTCCTCACCCCCAACAATGGAGTTTAGAGACTCATGCCGTCAGAGATTACAAAGTTCAGATCTAAAATGTCATGAGATACAAAATAAATCTCTAAAAGTTGTTTAAATACTAAACTAGTAACCTAGGTTTACAGAAAATGAGTAAACTATGATAGATAGTGCAGAAATCCACTTCTGGGGCCCACTTGGTGTGTGCTGGGGCTGAGACTAAAGCTTCTCACGTGTCTGGGCTGTTTTGGGCATTCAACGCCAGGTTGTAACCTGTTTCTGGCATTGAACTCCAACTTATAACCTGTTTCTGGCGCTGGATGCCAGACTGCAACATGGAACTGGCGTTGAACGCCAGTTTACGTCGTCTATCCTTGAGCAAAGTATAGACTATTATATATTGCTGGAAAGCCCTGGATGTCTACTTTCCAATGCAATTGGACTTCTGTAGCTCCAGAAATTCTATTCCGAGTGCAGAGAGGTCAGGATCCAATAGCATCAGCAGTTCTTTTTCAGCCTGAATCAGATTTTTGCTCAGCTCCCTCAATTTCAGCCAGAAAATACCTGAAATTTTAGAAAAACACACAAACTCATAGTAAAGTCCAGAAATATGAATTTTTCCTAGAAATTGAAAATAAACTAAAAACTAACTAAAACATACTAAAAACTATATGAAATTAACCCCAAAAAGCGTATAAAATATCCGCTCATCACAACACCAAACTTAAACTGTTGCTTGTCCCCAAGCAACTAGACAAATAAAATAGAATACAAATAAGTCAAGAAGCAATAATATCTCAGAGTTTTTGAGTGAAGCTCAGATTCTAATTAAATGAGCGGGACTAGTAGCTTTTTGCTTCCGAACAGTTTTGTCATCTCACTTTATCCATTGAAGCTCAGAATGATTGGCATCTATAGGAACTTAGAATTCAGATAGTGTTATTGATTCTCCTAGTTCAGTATGTTGATACTTGAACACAGCTACTTTTATGAGTCTTGGCCGTGGCCCTAAGCACTTTGTTTTCTAGTATTACCACCGGATACATAAATGCCACAGACACATAATTGGGTGAACCTTTTCAGATTGTGACTCAGCTTTGCTAAAGTCCCCAATTAGAGGTGTCCAGGGTTCTTAAGCACACTCTTCTTTTTACTTTGGACCTTGACTTTAACCGCTCAGTCTCAAGTTTTCACTTGACACCTTCACGCCACAAGCACATGGTTAGGGACAGCTTGGTTTAGCCGCTTAGACCAGGATTTGATTTCCTTAGGCCCTCCTATCCACTGATGCTCAAAGCCTTGGATCCTTTTTATTACCCTAGCCTTTTGGTTTTAAGGGCTATTGGCTTTTTCTGCTTGCTTTTTTTTTTTTTGCAAGCTTTGTATTCACTACTTTTTCTTGCTTCAAGAATCATTTTTATGATTTTTCAGATTACCAATAACATGTCTCATGTTCATCATTCTTTCAAGAGCCAATATATTTAACATTCAAGAACATCAAATTCCAAAGACATATGCATTGTTCAAGCATTCATTCAGAAGGCAGAAAGCATTGCCACCACATGTAATTAATCAGAATTTCTTGTATTAAAAACTCGAAAAATATTGCCTCCTTATCCTAGAGAAAATCTTCTATTTTATTCATGTTTAATAATGATGAGAAAAATAAATTATAGCTTAATTGGAGATAAAATAACTACTAATTACTACTATAACTACTAAGGTAGAACTCAAATAAGAACAATTATCACAGAGTTAAGGCTAAGATTAGGGCTCAACAACCTTGAGTTTGGAATGTGGATGTTCCTCTAGTCTGTGGAGTGCTTGGTCCTTCAAGAGATAACTTCTGATGCTTCAGTTCATTTAAGTCACGCCCTTGCTCTTCTTGTTCCCTGAGCAGTTTGCAGAGCATACTATTTTGATTTTGGTGTTCTTCCTTTATTTGGTCCATAGATTCTTGCAACTTGGTAACAGATGCTTCAAGCTGTTCCCAATATTCAAATTGAGGGACTTCTGGGAGGAATTCTTGCGCCCTCCTCTTGGTGGGGTCATCCTGCACTTGTTATTTTTCCATTGTGATTTTAGTGATTGGTTGCTCTACTGAGATATACTCTGTTATTCCCATCTTTACTCCAGCATCTTTGCAGAGCATAGAGATTAAGCTTGGATAAGCCAACCTAGCATCCTTGGAGTTCTTGTTAGTAAGTATGTAAAATTCAGATGGAATCAGTTGATGAACTTCTACTTCTTTTTCCAACATAATGCAATGGATCATCACTGCTCTTTTAATAGTGACTTCAGAACGGTTGCTTGTGGGCAATATAGAACGCCCAATGAAGTCCAGCCAACCTCTGGCGACTGGTTTGAGATCTTCTCTCTTGAGTTGATTTGGGACACCCTTGCTGCTGGTGGTCCACCTGGCTTCAGGGATGCATATATCCTCTAGAATCTTATCCAGGCCCTTGTTTGTTCTCATCATTCTCCTATTGAAGGAGTCTGGATCATCTTTCAGCTGAGGTAGCTTAAAGATCTCCCTGATTTTGTCAGGGTGGATGTGAACAATCTTTCCTCTGACCAAAGTTCGATAGTCATAGAGGGCAGTTCCAGATATTCTCTGCCTGTCTGTTTACTACAGATTAGCATAGAATTCCTAAACCATATTCCTTCCCACTTTCGTTTCAGGATTAGCTAGCACTTCCCAGTTCCTGTTTCGAATCTGCTCTTGGATCTCCGGATATTCATCTTCTTTCAGATCGAACTTGACTTCCGGGATCACTGATCTTAGACCCATTATTTTGTAGTAACGGTCTGAATGTTCTTTGGTTAAGAACCTCCCTTGATTCCAAAGTGGTTTTGGAATACTCTCTTTCTTGGCTCTTGGAGTGGGTTGTTTTCCTTTAGGAGCCATGATCTTAGTGGGTATGGTTTAGTGATCACGGATAAACACATCAAACTTAGAGGTTTGCTTGTCCTCAAGCAAAAGAAAATAAAGGAGATGGGTAGAAGGAGAGCTTGTGTCGAATAGTGGATGAGAGGGGGGGCCGAATGTGGTTTTAAAAAGGGAGGGGTGGGATTTTCGAAAATATTGAAAAGATAAGATAGAGGATATGATTTAAAAAAATATGATATGAAAAGATGTGATTTAAAATTGAAAAGATATGAAAGATATTTGAAAAAGATAGATTTGGATTTTGAAAAAGATAATGTGGAGATTTGAAAAAGATATTGATGAGTTGAAAAGAATTTAGAGGGAAAAGAGATAGATTTGTTTTGGGAAATTTGAAAAAAAAAGAGTGTTGGATTGGATTGAAAAAGAATTTGTGGTTATGGATTAAGATACATTTGATATTTTGAAAGTAGGGATTTTAGAAATTAGGGATTTTAGAAATCAGGGTTTGTAACATGTTTATGCAAGAAATCATGAATTGAAACACGAGAATTAAAATTAAAATGAAAAATATGAAGTAAAAACGAATGTACCTCCTCCCCACCATTCTGGCGTTAAACGCCCAAACGCTGCATGTTTCTGGCGTTGAACGCCAGGAACTCCTTTGTCACTGGGTGTTTTTCTGAACGCCCAGGACGCTGTAAATCTAGCGTTAAACGCCCAGAAGGAGCTTCTTTCTGGCGTTTAACGCCCAGATAGCTATCCTTACTGGCGTTCAACGCCTAGTGGATGCTTCTTTTGGGCGTTGAACGCCCAATTGTGCCTCTTACTGGCATTTTCTTGCCAATGAGCTCTTTTTTTCTGTTTTGTGTGCTAAATCCTTCTGTAACCCTGTAAACTTATGCAATTGACTCTTTACCTTAGTATCAATGAACTTTATATAAACAAATAAAATCAAGAATAGGGCAAAATGCTAGAGGAAGTGATGCCAATGGCTGGGTTGCCTCCCAGCAAGCGCTTCTTTATTGTCTTTAGCTAGACCTTGCTGAGCTTTTTAATCTAGCCTCAGCCTTGAGCATTCTTGCTCAACATTACCTTCAAGATAGTGCTTGATTCTCTGTCCATTAACAATGAACTTCCTATCAGAGTCAATGTCTTGAAGCTCCACATAACCATATGGTGATACACTTGTAATCACATATGGTCCCCTCCACCGGGACTTCAGTTTCCCGGGGAATAGCCTGAGCCTAGAGTTAAACAACAGAACCTTTTGTCCTGGTTCAAAGATTCTAGAAGATAGCTTTCTGTCATGCCATCTTTTTTATTTCTCTTTATAAAGCTTGGCATTTTCGAAAGCAGTGAATCTGAATTCCTCTAGCTCATTCAGCTGGAGCAATCTTTTTTCTCCAGCTAGTTTGGCATCAAAGTTTAGGAATCTGGTTGCCCAGTAGGCCTTATGTTCCAGTTCTACGGGCAGGTGACAAGCCTTACCATACACAAGTTGGTACGGAGAGGTCCCTATAGGAGTCATGAATGCTGTTCTATAAGCCCACAGAGCATCATCCAAGCTTCGTGCCCAATCCTTTCTACGGGTACTTACAGTTTGTTCCAGGATTCCTTTTAGTTCTCTGTTAGAAACTTCAGCTTGCCCATTTGTCTGTGGATGATATGGAGTCGCCACCTTATGGCGAATCCCATACCGGACCATGGCAGAGTAAAGCTGTTTGTTGCAGAAGTGAGTGCCCCCATCACTAATTAGTACCCTAGGGACACCAAACCTGCTGAATATATGTTTCTGGAGGAACTTCAGTACTATTTTAGTATCATTGGCGGGTGTGGCAATGGCCTCTACCCATTTTGATACATAGTCAACTGCCACCAGAATATAAGTGTTTGAGTATGATGGTGGGAAAGGCCCCATGAAATCAATTCCCCATACATCAAACAACTCAATCTCCAAGATTCCTTGTTGAGGCATGGCGTAACTGTGAGGCAAATTACCAGCTCTCTGGCAACTGTCACAGTTACGTACAAACTCTCGGGAGTCTCTGTAGAGTGTAGGCCAGTAGAAACCACATTGGAGGACCTTGGTGGCTGTTCGCTCACCTCCGAAATGACCTCCATATTGTGACCCATGGCAATGCCATAAGATGCTTTGTGCTTCTTCTCTAGGCACACACCTACGGATTATTTCGTCTGCACATCTCTTAAAGAGATAGGGTTCATCCCACAAGTAGTACTTTGCATCAGTAATTAATTTTTTCTTTTGTTGCCTGCTGTACTCCTTGGGTATGAACCTTGCAGCTTTATAGTTTGCAATGTTTGCAAACCATGGTGTTTCCTGAACGGCGAACAAATGCTCATCTGGAAAGGTTTCAGAGATCTCAATAGAGGGAGAGGGCGCCCCTTCTACTGGCTCTATTTGGGATAGATGATCAGCCACTTGGTTTTCTATCCCTTTTCTGTCTCTTATTTCTATATCAAACTCTTGCAGAAGCAATACCCATCTTATAAGCCTGGGTTTTGACTCCTGCTTTGTAAGTAGATATTTAAGAGCAGCATGATCAGTGTACACAATCACTTTTGATCCTACTAAGTACGATCTAAACTTGTCAATGGCATAGACCACTGCAAGCAATTCCTTTTCTGTGGTTGTGTAATTTTTCTGGGCGTCATTTAAAACACGGCTAGCGTAATAAATGACATGCAGAAGTTTGTCATGCCTCTGTCCCAATACTGCACCAATGGCGTGATCACTGGCATCACACATTAATTCGAATGGTAATGTCCAGTCTGCTGCAGAGATAACTGGTGCTGTGACCAGCTTAGCTTTCAGAGTTTTAAACGCTTGCAGGCACTCTGTGTCAAACAAAAATGGCGTGTCAGCAGCTAGTAGGTTGCTTAGAGGTTTTGCAATTTTTGAAAAATCCTTTATAAACCTCCTATAGAATCCTGCATTCCCCAGGAAGCTTCTGATTGCCTAAACATTGGCAGGTGGTGGTAGTTTTTCAATTACCTCTATTTTAGCTTGATCCACCTCTATTCCCTTGTTTGAAATTTTATGCCCAAGGACAATCCCTTCAGTCACCATAAAGTGACATTTTTCCCAGTTTAAAACCAGGTTGGTCTCTTGGCATCTTTTCAAAACCAGTGTCAGGTGATCAAGATAGGAGCTGAATGAGTCTCCATATACTGAGAAGTCATCCATGAAGACTTCCAGAAATTTTTCCACCACATCAGAGAAAATAGAGAGCATGCATCTCTGAAAGGTTGCAGGCGCATTACACAGCCCAAAAGGCACCATTTTGTAAGCAAATACTCCAGATGGATATGTGAATGCTATTTTCTCTTGATCCTGGGGATCTACTACAATTTGGTTGTAGCCTGAATAGCCATCCAAAAAGCAGTAATAATTATGACCTGCTAGTCTTTCTAGCATTTGGTCTATGAATGGTAAAGGAAAATGATCCTTTCTGGTGGCTGTATTGAGCCTTCTGTAATCAATACACATGCGCCACCCTGTAACTGTTCTTGTAGGAACCAGTTCATTTTTTTCATTATGAACCACTGTCATGCCTCCTTTTTTAGGGACAACTTGAACAGGACTCACCCAGGGACTATCAGAAATAGGATAAATAATCCCAGCCTCCAGTAATTTAGTGACCTCTTTCTGCACCACTTCCTTCATGGCTGGATTTAGCCGCCTCCGTAGTTGAACCACTGGCTTAGCATCATCCTCCAATAGGATTTTGTGCATGCATCTAGCTGGGCTTATTCCCCTAAGGTCACTTATGGACCACCCAAGAGTTGTCTTGTGTGTCCTTAGCACTTGGATTAGTGCTTCCTCTTCCTGTGGATTTAAAGCAGAGCTTATGATCACTGGAAAAGTATCACCTTCTCCCAGAAATTCATATTTCAGGGATGGTGGTAATGGTTTGAGCTCGGGTTTAGGAGGTTTTTCCTCTCCTTGAGGAAATTTCAGAGGCTCTTTCAATTCCTCTGAATCCTCTAGATCAGGCGGAACATCTTTAAAAATGTTTTCCAGCTCTGATTCGAGACTCTCAGCCATGTTGATCTCCTCCACCAGAGAGTCAATAAGATCAACTTTCATGCAGTCTTTTGGTGTGTCTGGATGCTGCATGGCATTGACAGCATTCAACTTAAACTCATCCTCATTGACTCTCAGGGTTATTTCCCTTTGTTGGACGTCAATGAGAGTTCGTCCAGTTGCTAGGAAAGGTCTTCCTAGGATGAGAGTAGCACTCTTGTGCTCCTCCATTTCCAACACAACAAAGTCAGTGGGAAAGGCGAATGGCCCAACCCTGACAATCATGTCCTCAATCACGCCTGATGGGTATTTAATAGAGCCATCAGCAAGTTGGAGACATATCTGGGTTGGTTTAACATTTTCAGTTAAACCAAGCTTTCTGATGGTGGATGCAGGTATTAGGTTGATGCTTGCCCCAAGATCACATAAGGCTGTCTTGGTGCAGTTACCCTCTAATATGCATGGTATCAGAAAGCTTCCGGGATCTTTAAGCTTTTCAGGAAAGCTTTTCAGAATGATTGCACTGCATTCTTCAGTGAGGAGAACTCTTTCAGTTTCTCTCCAATCCTTCTTATGACCTAAGATCTCTTTCATGAACTTGGCATAAGAAGATATTTGCTCAAGTGCCTCTACAAACGGAATCTTTATTTCAAGAGTCCTGAGATAATCTGCAAAGCGAGCAAATTGCTTATCCTGCTCCTCTTGGCGGAGTTTTTGAGGATAAGGTATCTTGGCTTTATATTCCTCAACCTTGGTTACTGCAGGTTTATTTCCTACAGAAGTGGTTGAAGAAGCCTTTTTGGAGGGGTTGTCATCAGCACTTGTATGTGTCTGATCCCTCACTGGCATTTAAGTGCCAGGTTTGGAAGCTGGAGCGACGTTAGACGCCAACTCCTCATCTGCTCCTGGCGTCTGAACGCCAGAACTGTGCTTCCTTTGGGCGTTCAACGCCAGTTCCTTGCTTGTTTCTGGTGTTGAACGCCAGTCCTGAGCATGGTTTGGGCGTTCAGTGCCAGTCTTCCACCCAATCTCTGGCGTTTTAGTGCCATAATTATTTCTCTCCGGGCTCTTACTATCCTCAGATGGATTTTGGATAGTTTTCTCATTTCTTGGCTTCCTGCTATCTTGAGGTGGGGTATTTAATGTCTTCCCACTTCTTAATTGAACTGCTTGGCATTCTTCTGTTATTTGTTTTGACAGCTGCTGCTTTGTTTGCTTTAATTGTACTTCCATATTTATACTAGCCATCCTTGTCTCTTGTAGTCTATCCTTGAATTCGGCTAACTGCTTTGTTAGAAAAATCCAATTGCTGATTGAATTCTGCAGCTTGTTCTACAGGGCTGAGTTCAGCAGTTACTGTTTTAGCCTCTTCTTTCATGGAAGGGTCATTGCTTAGGTACAGATGCTGATTTCTGGCAACTGTATCAATGAGCTCTTGAGCTTCTTCAATTTTCTTTCTCATGTGGATAGATCCACCAGCTGAGTAATCTAGAGAAAGCTGAGCCCTTTCTGTAAGCCCATAATAGAAGATGTCTAGCTGAACCCACTCTGAAAACATTTCAGAGGGGCATTTTCTTAGCATCTCTCTGTATCTCTCCCAGGAATCATAAAGAGATTCATTATCTCCTTGTTTAAAGCCTTGGATGTCCAGCCTTAGCTGTGTCATCCGTTTTGGAGGAAAGTATTGATTCAGGAATTTTTCTGTCAGCTGTTTCCATGTCTTTATGCTAGCCTTAGGTTGGTTATTTAACCACCTCTTAGCTTGGTCTTTTAAAGCAAATGGGATCAGTAATAATCTGTAGACATCCTGATCTACTTCCTTATCATGTACTGTGTCAGTAATTTGTAAAAACTGTGCCAGAAACTCTGTAGGTTCTTCCTGTGGAAGACCGAAATACTGGCAACTTTGCTGCACCATGATAATGAGCTGAGGATTCAACTCAAAGCTACTGACTCCAATGGAGGGTATACTGATACTACTCCCATATGAAGCAGTAGTGGGGTTAGCATATGACCCCAGAGTCCTTCTGGACTATTCATTTCTACTTAGATCCATGATGGAGAAAGGGAGATGATAAAAAAAATATTTTTATTTATTTATTTATTTATTTTAAAAATAAAATAAATTAAAATAAAATAAATAAAAATGGTTGAAGATTTTCGAAAAATGAAAAGAGTGGTTTAGGAAGTTTTGAAAAAGATATGATTTTTGAAAAAGGTTTTAAATTTTGAAATAAAAATCTAGATTTTAAGAGCAATTTTCGAAAATTTGCTTTAAAATGGAGAGAAAAGATATTTTTTGAATTTGATAAGGAGAGAGAAAAACAATAAAATAGCACAAGATTTAAAATTTTTAGATCTAATGCTCCTTGTTTTCGAAAATTTTGGAGGGAAAACACCAAGGAACACCAAACTTAAAAATTTTAAGATCAAGACACAAGGAAAAGTCAAGAACACCTTGAAGACTCACAAGAACAACAGAACACGAAGATAGAACACCAAACTTAAAATTTTTAGAAAACCAAACTAAAATTTTCGAAAACCAAAGAAAAATCAATAAGAAAACACCAAACTTAAAGTTTGGCACAAGATTTAATAGAAAAATTATTTTTGAAAAAGAAGATTTTGAAAAGAATATACCCAATTACCAAGAACATAGACCAACGCTCTAGCCAATTGGGCAGTAAATGTAACACTTGTTTTGAAGAAGTATTTTTAATAACTAAGAAAAAAATTTTTTGAAAAATTTAAAAAAAAGAAAATAAGGATTTTAAAAAGAAAATTTCAACCAAAAACAATAATAGAAGACTCTAAACCAAAAAGAAAAAAAAATTTCTAATCTAAGCAACAAAATAAACCGTCAGTTGTCCAAACTCGAACAATCCCTGGCAACGGCGCCAAAAACTTGGTGCACGAAAATTACTTCACACTATGTAATTCCGCACAACTAACCAGCAAGTGCACTGGGTCGTCCAAGTAATACCTTACGTGAGTAAGGGTCGAATCCCACGGAGATTGTTGGCTTGAAGCAATCTCTGGTTACCTTGTAACTCTTAGTCAGGAAAACAATTCACTTATCAAATTGAATTACGAGGAATAAAAGAGCATGAAATAAATACTTGTTATGCAGTAAATGAGAATATGTTGGAGTTTTGGAGATGCTTTGTCTTTTGAATCTCTGCTTTCTCCCTATTTTATTCTTCACGCACGCACGTCCCTCCTATGGCAAGCTGTGTGTTGGTGGATTACCGTTGTCAATGGCTACCATCCTTCCTCTCAGTGAAAATGGTCCAAGTGCGCTGTCACCGCACGGCTAATCATCTGTAGGTTCTCGATCATACCAGAATACGATTTACTATCCTTTTGCGTCTATCACTACGCCCAGCACTCGCGAGTTTGAAGCTCGTCACAGTCATCCAATCCTAGAATCCTACTCGGAATACCACAGACAAGGTTTAGACTTTCCGGATTCTCAAGGATGCTGCCAATGGATTCTAGCTTATACCACGGAGATTCTGATTAAGGAATCTAAGAGATACTCATTCAATCTGATGTAGAACGGAGGTGGTTGTCAGACACACGTTCATGGATTGAGGAAGGTGATGAGTGTCACGGATCATCACCTTCTCTATAATTAAGCGCAAATGAATATCTTAGATAGGAACACACATGTTTGAATGGAAAATAGAAATAGTTGCATTAATTCGTCAAAACACAGCAGAGCTCCTCACCCCCAACAATGGAGTTTAGAGACTCATGCCGTCAGAGATTACAAAGTTCAGATCTAAAATGTCATGAGATACAAAATAAATCTCTAAAAGTTGTTTAAATACTAAACTAGTAACCTAGGTTTACAGAAAATGAGTAAACTATGATAGATAGTGCAGAAATCCACTTCTGGGGCCCACTTGGTGTGTGCTGGGGCTGAGACTAAAGCTTCTCACGTGCCTGGGCTCTTTTGGGCGTTCAACGCCAGGTTGTAACCTGTTTCTGGCGTTGAACTCCAACTTATAACCTGTTTCTGGCGCTGGATGCCAGACTGCAACATGGAATTGGCGTTGAACGCCAGTTTACGTCGTCTATCCTTGAGCAAAGTATGGACTATTATATATTTCTGGAAAGCCCTGGATGTCTATTTTCCAACGCAATTGGAAGTGTGTCAATTGGACTTCTGTAGCTCCAGAAATTCGATTCCGAGTGCATAGAGGTCAGGATCCAACAGCATCAGCATTCCTTTTTCAGCCTGAATCAGATTTTTGCTCAGCTCCCTCAATTTCAGCCAGAAAATACCTGAAATTACAGAAAAACTAACAAACTCATAGTAAAGTCTAGAAATATGAATTTTGCCTTGAAACTAATGAAAATAAACTAAAAACTAACTAAAACATACTAAAAACTATATGAACTTAACCCCAAAAAGCGTATAAAATATCCGGTCATCATGGACATAAGTTTAAGTGTGTGTACGCACACAATTTGTGCATATGCACAAGTCAGGATTCAGCATGTGTGCGTACCACACATCTGTGCGTACGCACAAGTTCTGTTACATGACCTCATTAATTGCAACTCACTGGCAGTGATTTCTGCGCCCCAAAACCTAATCCAACTCATTTCTAAAGCTATTTCAACCCCAATTCAAGTGGAAACAGGGGGCAATTAGGTTTAGCTTTTATGATGTTTTCTCTTAGTTTTTAGAGAGAGAAGCTCCGCCCTCTCTAGAATTAGGGTTTTTAGCTTAGTTTCACTTTAATTTCAGCACTTTAACTCTTGCTCTAGTGTAGTTTCATTTATGTTTCTATGCTTTATTGTCTTTATCTTCTTCATCTCTTTTGTTATTTTCTCTTTTATGTCAATTTTCATGTTATGAACACTTTTGTTGTTTTAATTCCAATTAATGCAATTTTATGTTTTCATGTCATTTATTGCTTTCTCTAGTTGTTATTGTTACTTTCTTACTTTGGTGGTTTTAGAATTTATTTTATTGCAATTTAATATTATTTTATTTTCATGTACACCAAGTGTTTGATAAAATGCTTGGCTTAGTTTTCACTTAGTTTTTCTACACTCTTTGGCTTGGGATTGATGACTTTGGTGTTCCTTGAGTCATTGATGTCCATTCTTGTTTGATACATTAGAGTAGTTAGTTGATTTGGTCTCCATTGACTCTATGTGACCCTTAGTACACATAGGACTTATGGATTGAAATTAGCTATGCCTATTTGACTTATCTTCAATGTAAGGTTGACTAAGTAGGATTAACTCTTCATAATCATCATGTGTTTGTGGTCAATAGCTAGGATAGGTAGCCTTAGCTCTCAATTACTTGCCAAGATATTTTCTTGCATTTGAAGTTTCCTTTCTTTGCATTTTATTGCTTTTGACTTTTATTGCTTTGATGTTCAATTTTTTGCATGTTTAGTTTTCATACTCTTGGTTGAGAAATTGGGTGTTTGGGTGGAATTGAGTTGTGGATGTCCATTCCACATTGTGTGAGAATAGTTAATTGGTTTGGTTTCCATTGACTCTAGTCTTTCACTAAGTAATTAGTGAGTTGGCTAGGACTTATGGATTGAGATCAATTATGCTCTTTTGACTAATTCTCAAGGAGGATTGACTAATTTGGATTGATTCCACACAATTGCCATGTTTGGGGTCCATAACTAGGATAGAAATCCTAAATTCCCCAATTCTCACTAAGAGCTCTTTTTAGTATTTAATTTCCATTTCCATTGCTTTAATTGCTTTCTTTTTAATTCTTTGCATGATCATTTAATTTCTTACTATTTGAATTTCTTGCTCTCTTGCTTTCATTCCCAAATTCCCCATGCTCTCTCATAGCTAATAATCGTACATTTCATTGCAACTCCTAGGGAAGACGACCCGAGGTTTAATTACTCTCGGTTATTTCGTATTGAATTTGATATTTGATAGTGAGAATTCATTGTTGGTTTGGATTATGCTACCAATGAATTGATTCTTCTCTTTGATTGATTCCGAACCATACAATAAATATATCTATATCACTCACCTTTAGTTAGTTATTTAGTTAGGGTTTAGTTATTTAGTTAGTTTATTTTTCTTTTTTGGTGCTAAGTGTTGGGTTAGTCCCCAACGAAATCATGGATTAGCCGTCTGAGAGACGTATATTCAAGCTGGTGGTTCATCATTGTCCAATGAAAGACGCACTCTGAACCCATGTAGAATGTGATAACCTTATGCCAGTTCAATGCATTCATATTGATAAAGGACGAATATACATCTTAGAATTAATCGAACACGGATCGAAGAGAAACAGTAATTCTTTCTTTTAATTCATAGGACTCAGCAGGGCTCCTCTCCTCAATCTAGGAGGTTTAGAAACTCATACTGATGTGAAAACAATGGTAAAAACGTGTATGGTGTATGATGTCTCTGAAAATCATGTAAAATACACTTTGAATACTAAACAGATGACTAGTAAGGGTAAAACAGTATATTTAGTGCTAAAATCTACTTCTGGGGCCCACTTGGTTAGTGTTTGGGCTGAGCTTTGATAAGATCCACGTGCTATGAGGTCTCTTGGACATGGAACGCCAGCTAGGGGGTCCTCTTTGGGCCTTTGGACGCTGAGCTCTGCTCTTTCGGCGCTGGACGCCTAGAAGAGGGTAGGAAGCTGGCATTGGACACCAGTTTTGGGCCTTCTAATCCGAAGCAAAGTATGGACTATTATATATCAGCTTTCCATAGCCATTGAGAGCACTCCATTCGAACTTCTGTAACTCCAGAAAAACTCTTCTGAATGCAGCCAAGTCAGATCTAGACAGCATTTGCAGTGCTTTCTCTGTCTCTGAATCAGACTTCTGCTCCAGCTCCCTAATTTCAGCCATAAAATACCTGAAATTTCCCAAAAACACAAAAACTCATAGTAGAATTCAAAAATGTAAATTTAACACTAAAACCTATAAAAACTTAATAAAAACTAAATAAAAACTACTAAAAACTATATGAAAGTGATGCCAAAAAGCATATAAAATATCCGCTCATCACGCGTCATCCACGCGCACGCGTGATGAGTGGCAAGTGACTCACTTAAAGTGAATTCATTGAGGGCGATTTTTGAGCTTCCAAGGCCCAAATCCAACTCATTTCTGAGGCTATTTCATACAGAATTCAAGATTGGACAATGGGGGAGCAATTAGATTAGCTTAGGATCTTGTAGGTTAGTCTTCTAGAGAGAGAAGCTCCCTCTTCTATCTAGAATTAGGGTTCTTAGGTTTATTTTCCTCTTAGATCTAGGTTTAATTTCTTGTTTCATCTTGTTTTCATTATAATTTCTTGTTCTTACATCTTTGTTCTTGTTAGTTCTCTTCTTAATTTCCCTTTTTATGCCTCTTTTTATGTTGATGCACTCTTGTTGGATTTGGAA
Organism: Arachis hypogaea; assembly: GCF_003086295.3. Classification (NCBI taxonomy): domain Eukaryota; kingdom Viridiplantae; phylum Streptophyta; class Magnoliopsida; order Fabales; family Fabaceae; genus Arachis; species Arachis hypogaea. The sequence goes on along the minus strand of NC_092048.1, from coordinate 73,211,677 downwards.
TTCCTTTAATGCAATTTGATGTTTGATGATCCTTTATTGTTGATTTGAGTGTTATTGTTATTTTCTTGCAATTGGTAGTTGTAGAATTTATTTTTCCTTGCAATTTGTTATGGTTTCCTTTTATGCCTTCCAAGTGGTTGACAAAATGCTTGTTTGGATATTAGAGTAGATTTTTGAGCATTCTTAGCTTGGAAAGAGAAATTAGGTAATCTTAAGTTATTAATACCCAATTTAGATTGGTGATCTAGAGTTGTTAGTTAATATTATTTTTTATTGACTCTAATCTCTTGCTAATTCAATTAGTAAGTTGATTAGGATTTTTGGATTGAGATTAATGATGAGCGGATAATTTATACGCTTTTTGGCATTATTTTTAGGTAGTTTTTAGTATGTTTTAGTTACTTTTTATTATATTTTTATTAGTTTTTAAATAAAAATTATATTTCTGGACTTTACTATGAGTTTGTGTGTTTTTCTGTGATTTTAGGTATTTTCTGGCTGAAATTGAGGGACCTGAGCAAAAATCTGATTCAGAGGCTGAAAAATGACTGTAGATGTTGTTGGATTCTGACCTCCCTGCACTCAAAATGGATTTTCTAGAGCTACAGAATCCCAATTGGCGCGCTCTTAATTGCGTTAGAAAGTAGACATTCTGGGCTTTCCAGAAATATATAATAGTCCATACTTTTTCCGAGATTTGATGGCCCAAACTGGCGTCAAAACGCCGGTCAGAGACCCTTTTCTGGCGTTAAACGCCAGAACTGGCATAAAAGCTGGAGTTAAACGCCCAAACTGGCACCAGAACTGGCATTTAACTCCAAGAAAAGCCTACGCACGTGAAAGCTTCAATGCTCAGCCCAAACACACACCAAGTGGACCCGGAAGTGGATTTCTGCATCAATTACTCATTTCTGTAAACCCTAGGTTACTAGTTCATTATAAATAGGACCTTTTACTATTATATTTTCATCTTTGGAACATATTATGTAACTTTTACATTCTGAGACCTCTATGGGAGGCTGTCTACTCGGCCACGTCTATCCTATTTTTACTTATGTATTTTCAACGGTGGAGTTTCTACACCCCATAGATTAAGGTGTGAAGCTCTGCTATTCTTCATGAATTAATGAAAATTACTATTGTTCTTCTCTTCAATTCAAGCTTATTCTTATTCTAAGATATTCACTCGCACTTCAACCTGATGAATGTGATGATCCGTGACACTCATCATCATTCTCACCTATGAACGCGTGCCTGACAACCACTTCCGTTCTATCTGCAATAGCTTGAGTGTGTGTCTCTTAGCCTCCTGGTTCACGACGCATGGTTGCCTCTCCTGGCAACAGAGCCCTCCATTCGTGAGATCAGAGTCTTCGTGGTATAAGCTAGAATCAATTGGCAGCATTCTTGAGATCCGGATAGTCTAAACCTTGTCTGTGGTATTCCGAGTAGGATCTGGGATGGAATGACTGTGATGAGCTTCAAACTCGCGAGTGTTGGGCGTAGTGACAGACGCAAAAGGATCAATGGATCCTATTCCAACATGAGTGAGAACCGACAGATGATTAGACCTACGTAACCCGTAGTTGGACCATTTTCACTGAGAGGACGGACGGTAGCCATTGACAACGGTGATCCCCTAACATACAGCTTGCCATGGAAAGGAGTATGAATGGTTGGAAGAAGGCAGTAGGAAAGCAGAGGTTCAGAAGCAACAAGCATCTTTATACGCTTATCTGAAACCCCACCAATGAATTACATAAGTATTTCTATCTTATTTTCTGTTTTAATTATATTTTAATTATCAAACTCATAAACATTTGAATCCGCCTGACTGAGATTTACAAGGATGACTATAGCTTGCTTCAAACCGACAATCTCTGTGGAATTGACCCTTACTCACGTAAGGTATTACTTGGACGACCCAGTGCACTTGCTGGTCAGCTGCACGGAGTTGTGTGAAAAGTGTGGATCACAATTCCGTGTACCAAGTTTTTGGCGCCGTTGCCGGGGATTGTTCGAGTTTGGACAACTGACGGTTCATCTTGTTGCTCAGATTAGGTAATTTTATTTTATTTTTAAGCTTTTTATTCTTTTTATTTTGGATAAAAAATTTCAAAAAAATTTTTCTATTCTGTTCTTCAGAATTTTTAAGAATGAATTCTAGAGTTTCAGATGATATGTAAAGTCTGGCTAGCTGTTAAGCCATGTCTAATCTTTTGGACCGAGGCTTCAACTTATCATCACAAGAGCTTGTTGATTTCTATCAATCTTCCTGTTGAATGAAATGATCTGCTAAAGCTTGGCTGGCCATTGGCCATGTCTAGTGTTTTGGACCGAAGCTTTCACTGAAAGCTTGGCTGGCTAGTAAGCCATGTCAAATTCCTGGACCGGAGTTTTAGACTAACATTGCATGATTCCTGAAATTCTCATTAAGAATTTTGAATTCCTTATTTTCTTTTTCCAAATAATTTTCGATAAAAAAATACAAAAAAATTAATAAAATCATAAAAACCAAAAATTTTGTGTTTCCTGTTTGAGTCTAGTGTTTATTTTTAAGTTTGGTGTCTTGCATATTTTTAATTTTCTTACATTTTTCAAATATATGCATTATTTTCTTCATTTATCTTCAAGTTGTTCTTGATGATTTTCTTGGGTCTGATCTTTAAATTCTCTTGTTTTGTGTCTTTTGTTGTTTCTCATTGCATTCTCAATTTGTTAGTGTCTCTAATATGAAAATTTCTAAGTTTGGTGTCTTGCATGCATTGTTTATTTGATCTTAGTCTTCCATGATTAGCTTCATTTTGTTGTTTCTCGTCATTAAAAATTCAAAAAATTTTCAAAATTATGTCTTTTCAAGTCAATAATACAGAGAATTGAAGATTCAGAACATGCAGCAGAGGAATTACAGAGAAAAAGCTGGGCGTTCAAAACACCCAGTGAGAAAGGAATTCTGGCATTTAAACGCCAACCAGGGTACTTGGCTGGGTGTTAAATGCCCAAAAGGGTAGTAATTTGGGCGTTAAACGCCCATAATGGTATTTAAAGCCAGGACAACACAAGGAAGGTAAGTTAGTTTTTAATTCAAATCTTTTTCAAATTTTCATAATTTTTCAAAATCAAATCTTTTTCAATTCATATTTTTTTTAATCATATCTATTTCAAAATCAAATCTTTTCCATTTTTTTCTCACTATTTTTGAAAATCCTTGCTACCAATTAATGATTTGATTCAAAAATTTCAAGTTTCTTACTTCTTTGTTAAGAAAGGTTCAATATTTGAATTTTAGAATCATATCTTTTAAATTTCTTGTTAGCCAAGTCATTAATTTTAAAAATCAAATCTTTTTAAATTATTTTTCAATCATATCTTCTCAATCACATCTTTTTCAAAATAATTTTCAATCATATCTTTTTGATTGGTAAGTTCAAAATCTTTTTCAAAATCACTTAACCACTTTCTCACTTTTAATTTTCGAAAACCATCAACCACTTTTTCAAAATTCCTTTTAATTATTTTAATTTTTTTTATTTTGTTTTCGAAAATTTCCCCACCTCCTCACCCTCTTCTATTTAAGGACTAACACTTCTCCTCTATTAGCAATTCGGACTCTCTCCCTCTCTATAAGTTCAAATTCTCCTCTCTACCTCATCCTTCCATTCTTCTTTTCCTCTAACAACTCAAGGAATCTCTATACTGTAACTGGTGCACGAAATTGTGATCTCAATGGCGCCAAAAACTTGGTACACACTATCATAATCTCAATTCTTCTTCACAACTTTGCACAACTAACCCGCAAGTGCACTGGGTCGTCCAAGTAATAAACCTTACGTGAGTAAGGGTCAATCCCACGGAGATTGTCGGCTTGAAGCAAGCTATGGTCATCCTTGTAAATCTCAGTCAGGCGGATTCAAATGGTTATGGGATTTTGATAATTAAAATATAAATAAATATAAAATAAGATAGAGATACTTATGCAATTCATTGGTGAAAATTTCAGATAAGCGTATGGAGATGCTTTGTTCCTTCTGAATCTCTGCTTTCCTACTGCCTTCATCCAATCATTCATACTCCTTTCCATGGCAAGCTGTATTTTGGGCATCACCGTCGTCAATGGCTACCTCCCGTCCTCTCAGTGAAAATGGTCCAAATGTGCTGTCACCGCACGACTAATCATCTGTCGGTTCTCACTCATGTTGGAATAGGATCCGTTGATCCTTTTGCGTCTGTCACTATGCCCAGCACTCGTGAGTTTGAAGCTCGTCACAGTCATCCCATCCTGGATCCTACTTGGAATACCACAGACAAGGTTTAGATGTTTCGGATCTCAAGAATGGCCGCCAATAATTCTAGCTTATACCACAAAAACTCTAATCTGAACCAGGAGCCCAAGAGATAAATGCTCAAGCTATTGCAGATAGAACGGAAGTGGTTGTCAGGCACGCGTTCATAGGCGAGAATGATGATGAGTGTCACGGATCATCACATTCATCAGGTTGAAGTACGAGTTAATATCTTGGAATAAGAATAAGCTTGAATTGAATAGAAAAACAATAGTACTTTGTATTAATTCATGAGGAACAACAGAGCTCCACACCTTAATCTATGGGGTGTAAAAACTCCACCGTTGAAAAATACATAAGTGATAATGGTGTTCATTGGCTTCGGCCCCAGAGGGGGAACCAGAATGACCAAGACGCAAATATAATAGTAAAAAGTCCTATTTATAATAAACTAGTTACTAGGGTTTACAGAGATGAGTGAACGATGCAGAAATCCACTTCCTGGCCCACTTGGTGTGTGCTTGGACTGAGCATTGAGCTTTCATGTGTAGAGACTCTTTTTGGAGTTAAACTCTAGGTTGTAGCCTGTTTCTGGCGTTTAACTCTGATTTGCAACCTGTTTCTGGTGTTTAACTCCAGAATAGGGCAGGAAATTAGCATTTGAACGCCAGTTTGCGTCATCTAAACTCGAGCAAAGTATAAAATATTATATATTGCTGGAAAGCTCTGAATGTCTACTTTCCAATGCATTTGAGAGCGCGCCAATTGGGTTTTTGTAGCTCCCGAAAATCCACTTCGAGTGTAGGGAGGTCAGAATCCAACAACATCTGTGATGAGCGGATAATTTATACGCCTTTTGACATTGTTTTTAGTATGTTTTTAGTAGGATCTAGTTACTTTTAGGGATGTTTTTAATAGATTTTGTGTTAAATTCACATTTCTAGACTTTTCTATGAGTTTGTGTGTTTTTCTGTGATTTCAGGTATTTTCTGGCTGAAATTGAGGGACTTGAGCAGAAATCAGATTCAGAGGTTGAAAAAGGACTGCTGATGCTGTTGGATTCTGACCTCCCTTCACTCAAAGTAGATTTTCTGGAGCTACAGAACTCAAAATGGCGCGCTTCGAATTGCGTTGGAAAGTAGACATCCAGAGCTTTCCAGAAATATATAATAGTCCATACTTTGGCCAAGAATTGATGACGTAAACTGGCGTTCAACGCCAGCTTTCTACCCAAATCTGGCGTCCAGCGCCAGAAAAGGATCCAAAACCAGAGTTGAACGCTCAAACTGGCACAAAAACTGGCGTTCAACTCCACAAATGGCCTCTGCACGTGCAACACTTAAGCTCAGCCCAAACACACACCAAGTGGGCCCTGGAAGTGGATTTATACATCAAATACTTACTCATGTAAACCCTAGTAGCTAGTTTATTATAAATAGGACCTCTTACTATTGTATTAGGCATCTTTGGATTACCTTATGATCCTTTGATCACGTTTTAGGGGGCTGGCCATCTCGGCCATGCCTGGACCTTCACTTATGTATTAACGGTAGAGTTTCTACACTCCATAGATTAAGGTGTGGAGCTCTGCTGTTCCTCAAAGATTAATGCAAAGTACTACTATTTTCTATTCAATTCTTCTTATTTCGCTTCTAAGATATCCATTCGCACCCAAGAACGTGATGAAGGTGATGATTATGTGTGACGCTCATCACCATTCTCCCCTATGAACGCGTGCTTGACAAACACTTCTGTTCTACATGAATTAAGCTAGAATGAGTATCTCTTAGATCTCCTAACCAGAATCTTCGTGGCGTAAGCTAGAATGATGGCGGCATTCAAGAGAATCCGGAAGGTCTAAACCTTGTCTGTGGTATTCTGAGTAGGATTCAATGATTGAATGACTGTGACGAGCTTCAAACTCGCGAGTGCTGGGCGTTAGTGACAGACGCAAAAGGAGGGTGAATCCTATTCCAGCATGATCGGGAACCGACAGATGAATAGCCGTGCCGTGACAGGGTGCGTGAGCAGATTATTCACTGAGATGAGGGGATGTAGCCACTGACAACGGTGATGCCCTTGCATACAGCCAGCCATGGAAAGGAGTAAGACTGATTGGATGAAGATAGCAGGAAAGCAGAGGTTCAGAGGAACGAAAAGCATCTCCATTCGCTTATCTGAAATTCCTACCAATGATTTACATAAGTATCTCTATCCCTCTTTTATTATATCATATTCGAAAACACCTTTATCATTTTATATCCGCCTAACTGAGATTTACAAGGTGACCATAGCTTGCTTCATACCAACAATCTCCGTGGGATTCGACCCTTACTCACGTAAGGTATTACTTGGACGACCTAGTGCACTTGCTGGTTAGTTGTATCGAAGTTGTGACAGACTGTAAAACTAGATCAGAGTATCTGGCCTAAGAAGCCATTACCAGAGATCACAATTTCGTGCACCAATCTGCAGCCTCTGAATCAGATTTTTGCTCAAATCCCTCAATTTCAGCCAAAAAAAAACCTGAAATCACAGAAAAACACACAAACTCATAGTAAAGTCCAGAAATGTGAATTTTGAATAAAAACTAATAAAAATATAATAAAAATTAACTAAAACATACTAAAAACTACATAAAAACAATGCCAAAAAGTGTATAAATTATCCGCTCATCAGTAACATAGAGGATTCCATACTTTCTTGTTCTCTTCTCTTTCATATGAGCAGGAACAAGGACAAAGAAATTCTTGTTGAAGCTGATCCTGAACCTGAAAGGACCTTGAAGAGAAAGCTAAGAGAAGCTAAAGCACAACTCTCTGGAGAGGACCTAACAGAAATTTTCGAAAAAGAAGACATGGCAGCCAAAAATAATGACAATGCCAATAAAGTAAGGAAGATGCTTGGTGACTTTATTGCACCTTCTTCTTACTTTTGTGGAAGGAGCATCTTAATTCCTGCAATTGGAGCAAACAACTTTGAGCTTAAGCCTCAATTGGTTTCTCTAATGTAGCAAAATTGCAAGTATCATGGACTTCCATTGGAAGATCCTCATCAGTTTTTAGCTGAATTCTTGCAAATCTGTGACACTGTTAAGACCCATGGAGTTGACCCTGAAGTTTACAGACTTATGCTCTTCCCTTTTGCTGTAAGAGACAGAGCTAGGACATGGTTGGACTCACAACCTAAAGAAAGCCTGAACTCTTGGGAAAAGCTGGTCAATGCCTTCTTAGCAAAGTTCTTTCCACCTCAAAAATTGAGTAAGCTTAGAGTGGAAGTCCAAACCTTCAGACAGAAGGAAGGCGAATCCCTCTATGAAGCTTGGGAAAGATACAAGCAACTGATCAGAAAGTGTCCTTCTGGCATGCTTTCAGAATGGAGCATCATATGCATATTCTATGATGGTCTATCTGAACTGTCCAAGATGTCATTGGACAACTCTGCTGGTGGATCTCTTCATTTGAAAAAGACGCCTGAAGAAGCCCAGGAACTCATTGAAATGGTTGCAAATAACCAATTCATGTACACTTCTGAAAGGAATCCTGTAAATAATGGGACAACTCAGAAGAAAGGAGTTCTTGAGATTGATACTCTGAATGCCATGCTGGCTCAGAATAAAATATTGACTCAACAAGTCAATATGATTTCTCAGAGTCTGACTAATACGCATGAAAACTTGTCTCTCAACAAATCTCCCTCAGCAAGTGTACCGAATTGTCGTCAAGTAAAAACTCACAATAGAGTGAGGTCGAATCCCACAGGAATTGATTGGTCAAGCAACTTTAATTAGAAGAATGTTCTAGTTGAGCGAAGCAGAATTTGGTTTGAGTGTTGCAGGAAATTAAATGGCGAGAAAGTAAATAGCAGAAAATGTAAATGCCAAAAGTAAAGAGCTGAAAGTAAATGGCAGAAGGTAAATTGCAGAATTTAAATGGGAATGGGGAAGATGCTCATAAAAGTAAATTGTAGAAATTAAAGAGAATGGGTAAGATCAGAAATGGGGATTCATTGGGCGTAGGAGATGTTGCATTCTCCGGATCAAGTTCATTTCCATCTCTTCCTCAATCAATGCATTCATTGATCTCCTTGGCAATCTTAAGTGATCGAATTCCAATTCCTTAGCAATTCAATCTCTCAAATCTTGATCAATAGCCAATTCCTTGGTCAATTACTCATGAGAAGAGATGAAGTATGGTCATTGATTATACCACATGCATTCCCAAATCAAGTGTTAGTAGGATTATAGTCACCATATCCAACCAAACCCAATTTGGTCCAACATGAGAAAGCATTTCTAGTATGATCTCTTCATTCCTCTTAACGTGGCCAATTGTGAGCTTGGTCCAACGTTAGTAACAAAGGTAAGTGTCACTAACGTTGGCTTCATTTCTTTCTTCCACGTTAGAGTTCACGTTAACTTAGTTAACGTGACTCTTAACGTGGGCTATTATGGCTTCGAGGGCGTTATTGGCGATTACTTTTCTCATTAACTTTGCAGGTTAGCTCCCATTCCACGTTAGAGGTCACGTTAGTTAAACTAACGTGGCTGCTAACGTGGTTCTTCCTTGCTTCCTTTGTCCTGAAATCAAGCAATAAAGTGCATCAAAGCTCTAGTCCTAGTCATGGGAAATGCATCATCCAATTTGTCATTAAATTCATGCAAAATCCTCATGAAATCATGTAAAGTGCACAATGTATGCTTGAATCAAGATGTAAGTGAAATTCTACCCAAAACTTGCTTATTCCCTAAGAAAATACATGAAACTACCCTAAAAACAATAAAGAAAAGGTCAGTAAAACTGGCCAAAATGCCCTGGCATCACAACACCAAACTTAAAGCTTGCTTGTCCCTAAGCAAGTACTGGAACAAGAGAAAGATGAATGGAATGCCAAGAGAAATGAGTCATTATTGTGGAAGTTATGTCCTTTGATTTTATGGTGGTTTCATGCATAGCAACTTAGGTTCATTCCTTCACTGGCTTTCAGACCTTTATCATGTCCTAGAACACTCACTTGATTGCATCCCATGAGACTTTTATTTATTGATCCTTTTTGTTATTTCAGGGCTTGTTTGTGTTCTTAGACTAGGTGCTCTGTGAGGGGGCGACTCTTTAAGATAAGCTTTCAGCCAGCACTCCCGAACCAGTTGGTTCAAGGTGCTAGGTGTTGAGACACCCCTAAGGACTTACTCCCTCAAGTCTCTTTCCCCCATACATACACACCACAGGCACATGGTTTGTTTATTTTCTTTCTTGAGACCTTGGTGTCCAGCACCTCTTTGGGTTACTAAATGTTCTGTAGCAAGGTTGCTCTTGATAGTGGATTTTCAGTTGATAATCCCGGGTTAGTTAACACAAGTTACCAAGTGATGAAGCACTCCTACGAACTTATTCATCCAAGCAGATCCTTGGTACAGGAGCACCACAGACACATCTCTCAAGTTTCAAACCCTTGGTTCCTAGCCTTATTCTTTATTACTTTTCTTTCTTTTTCAACTCTTATTGTTCTTTTCCCCTTTTTCTTATTAGGATCTTGTTATTTAGCTAGTCTCATGGGGTGTGTTTCAAGCATATGATTCAGGCCAGATAGTTATCTTCCCACCCTTGTTGGTGAACCAACTTAGCTAACTTATGACCACATCACAAACTAAGGAATTTACTCCACAATATGAACTCCACTCTGGTCTTTGATAACAATCATTCTCTTTTTATTTGATTCAAAAGGGAGACAAGCAACACAATAAGTAGGATGGAATTGAAAATAGGCAACTTGACTAGTAATCATAGACCTAGGCAATGAAAAACTTAAAGTCAGAATTGAAAATTTCTAAACTACCATGGAAAATGTTCTATTTCATACATGATTTTCCTTATTTAAAGCTTGAAAAATATGGAACAAAGAGGGAACTCCACCACCTTTTACTCATGGGGTTGTCCATGCTCTTCCTCTTGCTTGTCCTCTTTGTGTTTCTCTTGAGTGCTTGTACTCCCACTTCCCTTGCCTTTTCCAATCAACTTCTTCCAAAAACCAGCATCTTCCATCTTTTTTTTCAATGTTTTATTCTGCTGTTTCACCTTTCTTTCTTCTTGTTCTACAAAATCTTTTTGGACCTCATCATATGTAGGGATGGCATAGTATAGATTATGCATATGACTAGTCATGTAGTTCAACTTGGCTTGAGTGTTTATGTTGAACTCCTCCTTATGTAGTTGTCGTCCTTCATTAAGTACACTAAACTCATTGAATGCCTTCGTCTGAGCTAGCTGGCATTGGTTGAGTTCTTGAAGGCGCTTATCTTGATGCTCTTGCCTTTCAGACACTTGATTGATGGCTTGAGTGAGCTGGGAATAATGTTCCATTTGCTGTTTCTGCCACTCCCCTTGTTGATTCATCCAATTAGAAAGGAGTTCTTCTTGACGATCCATCCTTTGAGCTTGAACATGCAGTTGTTGTTCTTGTCCCTCCATATAACTCCTTGCTAGTTCCTCAATGGCTCCATGAATGTGATTCAGGTTTATGTTGGTTGGGTCATAATATTCTCTTTGTTGGTGTTCTTCGTGATGAGATTCTTCTTGGTAGGCTCCTTCTTTTGGTTTTTGCTTTCCTATTTGAGGTCTTCTTTGTTGTTGGGCAGGCGTAGTATAGATCAGACGCTGAAGTGTAACTAGCCTCCCAAGGTTCACCCAGTTTGGATTGCTATCCTCGAAGACTACCTTGGTCTTTGTACACAATCTGAGAATGGTGCTGGGGTACCAAAGCCTGGCACCCGAATCAACCTTCTCAGCTGACTCTTGAATCCCCTCAGCTATGAGTTCATGCACATTGATTTCTCCACCCTGTACTAGGCAATGTACCATAGTCGCTCGATTAATATTGACCTCTGAATTATTTGCAGCTAGGAGAATAGACCTCCTCACGAGTTCAAACCATCCCTTGGCTTCCGGGCTAAGGTCTCCCCTCTTGATGAACCGGGGTCTCTTATCCGCATACCTTTCCCAGTCAGCTCCTATGACACATATGTCAGTCACTATTTCTTTGAGTTCATCATTGTCAGGGCTCTTACTTATCCTTGCATGATAACTAAGCTCATCAAAATGTGGTGATTTCAGCTGAAAAGTTCTTGTTATAGCATTTGGGCTGAAGTCCACCTCTCTTCCTCTTACGTAACTTTTGAAGGTTGGGGCCTTGGTTTTGTCTTCTCTAACCACATTTGCATAGAACTCTTTGATGAGGTTTGCATTGATCTTCCCCTCTGGGTTCGTGAGCCTTTGCCACCCTCTTTGTTCAATCTTCTCTCGAATCTGTGGGCACTCATCCTCGTCAATTTGGAACGTTAACTCAGGCAGTATCTTCTTGAGCTTTATCCGATCAAATTTGAGTTCATAGAATGCAGTTTTGAATCTCTTCTCATTGAAAGGAATGCTCTCCACTGGTTCCTTCCTCTTTTGCCTTTTGGATCTTGATGATGCCATGAGCTTGAGTTTGCTGTGTGAAAAGGGTGGAGGGTACGGATAGATGAGGAATTCGGTTGGTTAGGACAAGGTGTAATGAAGGAATTCGGATGCAAAAGGTGTGAAGTGTGAGAAATGGCACTTTGGGTGTGAAGGGGAAGTACGGACTAGGACTCACTTATATAGGGAAGTGAGGAGGAAATGAAAGGTGTGGATTGCCGTGGTGGTTGTTTGACAGACGGTTGGGGTTTTGTGTGGAATAAGCACAAGGTTTGCCAACTTTATGATGGGGTTGGTTCAGTTTCCAAGTTTGTTCTTCTTCCAATGTTGCATGGCAACCATTCCCAATGCATTCCCCCTTGAGACACGTGCGAAATATTCTTCTTTTTGCGTTATCCGAACCCTTCAATGCCCCATCAATGATCCTACAAAATAAAAAAATGATTAAAAACACACTTGTAGGAAGTGGCGGCAAAATTTAAAGAATAACTACTTTTTAAAGTTTTTGTTTTAACTAACTAAGTGCCATTAATTAGTGCAAACCAACTGACTAGCTCAACATCCATGTGTACAACATTTGCAACACCAAACTTAGTTTGGTGCTGTGTGATGTAAAAGAATTGTTCAAGGCCTCTAAGAGTGACATGATATGGGTTACAATGATGTTCTCTTAGTGTGCCTTGAACACCAAACTTGTTCTTCACTATATGTTGCACACAATGACTCATACAAATGCATATCAAGTTGATTTGAAATTCATGAACCTTGCATTATTAACTAATCTAAAAGCATATAAAACATGGGTTGCCTCCCATAAAGCGCTTCTTTAGCGTCACTAGCTTGACGTTTTGCCTTTATCAGGGTGGTTGGTAATGCTTCAAATCTTCCCCTCTTGCAGTAGACCTATATCTGTAACGACCCAATTTTCAGTACGCCTAGGACATACCAGAAACCGAGTGCTACCAATTTGTCATCCTAATTATTATCTATTATTTATTATATGAGCCTGATTCGTTGTTAAAAGCGTAGTTAGTTAGTGAGGTACTTTTTTTTTCCTGAAAACGTTTGGATTAATAAACATAATCATTTATAATCAATTCACAAATAAAAACAGATAAAACAGTTATAAACAATCACACATAAATACATCACAAGCAGCTAACAACATTCAGTGATCCAGCCTTTATTAGAGTATAGACTTTTAGTTAGAACACCCCTACATATAGCTAGATAATAACTATATACATATACATACATACAACATCCCAGGTCTTGACCTATTCAAGAGGTCCCTAGGCTGGCACCTAGGCTAGCCTAGACTCTATACTCACCTAGTCCCTCTAAACTACTAAAGCGAGGGAAAGTACGTTCTAGGTCTTCAAAACTCAAGTCAAGTGGAACGTCATCAAAAGATAGAACATCATCTGCTACTCCTCTGCACGATCAGACTTTTCCATAGGACGTCTCTCTGGTACCTCATGAAGTAGCCACACAATAGGAATCTCGTACACAGGATTTAGGTTAAAGTGCGCATACGAACGGGGTGCAGACGTTGGCTGGTCTCACAGTATATACATATAATCAGAGAACGATATTCACCCTAGACTCAGAAGACTGCCTAGAGTGGAATCCCTTTTTGCGTACAATCATCAGCGAACTACGGAAAGGAACTCTTACTTCCATCTGAAGGGGAAAGGGAGAGAGAAGGGGTAAGAAGAGGTAAGAACTCTTACTTCCATTTGAGACAGCCTCTGCTTACTGCAGGAAAATATATATATACTCTGCTCTGCACTAGGGAAGCGGAAAATAGCTGTAGGTAACTTAGTTTCCCTACAGAACTCTGGGTTGCATTAAGCAACTAATATATAATAAATATAGCTCTGGGTTGCATCAAGCAACTAATATATATATAAATATAGCTCTGGGTTGCTTCAAGCTACTAATATATATATAAATATAGCTCTGGGTTGCTTCAAGCAACTAATATATATAAATATAGCTCTTTATTATATTACTCTTCTATTTATATCTCTTTACTCTGTTCTGGTTTCTCTTTTCTCTGTATCTCTTTACTCTATTTTAAATACTCTGTTCTCTGTATCTCTTTTCTCTTCTCTGATTACTCTTTTCATCTGTATCTATATTACTCTTTTTCTCTTTATCTCTTTACTTTACTCTGGTTACTCTATTTTCTGTGTTTCTCTACTCTGCTCTGATTTCTCTGCTTAACGTATGTATTTAAAGTTTATGTAAATTTCGGTATGAATAGTTAGCCTGTCCCAAGTATAGGTTCATTAAGTCTATACTGAAACAGTTTAACTTTTCATATAATACCTAACCCTAGTTGCAACTCAAGGACTAACTATGTTGCCCTAGTTCGTTCACTAATTTCTGTCTGTTTTTCTGTTATTAAAACCTTACAGACTTTTCTTTAGTTTTTATCTTTTCTTCAACTTTTTATCTTTCTTTTATCTTTGCCTCACTAATATGTTCTTACCACTCCCTAAGTGTTTATGAAGGTAATTATGAGATTCTGCGCTTAAAGTTGTCTTTTTAAAGCTTTTACAGAAAACTGCCTTTTTCGCATTATTTTATTATTTTTATTAAAATATTATTTTTAATTAAATATTATTATTTAATATTTTATTATTATTTATTATTTTATTATTAAATTTTCGAAAATTAACTTTACTTTAACCTTTAACCTTTAAAATTCACTTTTTACCACCCGTAACTTTTAATATTTCTACTTTTACCATCCTAACTTTTAGAAATTACAAAATAACCCCCCAAACACCAAAATATTTACTTTCTTGCCCTTTTATGGATCAAAAAGGTGTTCTTCATTGTTCTTCACCACACTCAAAGTGTTCTTCGTGTTCTTCGTAAATTCTTCAGATTCTTTCTTTGTTTTTACCCGTTTTTCAGTCTTTTCAGCAACCGATTTTTACCATAAATCAAAATAAATTTCCTGCCACTAAAACCCCATCTTTTCTACATGATTTTAACACAAATTGAACCTCAATTTAAGCTCTAGGGTTTCATTTTCCAGCAGCCACAAGAACACACATTCATAGCTTGAATTTCATCAAATTTTCCCCAAAATTTCAACAAGATCTACTCATACAAACAATCAATTTCAAGCACATCCAAACCATATCATAATCACACAACTCAAATACAATCAATCAAGATTAAATTCGTCAATCCCTACCTGGTTTTGCTGCTCCTAATTCGGTTAAACTTTCAGGTGGTCCTTAAGCACTTTTTCCTCCTAAATCACATCAACAACAACTTTAAATCCAAAAACTCTCAACTGACCAAATCTCACTCAGTATGTTAGTAAGAGATATCTCACCTTAGACTTGCTGAAAATTCACGTTTCTTGGCCCTCAAGTCAAGTTAAGCATGATTCCTAAGGAAGAACATCAAGAAAACACATGTTTTGCATGGTTTTCCTTGAAAACCGAATTGAAATGGGAGGGAGACAGCCATCTCACCTTATTTCCATCCTTGATAAGTTACATGGTTATGTAGAGGAAGAAGAGAGGATCATTTTGGTGAAATCGGAGTTTTGATTTGAGTTTTAGTTCAGAAGAAATCAAGCTTTGAAGATTAAGTGTTCATGAAAGTTTCTCTCTTTTCTCTCTTGTTATTTTCGGCCAAAATGATGAAATGAGACAGCCTTGGAGGTCTTGGAGGTGTAAGGTGAGTTGTGATTGGTTGGCTTGGAGGTGGATTAAAATAATATTAAAATATGTCTGGTGTACAACTACTAAAACTAGGTGTACCGGAACACTCGTAAAAACATCTCTAAAAAATTATTTTCTGAGCTACTAGCATAAATGACACTAGTAACATATTTATTATGAGAATAGAACATGTATAATGAGGCCTTAGCATTGCTAAATTCATCAGAGAGTGCTGGTGTTAAGCTGCACCAGTAAACCGTAAACCCGGTTAAACCGATTTTCTATTTTTAACAAAAATAGACCAGGTAACCTTATAATATCATTCAAGCATTTTCTAATACTAATATAATGATAATATTATACTATTATCTCTCTCCTCTCATGAATCGAGTCCGGTTTGTCAAATAGAGACTATTTACGAAAATCAGAATCAAAACTGCCAACCGATACGGTTCAAAAACTAGGTTCTACGCGATTGCATTATCGAGCTTGCCTCAAAGGAGGTTATAGCTTAAGGATGACATAATGATAATGAGGATTGAGATGCTTGATGATATAGCAGAGGTGTTCCCTTTACTGATCTTCTGGAGAAATCCGTACTTTCAGAAAAGATCTCATGTACTCGAAAATCAGGGTTGTTACATTCTACCCTCCTAAAAGAAAATTTTGCCCTCAAAATTTCAGTTACCTAGGAATAAATGTGGGTAATCAGCTTTCATCTTATCTTCCAGTTCCCAAGTGTGCTCTTCCTCTCCTCTTGGTTCCCATGCTACTTTGACTAAGCGAACAGTCTTGCCTTTTAGCTGCTTATCACTTCTTTCTACGATCTGAACCGGTGATACTTGATATGTCAAATCATTTCATAACTGTACTGTCTCTGGTTGTAAAATGTGACTCTTGTCAGGAATATATTTCTTAAGTTGTGAGACATGAAAAACATCATGAAGGTTTGATAAATAAGGAGGAAGGACTATTTGATAAACTACTAGACCGACTCTTTTAAGTATTTGGAAAGGTTCTATGTATCGTGGGTTAAGCTTTTTAGTCTTAAGGGCTCTACCTATTCTAGTAATCGAGGTTACTTCTAGAAAGACACGGTTTCCGTCACTAAACTCTAAGGGTCTACGTCTATTATCGGCATAGCTCTTTTGACGGCTTTGTGCTGTCTGGATCTTCCGATGAATCTCCTTTATCTTCTCAGTAGTTTCTTACACTAAGTCTGGACCTAAGACACTAGCTTCTCCATCGTCATTCCAACACAATGGTGTCCGACATCTTCTTCCATAGAGAGCTTCATATGGTGCCATCCCGATACTTTATTGGAAACTGTTGTTGTAGACGAATTTGACCAAAAGCAAATACTTATCCCAGCTGCTTTGATTGTCTATCATACATGATCGTCACATGTCTTCTAACGTCTGGATTGTCTGCTCTGATTGTCCGTCTATCTGAGGATGGTATGCTATACTCGTGTGCAATTCTGTTTCCAACACTTTCTGAAAAGCTCCCCAAAATCTAGTAGTAAACCTCGAAACTCGATCTGAGACAATTTATGAAGGTATCCCATGTAGTCGTACGATTCCTTGAATATATATTCGTTCCAGCCTTTCTAAAGTATAGTCAACTCGAATCGGAAGGAAGTGCGCTGACTTTGTCAACCTGTCCACAATTACCCAGATGGCATCGTGTCCAGTTGAGGTCCTTGGCAATCCCATGACAAAATCCATAGAAATCTGCTCCCATTTCCATTGTGGTATTTCTAAGGGTTGCAGGGTTCCTGACAACTTCTGATATTCCACCTTCATCTTCTGGCAGGTTAAACATTTTGAGACATAATCAGCTACTTCTTTCTTTAAGCCCGGCCACCAGAACATTTGTTTCAAATCTCGATACATCTTTGTCACTCCAGGATGCATAGAAAATCTACTTTGGTGAGCTTCAGCAAGAATCTTTTGTCACAATTCTCCAGAGTTAGGCACACAAATTCTTTTCTTGTACCTCCATAGGCCACTACGATCCTATCTCACAGCTTCTTCAGCTCTGCAAGCAATGGTGACATCCAATACAGTGCTATGGAAATCGGTCCAGCTCCAGGTACTAGATCAATGCTGAATTCTATCTCTCGCTGAGGAGGAGACTCAGGTATGTCATCCAAGAAAACATTAGGAAATTCCTTCATCATTCAGATTCATTCTAAGCTTAATTCACTATCATTCGAGCTAGCCACTAACAGAACATACCCCTCACAATCACTCCCGCCTAAGGTAACTCTTACAGAATTCAGATATAAGGTGCGGGACAGAAATGGTTTAGTACATAGACTATCAGATGGAATAACAGCAGTTCTTTTAAAATAAACAAGGAAAACATGATACTTAGATAACCAATCTAATCCTAAAATAACTTCTAAACCATATAGAGACAAACAGATTAGATAGTGTATAAAAGTCCTGTTCCTAATAGCGAATGGTACTTGCAGGCACACTAAACTGGTCAAAGCATTTTGGGATGCAGGTGTGTGGACAATCAAGTAAAAATTCAATATAAAGAAATATAATCCTAACTCGTGAGCAATAGTTAGAGAAATAAAGAATGTGATGCACCCGAATCATACAGTACAGTTAGAAATCGATTCTTGACATAACCTGACCTTGAATGAGGGCGTTCGATTGCACAACATCGTCAATAGTGATAGCAAACACTCGTCCTTATTGCGGGGTTCTAACTGAATTTTGAGTAAATCCCTTCGGACAATCCTTGGCAATATGTCCAAGTTCTCCACAAGCATAGCAGTTAGGTGATCCAAACTGGCAAGATCTGTTATCATGCTCTTTTCCACATTGCTTACATGCAGTGTTTATGTAAGCCTGATGGGCTCATTTACCATTGCCTTGCCTTACTTTACCTCCATTCTTACCTGTACAGCGAGCAGTAATGTTACCAACTTGTAGGTTCTTATGTTGTCGTATGCCATGCGCTTTAAAATGCACCCTTCTTCCAGCTGCCTGATGATTGCTAAGATGCCTTGGTGGAAATCCTTGGCGACTCACCTTGGCCACAGTCACTTTCTTAATACATTCTTCTACTAACTTACTCTTGTTGACTAATTCAGCAAAATTACGTATCTCCAGCGGAACTATTGAACTCATCAGATCATCACGAAGGCCTCCTTCAAACTTCAAGCACTTCCATTCTTAAAAGTCAGCAGGATTCCCTTGGCAGATCTTAGAGAAACGACACAAGTCATCGAAATTACAAGCATACTCAGCAACAGTCATACCCCCTTGCCTCAGCTGCATAAGCTCTATCTCTTTAGCATCACGCACTGCTCTTGGGAAATATTTCTTGTAGAATTCATCTTTAAAAATATCCCAAGGAATGTCACCTTCATTATGTTGTAGCAGTCGTTGTATCCCCTGCCACCAGTACTCAGCTTCTCCCTCGAGCATATAAGTAGCAAACTCCACGTGTTGTCCTTCCGGAACATGCTGCGCTCTCAGTGATCGTTCAATACCTTGAAACCAGTTATCAGCGTCAGTCGCAACGAGTGTACCCTTAAACTTAGGCGGATTAACCTTCAGAAAGGTCGCAAGGGTCATAGGTCTTTTAGGATGCCCTAAGTTATTCTCATCATTCCCATTATCTTCTCCATATTCATTCTCGTTCCTATTTCTCACTCCGAGACGTTCAACAGCCCTAGCCACTGCTACAGCAGCTTCACGCACTACTTCAGCCACGTTGTTCATGGTAGCCATAAACGTTTCCTGTTCCCTCTCGTAGTTAACATTAGGAATTCCTTCCCGTACGCCTCGTCTCCGTGAACCCATTGTAGTCTTGTTCACACCAAACAATCATTGTTAAGGTGATCAGTCTTAACACTTCAAGTCAAGTGTGAACATTCCCAAAATGAAAACACAGAGACAATCATGCAACATATATCACTGGGATATCCTATATGCATGAGACACACAACAGAGTATGCAATGAAGCATAGTCAGTCCACTCCCCAGGCTCTACTGGGAACGAACTGCTCTGATACCAAATTGTAACGACCCAATTTTCAGTACGCCTAAGACATACCAGACACTGAGTGCTACCAATTTGTCATCCTAATTATTATCTATTATTTATTATATGAGCCTGATTCATTGTTAAAAGCGTAGTTAGTTAGTGAGGTACTTTTCTTTCCTAAAAATGTTTGGATTAATAAACATAATCATTTATAATCAATTCACAAATAAAAACAGATAAAACAGTTATAAACAATCACACATAAATACATCACAAGCAGCTAACAACATTCAGTGATCCAGCCTTTATTAGAGTATAGACTTTTAGTTAGAACACCCCTAGATATAGCTAGATAATAACTATATACATATACATACATACAACATCCCAGGTCCTGACCTGTTCAAGAGGTCCTTAGGCTGGCACCTACGCTAGCCTAGACTCTATACTCATCTAGTCCCTCTAAACTACTAAAGCGAGGGAAAGTACGTTCTAGGTCTTCAAAACTCAAGTCAAGTAGAACGTTATCAAAAGATAGAACATCATCTGCTACTCCTCTGCATGATCAAACTTTTCCACAGGACGTCTCTCTGGTACCTCATGAAGTAGCCACACAATAGGAATCTCGTACACAGGATTTAGGTTAAAGTGCGCATACGAACGGGGTGCAGACGTTGGCTGGTCTCACAGTATATACATATAATCAGAGAACGATATTCACCCTAGACTCAGAAGACTGCCTAGAGTGGAATCCCTTTTTGCATACAATCATCAGCGAACTACGGAAAGGAACTCTTACTTCCATCTGAAGGGGAAAGGGAGAGAGAAGGGGTAAGAACTAGGGAGTTCTTAGTAGGGCCGGGGTTATTAGTTACGTTCATTTATTTGGGGTCAATTAGTAGACAAATAACATAATATAGCGAAGCAGTAAACAGAAGATAAAGATAGAAAGAGAAAGTAGAGAGAAAAGAAAGCAGAACACAAACAAAAGAATACAAGAAAATAAAGCACAGAAATAGCATACGAGCAGACAAACATAAAGAAGTAGATCACACACAGAAAGGAATGCAACAGAGAATGATGCGCAGACAAGAATGATGCATGTCTAGCCCTAGCGCAGGCCATGAGCTCATGTGTCGATTGGCTGCCCGCAATCCCGACATTTATCCGGTCACGAGTAATCCCGATTTCCCGGATACGATTTTCCGTTCCTAAATAAATGCGCATATAATAATAGCCACTCAATTGAGACAGCCTCTGCTTACTGCAGGAAAATATATATATACTCTGCTCTGCTCTAGGAAAGCGGAAAATAGCTGTAGGTAACTTAGTTTCCCTACAGAAACTCTGGGTTGCATTAAGCAACTAATATATATTAAATATAGCTCTGGGTTGCATCAAGCAACTAATATATATATAAATATAGCTCTGGGTTGCTTCAAGCAACTAATATATATAAATATAGCTCTTTATTATATTACTCTTCTCTTTATATCTCTTTACTCTGTTCTGGTTTCTCTTTTCTCTGTATCTCTTTACTCTGTTTTAATTACTCTATTCTCTGTATCTCTTTTCTCTTCTCTGGTTACTCTTTTCATATGTATCTATATTACTCTTTTTCTCTTTATCTCTTTACTTTACTCTGGTTACTCTGTTTTCTGTGTTTCTCTACTCTGCTCTGATTTCTCTGCTTAACGTATGTATTTAAAGTTTATGTAAATTTCGGTATGAATAGTTAGCCTGTCCCAAGTATAGGTTCATTAAGTCTATACTGAAACAGTTTAACTTTTCATATAATACCTAACCCTAGTCGCAACTCAAGGGCTAACTATGTTGCTCTAGTTCGTTCACTAATTTCTGTCTGTTTTTCTGTTATTAAAACCTTACAGACTTTTCTTTAGTTTTTATCTTTTCTTCAACTTTTTATCTTTCTTTTATCTTTGCCTCACTAATATGTTCTTACCACTCCCTAAGTGTTTTATGAAGGTAATTATGAGATTCTGCGCTTAAAGTTGTCTTTCTAAAGCTTTTAGAGAAAACTGCCTTTTCCGTATTATTTTATTATTTTTATTAAAATATTATTTTTAATTAAATATTATTATTTAATATTTATTATTATTTATTATTTTATTATTAAATTTTCGAAAATTAACTTTACTTTAACCTTTAACCTTTAAAATTCACTTTTTACCACCCGTAACTTTTAATATTTCTACTTTTACCACCCTAACTTTTGGAAATTACAAAATAACCCCCCAAACACCAAAAATATTTACTTTCTTGCCCTTTTATGGATCAAAAAGGTGTTCTTCATTGTTCTTCACCACACTCAAAGTGTTCTTCGTGTTCTTCGTAAATTCTTCAGATTCTTTCTTTGTTTTTACCCGTTTTTCAGTCTTTTCAGCAACCGATTTTTACCGTAATTCAAAATAAATTTCCAGCCACTAAAACCCCATCTTATCTACATGATTTTAACACAAATTAAACCTCAATTTAAGCTCTAGGGTTTTGTTTTCCAGCAGCCACAAGAACACACATTCATAGCTTGAATTTCATCAAATTTCATCAAATTTTTCCCAAATTTTCAACAAGAATTACTCATACAAACAATCAATTTCAAGCACAGCCAAACCATATCATAATCACACAACTCAAACACAATCAATCAAGATTAAATTCGTCAATCCCTACCTGGTTTTGCTGCTCCTAATTCGGTTAAACTTTCAGGTGGTCCTTGAGCACTTTTTCCTCCTAAATCACAT
This sequence comes from Arachis hypogaea, assembly GCF_003086295.3. Classification (NCBI taxonomy): domain Eukaryota; kingdom Viridiplantae; phylum Streptophyta; class Magnoliopsida; order Fabales; family Fabaceae; genus Arachis; species Arachis hypogaea. Next base: position 73,189,478 of record NC_092048.1, on the reverse strand, counting down.
TAACAACAACTTTAAATCCAAAAACTCTCAACTGACCAAATCTCACTCAGTATGTTAGGAAGAGATATCGCACCTTAGACTTGCTGGAAATTCAAGTTTCTTGGCCCTCAAGTCAAGTTAAGCATGATTCCTAAGGAAGAACATCAAGAAAACACATGTTTTGCATGGTTTTCTTTGAAAACCGAATTGAAATGGGAGGGAGACAGCCATATCACCTTATTTCTATCCTTGATAAGTTACATGATTATGTAGAGGAAGAAGAGAGGATCATTTTGGTGAAATCGGAGTTTTGATTTGAGTTTTAGTTCAGAAGAAATCAAGCTTTGAAGATTAAGTGTTCATGAAAATTTCTCTCTTTTCTCTCTTGTTATTTTCGGCCAAAATGATGAAATGAGACAGCCTTGGAGGTCTTGGAGGTGTAAGGTGAGTTGTGATTGGTTGGCTTGGAGGTGGATTAAAATAATATTAAAATATCTCTGGTGTACAACTACTAAAACTAGGTGTACCGGAACACTCGTAAAAACATCTCTAAAAAATTATTTTCTGAGCTACTAGCATAAATGACACTAGTAACATATTTATTATGAGAATAGAACATGTATAATGAGGCCTTAGCATTGCTAAATTCATCAGAGAGTGCTGGTGCTAAGCTGCACCAGTAAACCGTAAACCCGGTTAAACCGATTTTCTGTTTTTAACAAAAACAGACCAGGTAACCTTATAATATCATTCAAGCATTTTATAATACTAATATAATGATAATATTATACTATTATCTCTCTCCTCTCATGAATCGAGTCCAGTTCGTCAAATAGAGACTATTTACGAAAATCAGAATCAAAACTGCCAACCGATACGGTTCAAAAACTAGGTTCTTCGTGATTGCATTATCGAGCTTGCCTCAAAGGAGGTTCTAGCTTAAGGATGACATAATGATAATGATAATTGAGATGCTTGATGATATAGCAGAGGTGTTCTCTTTACTGATCTTCTGGAGAAATCCGTACTTTCAGAAAAGATCTCATGTACTCAAAAATCAGGGTTGTTACAATATCCATTGGCTTCATCAAGGATCTCCACATGTTCTAAAGAAAGAACTCTGTTAATGGTGAAGACCTTAGGTAACTGAGATGGGATATTGGGGAAATGAGGTGGAATATCTGGGAAGTAGGCTGAGATCACTTTATCCCCCGGAGAAAAGTCCTCTGTAGGGATCTTCTTGTTCCTCCACCTCGTTGGTGCCTTCTTCTTTGTCCCTTTTGATGATGCCTTGCTCTTTGTGACCTCTTCTAAGGAAATTTTGTTGTTGGTCTCACATGACTCTGGTGGTTTAGGTTCCTCCTGATTTTCCTTAAGCTGTGACAGCTGCTGAGTTCCTTGTTCATCAACTAAGGTTTCCCAGAGGTGTTGTTTGTGCTTCAGTACTTGCTTCTTCCCTCGGTATCTCATTATGATCTTTGCTTAGTTCTTTGTTCTCTTGATCTGTTTCTTGTGAGAGTTTGAAGACATTGAAGCTGAGCTATTCATCATGGATTCTCAAAATTAGCTCCCCTCGCTCCACATCTATGAGTGCTCTGGCTATAGTTAGGAATGGTCTTCCCAATATGATTGGGTGAGTGTGACTCTCTTCCATGTCTAAGATGACAAAGTCTGTGGGAAGAAAGTATTTCCCAACCTTTATTAACACGTTTTCCACCACTCCTATTGCTTGTTTTTGAGTTTTGTCAGCCAGCCTGATGACTACATCTGTGGCCATTATCTCATTGATCTGTAGCCTCTTCATAAGGGATAAAGGCATTAAGTTGATGCTTGCTCCCAAATCGCAGAGTGCTCTATCAAACCGTGTTTCTCCTATTGCACAGTGAAAACTCCCTGGGTCCTTCCTTTTTATAGGCAACTCTGGTTGAATGAGAGCACTGCATTCCTTATTCATCACTATTATTTGTCCTCCCTTGAGTGAGCTTTTCCTGGTCAGCAGCTCCTTCATATACTTGATGTATGAGGGCATTTGTTGGAGGGCCTTGATGAATGGTATGTTTACATGGAGGGATGCAAACAGGTCAAGAAACCTTGAGTATATTCTCTTTTCCACAGCACCATTGAGTAATTGGGGAAAAGGTGCATAGAGTTTCAGCAGCTCCTTCTGTGTCAGCTCCTTTTGTAAAGTTTTGGGTTCTTGGCGATCTTTTTCCTGTTTCTCTACTGATGTCTCTCCAAGTTGTTCTAATGGCTTGTTTTGCTTTTCCTCAGTCTCCTTATTACTTGTAGTAACCATCTTACAATCTTCCCATCTGACTTTCTTTGCTTCACCTCTCGGATTTTTCTGTGTCACTTGGGAAGCTATCAGTAGGTTTGGGAATCTTTTCAGATAAGTATCCCACTTAAATTTCCAGCCTCTTGATGGTGTCTCCCTGGTTCTTGATGCTAGCTCGCACCTCCTCTTTGAATACCTTATTATCTTGAATCTCTTTGCATATGCCCTCAAGCATAGTCTCAATTTTGGAGAGTCTATCTTCAGATGAGGGTGAGTTGAGAGTGGAGGGGTGAGTTTGGTCATTCTGGTTTTGGTAATGATGTGGAGAGGTGTTGTTAGGGTGGTGTTGATATGATCTTTGTGTGGAATGTTGGTGAGCTGCATGGTTGTTGGGGTTGTGACGTCTCTGATCTTAGTTTTGATCTTGTTGATTTCCCCACCCAAAGTTTGGGTGATTCCTCCATCCAGGGTTGTAGGTTTTGGAGTATGGATCATGGGTTTGCCTGGGTGAGTTTCCAATGTAATTGGCTTGTTCTTGCTCCTCCTCTGCCTCAGCATTCACTCCCTCTTGGGTTGCTGATGAGGTGGTGATTGCTGCCACTTGGTTCCTCTCCATCTTCTTGGTGAGGTCAGCCAGCTGCTTGGTAATAAGCTTATTTTGGGCCAGCAGTGCATCCACAGTGTTCAGCTCCATCACTCCTCTAGTGTCACCTCTTTCAGAAGCATAGAAGTAGTCATTCTCAGCTACAGTTTCAATGACATCTATGGCTTCTTCAATGGTCTTCTTCTTGTTAAGAGATCCCCCGGATGAATGGTCTACTGCCTTCTTTGATTCATAAGAAAGGCCTTCATAGAAAATATGTAGCTGCACCCATTCATTGAACATATCTGGTGGACACCTTCTTATCAGGTCCTTAAACCTCTCCCATGCTTCATATAGAGTCTCACCATCCTACTGCCTGAATGTTTGCACCTCAGCTCTCAGCCTGTTAATCCGTTGAGGAGGATAGAATCTTGCCAGGAATTTGTTTACCACATCTTCCCAGGTTGCTAAACTCTCCTTTGGGAAGGATTCCAGCCATTTAGATGCCTTGTCCTTGAGTGAGAAAGGGAATAGAAGTAGTCTATAGGTGTCAAGATGAACACCATTAGACTTCACAGTATCACATATCCTCAGGAAGGTGGTTAAATGTTGATTGGGGTCTTCTTGGACACTCCCTCCGAATGAACAGTTGTTCTGAACAAGGGTGATGAGCTGTGGCTTTAGTTCAAAGTTGTTGGCATGTATGGTTGGCCTTTGGATGCTACTCCCACAGTTTCCTGGGTTTGGGTTGATGTAAGAACCCTGAATTCTTCTCTCTTGCCCAGTATGATTTGCTAGACCCTCTCTGCCATGGTTGTGAGCCTCTTCTTCTTGATGGTTCTCCATGTTTTCATCCATGTCTGGTTCAAAATATTCTTCCTCTTCCTCAGCACCAACTACTCTCTTTCCTCTTGCTTCCCTCCTTAATCTAAGGAAGGTCCTCTTAGGTTCAGAATCAAATGAAGTTGAAGCCCCGCTTCTTCTCCCTATCATACAACCAACAAGGCAAAAGCAAGGAACTAGATGCAAAGACTATTCTTGTTAGAAATGTTGTTAGTGTGAGTGATGTAATATATCAAACAGTTAGTGGGTTAGTGGACTGAATCGTAAACAACTAAGAAAATAGGTAGTGGGAAGGGAAGAAAATAACTTAACAGAAAGTAAATTACTTAAATGAACTTAAATCAAACAAAAGAAAAAAAATGCTCAATCTAGTTATCCTCCAATTTAATCATTGTTGATACAAAATCAATCCCCGGCAACGGCACCATAAACTTGATACGCACGAAAACTTGTCTCTCAACAAATCTCCCTCGGCAAGTGTACCGAATTGTCGTCAAGTAAAAACTCACAATAGAGTGAGGTCGAATCCCACAGGGATTGATTGGTCAAGCAACTTTAATTAGAGGAATGTTCTAGTTGAGCGAAGCAGAATTTGGTTTGAGTGTTGCAGGAAATTAAATGGCGAGAAAGTAAATAGCAGAAAATGTAAATGCCGAAAGTAAAGAGCTGAATGTAAATGGCAGAAGGAAAATTGCAAAATTTAAATAGGAATGGGGAAGATGCTCATAAAAGTAAATTGCAGAAATTAAAGAGAATGGGTAAGATCAGAAATGGGGATTCATTGGGCGTAGGAGATGTTGCATTCTCCGGATCAAGTTCATTTCCATCTCTTCCTCAATCAATGCATTCATTGATCTCCTTGGCAATCTTAAGTGATCGAATTCCAATTCCTTGGCAATTCAATCTCTCAAATCTTGATCAATAGCCAATTCCTTGGTTAATTGCTCATGAGAAGAGATGAAGTATGGTCACTGATTATACCACATGCATTCCCAAATCAAGTGTTAGTAGGATTATAGTCACCATATCCAACCAAACCCAATTTGGTCCAACATGAGAAAGCATTTCTAGCATGATCTCTTCATTCTTCTTCCAAGGTTCAGAAGAGATTCAAGTATGAATAGCTTCTTTTCCAAGATAACTACCCAATTGGATGAAGATTGAAAGCTTTCTAGTAAAATCAAGAGAAAAGATAGAAGAAGAGTAATGAAAACTAGTATTGATCCATCAAATTACAACAGAGCTCCCTAACCCAATGAAAGGGGTTTAGTTGTTCATAGCTCTGGAAATAGAAAACAAAGATGGAGAATACATAATGAAAATCAGAACTAGAAGTGCAGAGAAAGTAAATTATACAGAGTAGTTCCCAATTTCCAATCCCCCAAAAAGCTCCTTTCCTAATTCAAAACTACCCCTATATATACTACTTTTCTGATCTTCTAGTTGATTCTTCAAGTCTTGGATATGGGCCTTTGGATCTTGAGTTTGAAGCAGTTATCTTCTGCAGTGGGCTTAGCTTTACTTGCAGAGAGAAAGTGTGAAGTAGGCAGGGTGTTTAGCTCAGGACGTTAGTGGCGTTAACGTTAAGTGAGAGTGTGGGTTCGAGAACATTAGTGACAATCACCTTTTTCACTAACGTTCCTCACCCAGGGATGGTCCACGTTAACTTCAACGTTAGTGGCACTAACGCGACCACTAACGTTGCCTCTTGGTCCTTCGCACACGTTATTGGAACTCACCTTTCCCAATAACGTTGAGAGTCTTCCCTTCCCCCTACGTTAGAGTCCATGTTAACTAGGTTAACGTGGCTCTTAACGTAAGCTTGCCAATCCTTCGAGAACGTTAGTGACACTTACCTTTGTCACTAACGTTCCAATGTGCCACTACTTTCCACGTTAAAGTCCACGTTAACTAGGTTAACGTGGCTTCTAACGTAGCAATGATAGCCATTTCCAACGTTAGTGACAAAGGTGAGTGTCACTAACATTGGCTCATCATTCCCTTATCCACGTTAGCTTCCACGTTAACTAAGTTAACGTGGGAGTTAACATTGCTCACATTGGCTTATTCTAACGATAGTGACAAAGGTGAGTGTCACTAACGTTGGCGATTCTTGCTCCCTCCACGTTAGCTTCCACGTTAACTAAGTTAACGTGGGAGTTAACGTGGCTCATTGTGGCTTAGCTCAACATTAGTGACAAAGGTAAGTGTCACTAACGTTGGTTTTTCTTTTTCTTCTCAACGTTAGAGTCCACGTTAACTGAGTTAACGTGGCTCTTAACGTGGCCAATTGTGAGCTTGGTCCAACGTTAGTGACAAAGGTGAGTGTCACTAACGTTGGCTTCATTTCTTTCTTCCACGTTAGAGTTCACGTTAACTTAGTTAACATGACTCTTAACGTGGGCTATTATGGCTTCGAGGGCGTTATTGGCGATTACTTTTCTCATTAACTTTGCAGGTTAGCTCCCATTCCACGTTAGAGGTCACGTTAGTTAAACTAACGTGGCTGCTAACGTGGTTCTTCCTTGCTTCCTTTGTCCTGAAATCAAGCAATAAAGTGCATCAAAGCTCTAGTCCCAGTCATGGGAAATGCATCATCCAATTTGTCATTAAATTCATGCAAAATCCTCATGAAATCATGTAAAGTGCATAATGTATGCTTGAATCAAGATGTAAGTGAAATTCTACCCAAAACTTGCTTATTCCCTAAGAAAATGCATGAAACTACCCTAAAAACAATAAAGAAAAGGTTAGTGAAACTGGCCAAAATGACCTGGCATCACTGATTGGAATGCAAGCTGCATCCAGCAGTAATAAAGAAGCATCTTCAGAAGAAGAAGCTTATGATCCTGAGAACCCTACAATGGAAGAGGTGAATTACATGGGAGAACCCTATGGAAACACCTATAATCCTTCATGGAGAAATCATCCAAATCTCTCATGGAATAACCAACAGAAGCCTCAACAAGGCTTCAACAACAATAATGGTGGAAGAAATAGGTTTAGCAATAGCAAACCTTTTCCATCATCTTCTCAGTAACAGACAGATAATTCTGAGCAGAACCGTTCTGGCTTAGCAACCATAGTCTCTGATCTATCTAAGACCACACTAAGTTTCATGAATGAAACAAGATCCTCCATTAGAAATTTGGAGGCACAAGTGGGTCAGCTGAGTAAGAGAATTACTGAAACTCCTCCTAGCACCCTCCCAAGCAATACAGAAGAAAATCCCCAGAGAGAGTGCAAGGCCATAACCATGACTAACATGGCCGAACTTGGAGAGAGTAAGGAGGACGTGATTCCCAGTGAGAAAAACCTCATGGGATGACCTCTGAACGAAAAGAAGTTCCCCTTTGAGGAACCAAGGGAATATGAGGCTCATACAGAGACCATAGAGATTCCATTGAACCTACTTCTGCCATTTATGAGCTCTGATGAGTATTCTTCCTCTGAAGAGGATGAAGATATTACTGAAGAGCAAGTTGCTAAGTACCTGGGAGCAATCATGAAGCTAAATGCCAAGTTATTTGGTAATGAGACTTGGGAGGATGAACCCCCCTTGTGTAACAACCCCGATTTTCGAGTACGCGAGATCTTTTCTGAAGGCACGGATTTCACCGGAAGATCAGTAAAGCGAACACCTCTTCTATATCAACAAGTATCTCGATCCTCATTGTCATTATGTCATCCTTAAGCTAGAACCTTTTCTGAGGCAAGCTCGATAACGCAGTCACGAAGTACCTAGTTTTTGAACCGTATCGGTTAGGAGTGTTGATTCTGTTTTTCGTAAATAGTCTCTGTTTGACGAACCAGACTCGATTCATGAGAGGAGAGAGATAATAGTATAATATTATCCTCATATTAGTATTAGAAAATGCTTGAATGATATTATAAGGTTACCTGGTCTATTTTAGTTAAAAACAGAAAATCGGTTTAACCGGGTTTACAGTTTACTGGTGCAGCTTAGCACCAGCACTCTCTGATGACTTTAGCAATGCTAAGGCCTCATCATACATATTCTATTCTCATAATAAATATGTTACTAGTGTCATTTATTCTAGTAGCTCAGAAAATAATATTTAGAGATGTTTTTACGAGTGTTCCGATACATCTAGTTTTAGTAGTTGTACACCAAAGATATTTTAATATTATTTTAATCCACCTCCAAGCCAACCAATCACAACTCACCTTACACCCCCCAAGACCTCCAAGGCTGTCTCATTTCATAATTTTGGCCGAAAATAACAAGAGAGAAAAGAGAGAAACTTTCATGAACACTTAATCTTCAAAGCTTGATTTCTTCTGAACTAAAACTCAAATCAAAACTCCGATTTCACCAAAATGATCCTCTCTTCTTCCTCTACATAACCATGTGACTTATCAAGGCTGGAAATAAGGTGATATGGCTGTCTCCCTCCCTCTTCAATTCGGTTTTCAAAGAAACATGCTTAAACAAGTGTTTTCTTGATGTTCTTCCTTAGATCTCTTGCTTAGCTTGACTTGTGGGCCAAAGATATTTGATTTCCTACATGTTTAAGGTGAGGATAACTTTCCTAAGATGCTGCTGAAGTTTGGTTAGTTGATGGTTTAGAGTTTTAAAGTTGTTCTTGATGTGTTTTAGGAGGAAAAAATGCTTTAGGAACACTTCAAAGAGTAACCGGATTTGGAGCAGCAAATCAAGGTAGGGTTTGACGAATTTAATCTTGATTGATTGTGTTTGAGTTGTATGATTATGATATGGTTTGGCTGTACTTCAAATTGATGGTTTATATGAGTGATTCTTGTTGAAATTTTGGTGAAAATTTGATGATATTCAACTTTGAACTTATGTTCTTCATGGCTGCTAGAAAAATGAAACCCTAGGCCTAAATTGAGGTTCAATTTGTGTTAAAATCATGTGGAAAAGATGGGATTTTAGTGGCTGCAAATCTATTATGAATTATGGTAAAAATCGGTTGTTGAAAAGATTGAAAAACGGGTTAAAAATAGAGAAAGAATCTGAAGAATATACGAAGAACACTTTGAGTGTGGTAAAGAACATTGAAGAACACCTTTTAGATCTTAGAAAGGGCAAGGAAGTAAATATTTTGGTTTTTGAGGGGTTATTTTATAATTTCTAAAAGTTAGGGTGGTTAAAGTAGAAATATTAAAAGTTACCAGGGTAAAAAGTTAATTTTAAAGGTTAAAAGGTAACGGCAAGGTAATTTTCGAAAATTTAGTAATAAAATAATAGATAATAATAAAATATTAAATAATAATATTTAATTAAAAATAATATTTTAATAAAAATAATAAAATAATGCAAAAAAGGCAGTTTTCTGTAAAAACTTTAGAAAGACAACTTTAAGCGTAAAATCTCATAATTACCTTCATAAAACACTTAGGGAGTGGTAATAACATGTTACTGAGGCAAAGATAAAGAAAAGATAAGAAGTTAAAGAAAAGATAAAAACCAAAGAAAAGTCTGTAAAGTTTTAATTACAGAAAAAACAGACAGAGATTAGTGAACGAACTAGGGCAATATAATTAGTCCTTGAGTTGCGACTAGGGTTAGGTATTATATGAAAAGTTAAACTGTTTCAGTATAGACTTAATGAACCTATACTTGGGACAGGCTAACTATTCATTCTGAAATTTACATAAGCCTTAAAAACAAACGTTAAACAGAGAAATCAGAGCAGAATAAAGTAACAGAGAGAACAGGGTAACCAGAGTAAAGTAAAGAGATAAAGAAAAAAAGAGTAATAGGGATATAGAGAAAAGAGTAATCAGAGAAGAGTAAACAGACAAAGAGAAAAGAGTAGTAAAACCCACGAACTGATAATCATTGATTACGGGAATAACCCACGAACTGATAATCATTGATTACGGGAATAACCCACAAACTGTTGTATGTTGATCTCGGGTATAACCCACGAACTGAAGATTACTGTATTGTTGAGTATTGATCTCGGGTATAGCCCACGAACTGAGGATTGTGTTTGTTGTTTTATGTTAATCTCGGGGAAACCCACGAACTGAGGATCATTATTTTGTTTGTGAATTGATCTCAGGGACGCCCACAAACTGTGGATCACTGTTTCCCCTTGTGCGTATATTATGGGGTCGGGCTTTGCACCGACTGCCGGTAGTCACGAAGGAGTGGTATTCTTACCACCGACACATATGCACTAAGGACACAAAGGGAAGCCATATCTGGGACTTGTTCCTAGGTAATGTCGGGCTGCAGGGTGTAAACCGACACGTGAGCTCATGGCCTGCATAGGACAGACATGCATCATACTTCGTTGTGCATTTCCTCTGTTATGATTATTGAATGAATGTATGCTCTGTTTGTTTTTATTCTATTCTTTGTATCTGCATTTTATTTTCTTGTATTCTTTTGTTTGTGTTCTGCTTTCTGTTTCTCTATTTTCTCTATTTATATGTATCTTCTGTTCACTACTTCTTGGTATTTTTCTATTCGTCTGCTAAACAACACGGAATTAATAAACTTAACTAATAACCCCGGCCCTACTAAGAACTCCCCAGTTCTTACCCCTTCTCTCTCCTTTCCCCCTTCAGATGGAAGTGAGAGTACCTTACCGTAGTTCGTTGATGATGGTTCTGCAAAGAGGATTCCTCTCTAGATAGTCTTCTGAGTCTATGGTGAATATCGTTCTCTGTTTATATGTATATACTGTGAGACCAGCCAATGTCTACACCCTGTTTTTACGTGAACTTTAACCTAAATCCTGTGTACGAGACTCCTGTTGTGTGGCTACTTGATGAGGTACCAGAGAGACGTCCTATGGCAATGTCTGATCGTGTAGAGGAGTAGCAGATGATGTTCTACCTTTCGATGACGTTCCACCTGACTTGAGTTTTGAAGACCTAGAACATACTTTCCCTCGCTTTAGTAGTCTAGAGGGACTAGGTGAGTATAGAGTCTAGGCTAGCCTAGGTGCCAGCTTAGGGACCTCTTGAACAGGTCAGGACCTGGGATGTTGTATGTATATATATGTATATAGTTATTATCTAGCTATATCTAGGGGTGTTCTAACTAAAGATCTTTACTCTAATAACAGCTGGATAACCGAACGTTATTAATTATTGAGATGTATATAAGTGTGGTTGTTTATAATTGTTTTATCTGTTATCAGTTGTGAATTAATTATGAATGATTTCGTCTATTAATCCAAATGTTTTAATATATATATATATATATATATACCTCGCAAATTAACTACGCTTTTAGTAACGAATCAGGCTCATATAATAAATAATAGATAATAATTAGGAAGACAAGTTGGTAACGCTTAGTTTCCGGTATGATCTAGACATACTAAAAATTGGGTCGTTACACCTTGCTCACCAATGAACTGAATGACTTGATTAGGCAGACATTACCTCAGAAGAAACCGGTTCCTGGATAGTTTTTAATACCTTGTACCATAGGCACCATGACCTTTGAGAAGGCTCTGTGTGACCTAGGGTCAAGTATAAACCTCATGCCCCTCTCTGTAATGGAGAAACTAGGGATCCTTAAGGTGCAAGCTGCAAGAATCTCACTAGAGATGGCAGACAATTCAAGGAAATAGGCTTATGGACTTGTAGAGGATGTCTTGGTAAAGGTTAAAGGCCTTTACATCCCTGCTGACTTCATAATCCTGGATATTGGGAAGAGTAAGGATGAATCCATCATCCTTGGCAGACCCTTCCTAGCCACAGCAAAAGCTGTGATTAATGTTGACAGAGGAGAGTTGGTCATTCAAGTGAATGGGGACTGCCTTGTGTTTAAGGCTCAAGGATCTCCTTCTGCACACATGGAGAAGAAACACGACAAGCTTCTCTCAATGCAGAGTCAAACAAAGGCCCCACATTCAAACTCTAAGTTTGGTGTTGGGAGGCCATCATCATGCTCTGCGTATCTGTGAGGCTCCCTGAGAGCCCACTGTCAAGCTATTGACATTAAAGAAGTGCTTGTTGGGAGGCAACCCAATTTTATTTTATTATATTTATTTATTTTCCATTATTATTTTATATTTTCTTTAAGTTGATGATCATGTGAAGTCACAAAAATAACTGAAAAATTCAAAAACAGCATTAAAAATAGCACACCTTGGAGGAGGAGCTTACTGGCGTTTAAACGCCAGTAAGGGTAGCAGAATGGGCGTTAAACGCCCAGTCTGGCACCATTCTGGGCGTTTAATGCCAGAAAAGGGCACCAGACTGGCGTTTAACGCCAGAAAGGGGTAAAAAGCTGGCGTTTAACACCAGAAAAGGAAGAAAAACTGGCGTTAAACGCCAGAAATGGGCAGCAACCTGGCGTTTAACACCAGGATTGGCACTCCAAGGGGCGTTTACACGCCAACATGGTGCAGGGATGAGAAATCCTTGACACCTCAGGATCTGTGGACCCCACAGGATCCCCACCTACCTCAACTCTCTCTCTCTCTCTTCTTCACACCTTTCCATAACACCCTTTTCCAAATACCCCTCACCAATCACCTCCACCCACTCGTCCCCAAAAACCCCACCCACCTCACAATTCAAATTCAAATCTTTTCCCTCCCAAACCCAACCCCTAATACACGAACCCTACCCCTCTCTCCACTCCTATATAAACCCCTCATCCCTCCTTCATTTTCACACATCATAAACACTTCTTTCCCCCCTTGGCCGCACCACTCACACCTTTCCATCTCCTCCATTTTCTTCTTCTTCTACTCCCTTCCTTCTTCTTTTGCTCGAGGACGAGCAAACCTTCTAAGTTTGGTGTGGTAAAAGTGTTGCTTTTTGTTTTTCCATAACCATTTATTGCACCTAAGGCCGGAGAAACCTCAAGAAAGAGGAAAGGGAAGGCAATTGCTTCCACGTCTGAGTCATGGGAGATGGAGAGATTCATCTCAAAGGTCCATCAAGACCACTTCTATGAAGTTGTGGCCAAGAAGAAGGTGATCCCTGAGGTCCCTTTCAAGCTCAAAAAGAGTGAATATCCGGAGATCCGACATGAGATTCGAAGAAGAGGTTGGGAAATTCTCACCAACCCCATTCAACAAGTCGGGATCTTAATGGTTCAAGAGTTCTATGCTAATGCATAGATCACCAAAAACCATTATCAAAGTGTGAACCCGGACCCAAAGAATTGTCTTACAATGGTTCGGGGGAAATACTTAGATTTCAGTCCGGAAAATGTAAGGTTGGCATTCAACTTGCCAATGATGCAAGGAAATGCATGCCCCTACACTAAGAGGGTCAACTTTGATCAAAGGTTGGACCAAGTCCTTATGGACATTCGTGTGGAAGGCGCTCAATGGAAGAGATATTCAAAAGGGAAGCCGGTTCAACTAAGAAGGCTTGACCTCAAGCCAGTGGCTAGGGGATGGTTGGAGTTCATTCAACGCTCAATCATTCCTACTAGTAACCAGTCTGAAGTTACTATAGACCGGGCTATCATGATTCATAGCATCATGAATGGAGAGGAAGTAGAAGTTCATGAGGTTATATCCCTAGAACTCTACAAGGTGGCAGACAAGTCCTCTACTTTAGCAAGGTTAGCCTTCCCTCATCTCATTTGTCACCTCTACAATTCAGCTGGAATTGACATAGAGGAAGACATCCTCATTGATGAGGAGAAGCCCATCACTAAGAAAAGGATGGAGCAAGTAAGAGAGCCCACTCATGGACCTCAACAAGAGCATAAGGAAATTCTTCATTATGAAATCCCTGAGATGCCTCAAGGGATGCACGTTCTTCCACAAAACTATTGGGAGCAAATTAATACCTCCCTAGGAGAATTAAGTTCCAACATGGGACAACTAAGGGTGGAGCACCAAGAGCATTCCATCCTCCTCCATGAAATTAGAGAGGACCAAAGAGTCATGAGGGAGGAGCAACAAAGGCAAGGAAGAGACATTGAGGAGCTTAAGCACTCCATAAGATCTTTAAGAGGAAGAACAAGCCGCCATCACTATGGTGGACCCGTTCTTTAATTCCTTGTTCTTATTTTTTTGTTTTTCGAAAATTATGCTTTATTTTTTATTTATGTTTGTGTCTTATTACATGATCACTAGTGTCTGAGTGTCTATGCCTTAAAGCTATGAATGTCCTATGAATCCTTCACCTTTCTTAAATGAAAAATGTCTTAATTGCATAAGAAAAAGAGGTACATGAATTTCGAATTTTAAAATAGTTTAATTATTTTGATGTGGTGGCAATACTTTTTGTTTTCTAAATGAATGCTTGAACAGTGCATATTTTTTATAGTGAAGTTTATGAATGTTAAATTTGTTGGCTCTTGAAAGAATAATGAAAAAGGAAAAATGCTATTGATAATCTGAAAAATCATAAAATTGATTCTTGAAGCAAGAAAAAGCAGTGAATACAAAGCTTACGAAAAAAAGGGCGAAAAATAAAAGAAAAAGAAAGAAAAAGAAAAAGCAAGCAGAAAAAGCCAGTAACCCTTTAAACCAAAAGGCAAGGGTAAAAAGGATCCAAGGCTTTGAGCATTAAAGGATAGGAGGGCTCAAAGGAATAAAATCCTGGCCTAAGCGGCTAAACCAAGCTGTCCCTAACCATGTGCTTGTGGCGTGAAGGTGTCAAGTGAAAAGCTTGAGACTGAGCGGTTAAAGTCATGGTCCAAAGCAAAAAGAGTGTGCTTAAGAGCTCTGGACACCTCTAATTGGGGACTCTACCAAAGCTGAGTCACAATCTGAAAATGTTCACCCAGTCATGTGTCTGTGGAATTTATGTATCCGGTGGTAATACTGGAAAACAAAATGCTTAGGGTCACGGTCAAGACTCATAAAGTAACTGTGTTCAAGAATCAACATACTGAACTATGAGAATCAATAACACTATCTGAATTCTGAGTTCCTATAGATGCCAGTCATTCTGAGCTTCAAAGGATAAAGTGAAATGCCAAAACTGTTCAGAAGCAAAAAGCTAATAGCCCCGCTCATCTAATTAAGACTGATCTTCATAGATGTTTTCGGAATTTATTGTATATTCTCTTCTTCTTATCATATTTTGTTTTTAGTTGCTTGGGGACAAGCAACAATTTAAGTTTGGTGTTGTGATGAGCGGATAATTTATACGCTTTTTGGCATTGTTTTTAGGTAGTTTTTAGTATGTTTTAGTTACTTTTTATTATATTTTTATTAGTTTTTAAATAAAAATCATATTTCTGGACTTTACTATGAGTTTGTGTGTTTTTTTGTGATTTCAGGTATTTTCTGGCTGAAATTGAGGGACCTGAGCAAAAATCTGATTCAGAGGCTGAAAAAGGATTGCAGATGCTGTTGGATTCTGACCTCCCTGCACTCGAAATGGATTTTCTGGAGCTACAGAAGCCCAATTGGCACGCTCTCAATTGTGTTGGAAAGTAGACATCCTGGTCTTTCTAGCAATATATAATAGTCTATACCTTTCCTGAGATTTGATGGCCCAAACTGGCGTCAAAACGCCGGTCAGAGACCCTTTTCTGGCGTTTAACTCCAAGAAAAGCCTATGCATGTGAAAGCTTCAATGCTCAGCCCAAACACACACCAAGTGGGCCCAGAAGTGGATTTCTGCATCAATTACTCATTTCTGTAAACCCTAGGTTACTAGTTCGTTATAAATAGGACCTTTTACTATTGTATTTTCATCTTTGGAACATATTATGTAACTTTTACGTTCTGAGACCTCCATGGAAGGCTGGCCACTCGGCCACGTCTACCCTATTTTTACTTATGTATTATCAACGGTGGAGTTTCTACACCCCATAGATTAAGGTGTGGAGCTCTGCTTTTCTTCATGAATTAAAGCAAAGTACTATTGTTCTTCTCTTCAATTCAAGCTTATTCTTGTTCTAAGATATTCACTCGCACTTCAACCTGATGAATGTGATGATCCGTGACACTCATCATCATTCTCACCTATGATCGCGTGCCTGACAACCACTTCCGTTCTATCTGTAATAGCTTGAGTGTGTGTCTCTTAGCCTCCTGGTTCACGACGCATGGTTGCCTCTCCTGACAACAGTGCCCTCCATTCCGTGAGATCAGAGTCTTCGTGGTATAAGCTAGAATCAATTGGCAGCATTCTTGAGATTCGGAAAGTCTAAACCTTGTCTGTGGTATTCTGAATAGGATTTGGGATGCGATGACTGTGACGAGCTTTAAACTCGTGAGTGTTGGGCGTAGTGACAGACGCAAAAGGATCAATGGATCCTATTCCAACATGAGTGAGAACCGACAGATGATTAGTCCTACGTAACCCATAGTTGGACCATTTTCTCTGAGAGGACGGACGGTAGCCATTGACAATGGTGATCCCCCAACATACAGCTTGCCATGGAAAGGAGTATGAATGGTTGGAAGAAGGTAGTAGGAAAGCAGAGGTTCAGAAGCAACAAGCATCTTCATATGCTTATCTAAAACCCCACCAATGAATTACATAAGTATTTCTATCTTATTTTCTGTATTAATTATATTTTAATTATCAAACTCATAAACATTTGAATCCACCTGATTGAGATTTACAAGGATGACCATAGCTTGCGTCAAATCGACAATCTCCGTGGATCGACCATTACTCACGTAAGGTATTACTTGGACGACCCAGTGCACTTGCTGGTCAGCTACACGGAGTTGTGAAAAGTGTGGATCACGATTATGTGTACCAATTAACTAGTCTTATTTGACTTTGTCTCATGTGAAGATAATATTGTACCTTCTTCCATTGTTGGAGTTGAGTAAATAGGATAAATTCTTGATATGTATTGTGATATAATTAGTGACTACGATAGAAAGCCTAGATTCCCAATCCTTCCCATGAATGTCTCTCTTTAGTAATTGCTTTCTTTAGTTGTTTTCTTTATTTTCTTGCCCTTTTATCAACCAATCCACCCCTTGGATACCATAACCAATAATTCGCATACCTCACTGCAATTCCTTGAGAAAACGACCCGGGACTAATAGTCTCGATTATTTTTATTGGGTTGGACTTGTGACAACCAAAACTCTAAACTTTGATTGAGCATTACTTGTTGGTTTGGAACTATACTTGCAACGAAGTTATTTCCTCTTTTACCAAGAAGTAATTCTAAGCCGACGGTTTTGCTCTTTCATAGAGCTTTGGGTAAGTGAGCTTTACAAGGCATACAAGAATGGCTTGAAAATATGGAGAAAAAGCATACAAAATTAGAGAATTCATGAAAAAATGAAGTTTGGCGAAACTCCAACCATGTGTACACATCATTTTGGATTCGTGCATTCGCATGAGTTGCAGCACGTGACTCACTTAAAAGAATATGTGGCTCGCAATTTCAAGTCCATTTTAGGCCCAATCCAACTCATTTCTAAAGTATTTGAAGCATAGATTAAGGGGGATCAACAAAGTAGTCATAGTTTTAGTTTTTTTAGCATGGTTTAGTTAAAATTATAGAAAGAGAAGCTCCAACTTCTGTCTAGAATTCTAAGATTTCTTAGTTTAATTCCTCTCTAGTTTTAGGTTTTGATCTTGTTTTAGTTTAGTTTTCTTTATAATTTCTTGTTCTACCATCTTAGTTTACTTAGTTTTTTATTGTTAGTTTCTTGTTTTTGCTATTTTTAGTTTATGAACACTTGTTGAATTTTCAATTTCCTTTAATGCAATTTGATGTTTTTCATGTTTATTGATGTTCATCTGAGATGTTATTATTGCTTTCTTGTCTTGGTTAGTTGTAGATTTTATTATTATTACAATTTATGATGCTTTGCTTTTATGCCTTCTAAGTGTTTGATAAAATGTTTTCCTTAGTTTTAGAGTAGAATCTTGCATTCTTGGCTTAGGATTGAGGACTTAGGTGACCCTGAGTCGTTGATGTCTGATATTGATTGGTGATTTAGGGTTTTTAGTTGATTTTGTTTTCACTAACGCTATCCTTTCCTTAAGCCTAATTAGTGAGTTGGTTAGGATATGTGGATTAAGATCAACATGCTTATTTGACTTTTTCCAATGTTTAGGGGTTGACTAAGTAGGATTAACTCTTCATAATTGTCATGTTTGTGGTTAATGACAAGGATAGTGATCCTTGAGTCTCAACTCTTTTTAGCATTTGAATTTATTTTCCTTTGCCTTAATTGCTTATTAGTTTAATTTCTCTTACCATTTATACATTTGCTCTTTATAACACCCTAGCATTCATATCCTTATACTCGAGTCATAAATCAATGATAATAAGGTGGTACGACTCAAGGTGAAGTTATAATACATGTATATTTACAAGGAATTAATAAACGAGAAGCCTAAAAAGAGTAAAAGAAAATCGCGAGCGCACACACACGTATATCGAAGAATAGAACGCGCTCAGATAAACAGGGTAAAATAAAAACTTAAAGGTAGAATAGAGGGAAGACAGAAAAAAAAAAAAATATATATATATATATACCTAAATATGATAGTCACTAGTCACGACCCGTGAAGCTTAGGTCGACTAGGGTTACAGAAATAAAAATAGTTGATAATAGTCCTATCTCTCCCAAAATACGTCAAAGCCTCTATAGGAAAGGTTTCAAAAGAAATATTAATATTTACATCATTAAAGTTTTCCAAAATAAAACGGAGAGGATCAAAACAAAAGAAAACACAGAACTCAAGATAGCTTCGTCGTCTTCCAGATGAACTCCATTTCACCGCGGAGCACCAGGACCTGCATCTAGAAAATAATGGATATATACAGAATGAGAACCTTCGACTCATAGGTTTCCAGTACGGTAAAAATGCCAAATAGATACAATATAAGGTAACAGGAAACTCACTAAGAAATCTTAAACTCAACACACCTCATTATTTCCATCCTAGGTTCTTACTAATCCGTAATCAGGCAACTATCATAGGGAATTCTAATCTAACTCATCCTTCTCAAAGTCCCATAGTCATCCAAACACCAAACAGAACAGCCCTCAGCGTCAAGCAACGCCATCATGAGGGAAATCTCAGATATATAGACACAAGCAAGGCAATTAAGTTATACAAAAGTAATTTCAAGTAAAGCAATTAGCATATAATCATTTAATAAGTACAAATAAACAAGCCATGACAAGAATAGAAAACTCAAACAAATCAAACAAATGTAGATGATGCATGTCTGTCCTACTGGCCATGAGCTCACATGTCGGTTACTTTGCCAGAACCCGACACATCCGGTAGCTAACCCAGATATCATCATCTTGAAAACCGGTGGGGGTAAACTACCACGATTCCCACCTGGTGAGTGGTACACCACCATCCTCACAGGATTTTCAATTGGAAACCAGTGAGCGGCAAATAACCATGATTCCCACCTCAACTGCAACCATGGACATGTAATACACAACCACGATCCTTGCTAGGTGAATAGATCACAATTTCACAACCATGGGCGGTAAACAACCACGATTTCCATGTTTATCGTGACACTGGACAAGCGGTACACCACCACGATCCTTGCCAGGTCAAAACTCAAAATCTCCAAGAGCGGGATGAAACCACCGTCCTCGCTAAATCCGGAGCAACTGGAACCACGCCACTTTATCTACCCGACAGCTACATCTCAACCACATCCCAGAGCAAGTAGAACCACTCTAATGCATCTACCTAGGTAGGTACATCTCAAATCAGAGTTAATTCCATTATCGAAATCCTTCTAAATTGTATTTCACTCCATTCATAATCATAATCGTCATCAGTCATCACCATATCTCATTCTCTCTCATTCTCATAATCATCCTCGTACCTCAATAAAAATCAATTATAACTCATCATCATATTTATTCTCATCATACTTCACTTTACATTTAGTTCATCTTTCTTCAATTCACTGTCTCGACTTATTCGGTCTCATTTCTAGCTCCTCTATTTCACTGGCTCTAAACTCAAAACAGGGTTTACCGATAAACCACTATTTATGGTTTATCTTGTGCTAATTTGAGTTGTTTTTATCAATTATTTGCCCACTTATTCATATAATTTGCATGATTTTACAATTCCTTCCTAATTCTGTGATACAATTGAAAACATGTTTCCTAGGCCTTTAAATTGTCAATTTTAGTCATCCTTTATTACCATTCAATGCCATGATCTGTGTTGAGTGTTTTCAGGCTTTATAGGGTAGGAATGGCTTAGAGGATGGAAAGGAAGCTTGCAAAAATGGAAGGAACACAATAAATAAAGGAGACAGCCAGCGAGCATCGATGCGCACGCATGGCTCACGCGTGCGCGTGATCTGGAGATTTTCACAGCAACTCGTGCGCGTACCTGACGCGTACGTGTGACACGCAAAGATGACCATCGACGCGTACGCGTGACATGCGCCACGTGCAGAAATTGCAGAAAACGCTAGGGGTGATTTTGGGCTGAGTTTGGACCCAATTTTCGGCCCAGAAATGCAGACTAAAGCCAGGGGATAAGCAGAGACTCAAGACACATTCAATCATTCACAAATTGTTAGGTTTTAGATGTAGTTTTCTAGAGAGAGAGGCTTTCTCCTCTCTCTTAGGTTTTAGGATTTTAGGATTAGCTTTTCAATTTCAGATTTCTATTTTAGTTTAATTAGTTTCTCTTCTACTCTTATTCATTCTATCTTTCTAGTTTATCTATTTCCTTTGTTGATTACTTTATGTTGTTATTTGGTTTATGAATTCTCATGTTTAATTTGATTTTCTATTTAATGCTATTTGAGGTATTTCAGATTTATGATTGCTTTCTTCAATTTATGTTATTGATGCTTTCAATTTAAGTTATATTCCTCTCTTTTTGGCTTTGGTTGAGTAATTGAAGACTCTTGAGTTATCAAACTTCTTTCTTGATTGATAATTGGAATTTTTTGGTTGATTTGGATCCCTCTAAAGCTAGTGTTTCCTTAGGAGTTGACTAGGACTTGAGGAATCAAATTGATTGGTCCACTTGACTTTCCTTTATTCGGTAAAGGTTAACTAAGTTGGAGCAATGAACAGTTCTCATCACAATTGATAAGGATAACTAGGATAGGACGTCCAGTTCTCATACCTTGCTAAGAGCTTTTCTTAATTATTAATTTATTTTCTTGTCATTTAAATTACTTGTGCCTTATTTCAAAAAACCCAAAAAGATACTTTTCTCATAACCAATAATAAAAACACCTCCCTGCAATTCCTTGAGAGACGACCCAAAGTTTAAATACTTCGGTTATTATTTTTATTGGGTTTGCTTTAGTGACAAACAAATTTTTGTATGAAAGGATTCTTTGTTGGTTTAAAAACTATACTAGCAACGAGGATTTATTGTGAATTCTTTACTAGCAAAAATCCGTTCATCAAAATGGCGCCGTTGCCGGAGAATTGCAAACGTGTGCCTTATTATTGGTTATTGTAAATATTTGTTTCTTGCTTATTTGTTAATTTTTGTTAGTTTTAGGACGTAGTTGCTTATTTTTACTAGTTTTTGTTTTTATTTTATTTAGCTACTATGAATTCTCACCCCTTTGGCTGAGTTTTGTAACGACCCAACTTCCAATACGTCATGATCGTACCAAAAGTAAGGCGTTACTGACCTGTTTTCCTTATTAATTATTTACTATTAAGCCTTTAGTTCGATATCGCGATTCAATTTTAGTAAAAATACCATAATTTTTTTTATTAATTAAAATCATATAGCAAACATCACCAAGTAATAATAATCACATAATTATTAATAATAGTAATATTATACAAAAGAATTTAAATAAAATTCAGGTACAACTCCTATCCCTCTGCATAAAATAAAAACCTTAAGCAGTAAGGGCGAGGGAATTCTATGAAAGAATCTCAAGTCATAAACTTAACTCGTAAATAAATTCTAGAATCGCCCGCAGCTTCAAACTGAATCTTCGTACCTGTGTCTCTGAAAGGGTGGAATCACACGTTCTCAGTAGGGAATGGGAATGCCGTAAAAGTAATGATTAACATGCAAATAATTAACTTTGCTTAATAAACCATCTTTGTTAAATCCCTTGAAATACTTTTTAATCTTACTTTAGATAAATAATTACTTTCTTTAAATCTCTAAACCCAAAACAGATCTCAATCGCAAAACTTGTCATATTAAATATCTCTCAGCCACATAATTGATTCTCAGTCATAACGACAGATATTAATCATCTCTTTCCATTCACAAACTACTAGCATAAGTAAGAAACTCAATTCAACACGCAAAGGAATCACAATAAGACAAACAGCACAAAGAAGTAATACAGGCAAACACAACCAATGTAAATGCACAACCAATATGATGCATATCTATCCTAAGCAGGCCATGAGCTCACGTGTCGGTTTACACCCTGCAGCCCGACATTACCTATGAACAAGTCCCAGATATGGCTTCCCTTTGTGTCCTTAGTGCATATGTGTCGGTGGTAAGAATACCACTCCTTCGTGACTACCGGCAGTCGGCGCAAAGCCCGACCCCATAATATACGCACAAGGGGAAACTGTGATCCTCAGTTCGTGGGCGTCCCCGAGATCATTTCACAAACAAAACAGAGATCTTCAGTTCGTGGGTTATATCCGAGATCAACATACAACAATTCATGGGTTATTCCCGTAATCAATGATTATCAGTCCGTGGGTTTTTTCCGCATATAAAACAAATAACAATCTATAGGTTTCCCCGAGATCAATGATCATTCAGTTCGTGGGTACTTCCCGATTTTAACCAATTATCAATTTTGCGTTTCCCCCGTAGTTAAACAACTAACGGTTCGTGGGGTATTCCCGCCTTTTATCATTTTTCATTATCCTTTTCTCAATCTCAACAATCCACAAATCAATCTTCATTCTCTCTTTCCCTTTGAATCCTTAACACATCTTCTTAAACCTTTCTTAACTTTCTCAAACATTTGTTCATGAAAATCTTAATCCTCATTTCAGTTCATAATCTCTACTTTAACAATCTTAATTCAAAACTAATTTTAGAACTATTTTTTTTTAGTTTAACCCTCTTCAAAAGACTTAAGTAAATCATATATTTTAAATTCACTAAATACTTTTTGAAATATAATCCTCTCATTAAAATTATTCAAATAAACTTCTTCCAAGTTTACTAACTTCTTCCAAGTTTACTAACTTCCCAAAGACTCAAAAATCATCTCTCTCTTTACTATTCAAATTCAAATATTATAAATTCATCAAACTTCTAAAAAGTAAACCTTTATTTCAAGCTTAAAACATAATTCTTTTCATATTGAATCAATCTCAAAACATAGTTTCTTTCTTAAATAGTTTAATTTTGAAACATAAACCTTTCTTTGGTAAATCGAATTTAAAATAGAATAATTTTTTTCTTAACTAAATAAAAGTCAAGTAATATAATTTTCCAAATTCAAAAGTTCTAAAATAACTTTTCAAATAAAACCTCAGATTTTTTATAAAATTTCGACAGCACCTCCCCTAAAACTCGGACTTAACCACCCTTACGGATTCCCTCTTTCTCAACATCTCATCAAACCTTTCTCAACAATTGCCACAATAATATATTCTCAAAAATATTTGATAATAGTATAGAAAATATATTTCTCAAATTCCATATCCAAGTAATCACCAAAACAACATCGGCAGTCTAATTTCAGTTTTATTTTAAAAATATCAAACGAATTCGGAATTACGCAAACCTTATATCCACGCGTCCGTCTCGGATTAAGTTTCCTATTAAACCAAAAATCACAGTTTTTCGCTAGCTCTAGCTTCGGGAATATAAGCAAAATCGTGACTGCTCTATAGTGCCTTAAAACCAGAAGACAGCAGCAGCGTACAACATTCGAAATTTCATATAAAATCCAAATTAAATCCAAAAACCTTAAAAGTTAATGTGGTTAAACATGACTTATCTACATTTCTTTCTCAATTGGTTCCAGGGTCATACCATTTTTAATGAAGGAGTTACGTAGCTTGGAAGTTAAGTAATTTTCTGCTGAAGTCTGTTTTACAAATCATTGAACACAACCTCCTCCAAGTCCCATAATTCACTTATTAAAACATGGAATACCCTGAAATTTAAATCGTAATAACTAAACATATTCAAATTTCACCTCCAATTTGTTGCATCTCAATACCATTCCAGAAATAAAAATTATAAAGTCTTAAATTTACTGACTTAGAAAACAAAACCTGATTTTTACTGCATAATACGTCTTACTTTAAAAATCCATATCTTTAAAACCACAACTCTAACAATTCTAAATTTTTATGAAATTAAAGTACTAGGACCAGAGTTTCATTTAAAATTAGTTCCATTTCAAAATTCAAACTGGAGAATTTTTAATAGAGGAAACAAGTTGCTGCTGTCTTAAGCGTCCTGCAGAAAACCAGATTTGGCATTCCTAATTCAAAAATTTACCATAAATCATAAACTTAATGAAAAAGCCTCAAATTCACCAGTCCAGATTCCTATATCCCAAAGCTTAATCCAGATTTGGTCCCACGCAATTCCGATCATCACAGAATTAGTTATAGATTTTCAAAGTCTCCGGCTTCATTTAAAAGTAATGCAGAAAATCAAGTTTTACATTTTAACTTTGAAAAATCTTAACTAGTTCTATAGTTAATTCAAACTTCCCAAAATTGAATCCCAACAACAACTTTAATTACAGTTTACTCAGCCTTTACTCTCATATCATTTCGATTATCGTTGAATAACTGATTCACTTCCAAAGTCATCTTTTAATCTCAAAAATCAGATTTTCAGCAACTAGTTCAACATTTTAAGATTCAATCTTCCAATTATTCCTTAAGCCCAATTTCAATTAATCACTAACTAAACCCATTACAATAAACCAAATCAACAGCAATAGTTTCAATTTGACCCATCAAAATACCGAAATCACAATAATCTCTCATCAAACAATTTATAATTCAATCTCACAAAATCAACAAATTCAACCAAAGTTCCAATCAAAAATCTCAATCATTCCAATCATAATTTCAGCCACACAACTCAACTAATTCAGTATAATCACATAGAGTCAGAACTTTTCAACAATTTCATCCATATCAGAGAAAACAATATCAATTACAACTTCAAACACTCACAACAAAGCCCAAAGACATTCACAGCCACATTTAATTCCAGTCACAGCTCAAAATATTCACAACAACTAACAAATTTCAAATGCATTTCAGGTCATTCATGACAATTAAGAAATTCTAAATCATTGTTAACCATTTGCACTTATTCAAATAACTTGGTGGGCATTCTAAATTAAAAACGTTAAATCCCCTACCTCAAAGTATCGAAATCCATAAAAATTGGGAATGCTGCACTCATGAACAACAACCTTAATAGCAGTCATATCATCTCAAAGTAGTAGCAGCAATAGTTTGGCATCTCCGATCAACGGCAGCAGCATTATTTCCGATCATTCTTCACTCTTGCAGTAGTAACCATGGTGGCAACAAAATAGAGTTCAAATTCAATGGAGTTGGAAATGGAAATGAGTTCAATAGAATTGGAACTACAAATAGCTTACAATAAAATAACGGAGCAGCAACAACAGGGTTCAGGGCAGCTCCAGTGACCGTAATGGATGAGCCAACATAAACAGTAGCAGAAACAGGGGCTGAGCAAAGGACAATAGTTCCAACCATCGTGAACTCTCTCTCACCGCAGATGGGCTTTCTAACAGCAACGGCTTCTGATCACAGCACAACAACCTGGCGCGGTGAAGATCCTTTCTTCCTCTACTCTACGTGTATTCCGCGATGTTGGTGATAGTAGCATCCAGCAAACCCTCCTCCAGCGGCGGCTCCTTCGACGGCACCAAGGCACGACGGCGACGGAAGGCACGGCGGCACAACTTCACGCAGTGGGTCGCACTCCTCCTTGCGTCACTGACTCGCATCCTCCTTCCTGAACGTCGCACGTTCTCTCTCTCCGCTGGTCCTTGACGGCGACGGCTCCAAAGGAGATGACGAGCAAGGACGGCGGTGGCTCCTCGTGGTGGTCGCCCTCCTCTATTCGGCAACGTCAGTGGCAGGACGGGCTTGGTGGGAGGCAGAACGACAACTAGGAAGCGACGATCGGCGTGGCTTCGACGGCGATGCTCCTCGCGGTTCCACAAACGGTGACGACGAATCCGATCGTGACGAGAGGCGCGACAGCGCGGGCGGAGCTGGACGGTGGCAATGCGACGGTCACAGCGGCGGCAGGGCAGCAGCTCTTCCCTCTCTCTTTTCTCTGCTCTTCGTGATCTTTCTCTCTGCGTTTCTTTCTTCTTTTGCGTGTGTGGTGTTTAGGAAGAAAAGGGGGGTGGAGGCTGCATTCAGAAGCTGAGGAAAGGGAAACATTAGGGTTAGGGTTTCTAGGATTTGGGAATTAGGTTTCTGATTCAATTTGGGAATTAAGATTAGAAATTAGGATTTTATAAAAGAATATGGATAGATATGAATAGATATTTTGATAAAATTAAAGGGTAGAATAATTTTAAAATCAAATATACTCTATTAAAAATATTTAGGAACATTATTTATCATCATATTGCTAAGTTCAATCAATTATTCCTAATTTAAAATATAAAATGAACATATTAATCACATTTTTATAAAATATAGTTGAAACTCAATATTAATTATTCAAATTGAATGATATAACTTTCTATTATTTTTCTATCACCGAAACTTTAATTTCAATTTATAAAATAACTAATTATGATAAAAATTGTCCATAAATATTAACTAGCTTAAACATAGAGTATTTATAAAAATTAATCTAATAATTTCTAGTAAATTAATTCCTAAGAGTTCAAATTAATAACATAATTCATTCAAAATAGAATTATTTAAATTAAATTATACAAATCTTCTTATTTTTCAATTATCAAAATTATAATTTCAATTATACTAAATATCTAATAAAATTTATATAAAAATTCTAATTAATTTAAACTCCGATTATCATGAAACTCCATTTAATTACCTTTAGTAAAATAATTTTCTTAGAATAAATCACAAATAACTAATTATTTGATTTTCAAAAACTAGGGTTGTTACAAGTTTAGTTATAATTATGTTGCAGGAAGAGGAGATTACAATGAGAATATGCATCAAGGATGGGAGAATCAAAGATGGGAAGAGTCACAAGGATTTGATCAACCCTCTTGGCAACAACCTCCACCAACATACTATGATCAAGAGTCATTCCAAGAAGCATACCAAGATAACGGCTATGGTGAGCACCCTTCTGATTATCAACAACCACCACCATACGCCTATGAATCCCCTCCTTAACATAGCTTTGAACCACCATACTCACAAGCCCCTTACCACCAAACACCCCATATGACCCTAATCCTTACCCACCATACCAAGAACCTTATGAGCCATACTTAGAACCACCCCAATCCCAACACAATTACTCTCAAGAACCACCACCTCAATATACGCCATTTCCATATCCTTATCAAGAAGAACCACCTCCGTATTATGAGCCCTTTCTCCCAACAAATGAACCCTCCTATCCACCCCAAACTCCATTGGATAACAACACACTTATCTCTAATCTCATTGGTCTCACATCTAAACTCCAATATCTTATATCCCGCAGGGACCAACCCTCTACCTCCAATATTCAACCCTCAAGCTTTAGTGCACCACCACCACCCTCCATGCAAGAATACCCATGTCTATCAATCCAAGAGTAAGATGATCCCAATTATGATATTGACATGGAATAAGAGAGAAGGGATCGTCTTCACGAATTCATACTTCATAAGAAGCTAGAGGAGGCCCTAAAGGTGGAGGTAAGAGAGACCCCTGAAGGCAAAGAAGTGGTTGAAGAATTAGTGAAGGAAGATATCAAGGAGGAATTTGATTCTGTATTAGAGCAAGTGGAGAAAGCCGAAATTATCACAGAAGAGGAAGTGGTTGAAGACTTGGGAGATGCGGAACCTACATAGGAAAGTCAAGTCATAGAGCCTCCTTCGAAGGTGTTTGATGTTGATGTTGAGGAGGGTGTACAACCTCCAAGGCATATCATGGTTAAAGACTTTGCAGAGGTTGATCAAGAGATAGAGATTAAAGAAGAAGAAGCACAACCTCTCATGCCCTTGGTAAGCAATAAAAAAGAGATTGAATTGGAAGAAAGCTACCAAGAGGAAGAGATTGAAATTGAAGAAGCTTGCAAAGAGGTGGAAGTTGTCAAGGAAGAGCTCAAGGGAATGGAGCTGGAAATCACCTTGTCAAAGTTGTTGGAGACCTCTCCCCCAAAGCCATCACCATCCATTCCTTCATTCAAGTGGGTAAATCTTTCATCTCTAAGCTTAATTAGCCCACTTGAATATGCTCCGCTTGAGACGGATGGGCAACTTAGAGCTCTTTGTGGCTATAAGAGTAAGAGGGAGATGGTTAGTGGTAGGAGTTGTCCTGCAAGGTTCAATATGGTTGCACGCTCCAAGTTGAAGTGCACGGATTGGTGTAGAGCTCGAATGCATGGGTCTAGGAAGTCGTTTGGGTACTTCATTGAGAATTCAAATGCTCACCACCCAAGTGGAAAAATGATGATCAACAAGAAGACGAGTGCAAAAGCAAGGTTTGAGACCCCGGAATTCATTCTAGCAATCAACACTCTTAGGGCCTTGTCACCTGCTTTAACCTACTTGAAGGCTTTCTGCGCCTAGTTTGGGATCTCGGAGGCCACTGGGATTCCAAACATTGGTGGGGATTCCTGGAAGAGTTCAAGCGTAAGCTGGCCTGACAAGGAGCTCACCAAATGTCCAACTTAAGGACTTTAACTAAAAGTGCTAGGTGGGAGACAACCCACCATGGTATAATCGTTCTTTCTCAGTCTTCACTTTATTTATTTTTGTTTTGTCCTTAGTTTTACTTTATTCTATTTTTATTAGTATTCATTTATCATGTCTGCATCAGCATCTGCATTTTGTATTCTGCATTTCGCATAAAAAAAAAATTTATAGGGCAACCCACATGTGCGCGTAGGCCACGCGTGGGCGTCGATTCCCAATTTTGTTATCCCATCCAACGAATAGAAAGTTGTGATGGAATCGTGCGGCTGGTGTGCTCTGCGCACAATTCGACCCACGCGTACATCACGCGTGCGCGTCACCTGCAACTTGGGAAATCCACGCGTACACGTCAAGAACGTGAACGCGTGGACATGGCAATCGGCGTAAATGTGTGTTTGACCCGAGAGTTGTGCTGCCCTCGCGCTGGAACTGTGCTAGAGGCACGAAATCACCCCACGCGTGCGCGTCATTTCGCTTTCAGGCCAACCACGCGTACGCGTGGGCGACGCTTACGTGTCGAACGGCCAACCCAGTTCTTCTCTCCTTTCTTATCCTTTCTTCCTCCTTTCTCACTTTCTTCTTCTTCATCTCTTTAACTTCTCATCCTTATTCTCTTTCATTCTATTTTCTTTATTACATTTGCATACTTTCATTCATTGCATTTTCATCTTGTGCATGTTTTATTTTCTTTTCTAAGTTTATTATTTTACCATTGGTGTTAAATGTTCTTATTCAACTGTTGTATATTTTCTAGTATTATTTTGGTGCTTAGTGACTTATTTTACACTGTTGGGTAATATTATTTAAGTCAATGCTAATCTTTTATGATGCTTGTATTACTTTTGCATTGACATGAGTTTATACTATCTTTCATTACCTACTATCTCTTCCCCATTGTTGCAATTTTTGCACTATTGATATGCCATGTGCTTCTACTATTTTCTCACTCACATGTTATAGCTACTATGTAATTGAGACCCTCATTATTTGGCATTAACCCAACCATATTTTATTTGTTTTCTATCTATATTTTTGGGTTACTTTTTTTCCTTTTCCTTTTCTTTCAGGATGGCCACTGAGAAGGGAAAGGAAAAGATTCTCAATGGGACAACGGACAAGTCCATCTGCACAGCCTCTGGAGAAAAGCATCAGTTGGAGTAACCCATCCACTTGCACATCTTAGCATGCACCGAGGACGGTGCAATCTTTAAGTGTGGGGAGGTCGGTACCGACTTTCATGGGTTAGTTAATTTCTTCTCAACACCAATGTTTTATTTTCCTTGTTAGTTGTTGCATTTGCATTAATTTGATTGCATGTTGCTTGATTCTGTGCATATTTTACCACTACTTGGTTGAAGTGACGAATTCTTTTTCAAGACTCTTTTTATAACATTTCACTAATTTAAATGAAAACTTTTGTGTTAAACTTGTTTGAGGATTGTAATTTGGAACATGGTTTATAGCTGAGAACACACAACCTGTGAGATTTTGAGCTTTATTACATGGTTACACTATTTAACCATAATATTTTATTCTTGTGTGTTTCCTTCTCTATGATTGCAATCTTTACTTTTTTCCATTCTATATGTCCATTGTTTAGTATATTTACATGCTTGCATATGATTGAGGCCATCATTTGATTTTAGCTCACTTATCCCAAATAGCTTACCCTTACAATTACCTTTGTTTTCCACTTTGAGCCTTTTAATCCCCATTTGTTCTATATTTTACCACATCACTAGCCTTAAGCGGAAAAATAATTAATTCTCTGATTTGAATCTTTGGTTAGCTTAAGATAGAGATTGTGCATAAATTAAGTGTGGGGAACTGTGGGAACTTGGGTTGATGAAATGGTGCTGTGTTTCATGGACAAAATATTGGGAATTTGGGTACCTACTCATGTGAGACTAGAACTACATCTAAAAATCCATGTGCATTGATATGTTATCTTTACTTTTATATTTTCAGAAATTAAAAAAAATCCAAATTTAGGGGAATGAAAGTACCCCAATGTTAAGTTCAATAAAAAGATCAATGCATATGAGATAAAATAGAAGAACATTTAAATACATGAGTAGGTGAAAAGCACAAAAAATGAGACTACGGGTAGTAAGGCATTATTTTAGAAGCATAGGGAATGTGTGTGCATTAGGTGAGAACTTAGGTTAATCAAGGATTCAATTCTTAGCTAACTTGGCCATACATATATCCTCACCCTTACCTAAGCCCCATTACAACCTTGAAAAAGACCTCATGATGTTTGCATGTGTGCCTTAAACATTTGTTGATTGGTTAGATGAAGAACAAAATTTAGAAAGCATGACTAGAGAAGAGTAGAGTGATTAACCCTAGACACTTGAGAGATTAGAGTGCATATACACTACCAGTGAGGGATGCTTGATTCTATGTTCTCTGCTTTTATGAGCTATCTTCTTACAAGTTTGCTTGTCTTTTATTGTATGATTTAAATTAGTGGAATCTAATTTATGTTTGTCTTGGAGAACTTGTTTACTTTTAACAAAGTAGGTAGAAACATCTTAGCATATAGTTGCATTCATATATAGGTTGCATTTCATGAGTCTTACTTTTCCCCATTCATTCTTTCTATCTCCTTGAGCTTAGCATGAGGACATGCTAATATTTAAGTGTGGAGAGATTGATAAACCACTATTTTATGGTTTATCTTGTGCTAATTTGAGTAGTTTTTATCAATTCTTTACTCACTTATTCGTATAATTTGCATGGTTTTACAATTCCTTCCTAATTTTGTGATATAATTGAAAACATGTTTCCTAGGCCTTTAAACTGTCAATTTTAGTCATCCTTTATTACCATTCGATGCCGTGATCTGTGTGTTGAGTGTTTTCAGGCTTTATATGTAACGACCAACTCCGAGTATGCCATGGTCATACAAGAAGCTAAGTGTTACTAACTGGTCCTTCTTAATTATTAACTATTATTTAATATATGAGCCTGTTCCTTGTTAGAACATTGCCAATTTTATGAGTAACATTTTTTTAACTTATATCGTTGCGAGCGAGGGAGTAAAATAAATAAGCACACATTAATAGAAATAATAAGGAAGCATAAAGAAACATATAACACAGCTAATAATATACATCATGTACACTATAACAAAACATATAGCATTCACAAAAGATCAAGTCAGTTTACATCCTCGTCATCCTACGTAGCTAATATATACACGACACTCCCAAGGCCTGGCCCATACAAAAAGCCGCTAAACTGGCGCCCAGACTAGCCTAACCACTATATAGCTCCTAGCTCTCGGGTGTACTAGCACAAGTGAGAGACTAACTAACAGATAATGTCAGACTAGAGTGTCATCAAGAGAATGCCCCTATGGCTATCAGACTATATCTACATGTGGCTGTTCAAAAGATCGTCATGAGGCTCGCCCATCTCCTCATCTTGCTCAATCTCTATCTTAGGATCTTCCTCCTCCTCATCGTCCGCAGCTACAGCTATACCCTCAGACCCACCAGAAGTATTGCTATCACTATGTACAAAACCATTCGCGAGCACAGGTCCGTTCACGTATAAAGGAGCTATCCCGTCGTCCAGTAGTGCCGGCTCATTAGGCTGTGAAAAGTCAGGAATGGGCTCAGGGAGAAAGTCCCACTCTGGTGGAATCACAGGTACGTAGTCACCAATTAACTCGGGCTCATCAGGAATGATAGGCTCAGGTGCCGCCTCATTCAAGGGTTGAGCTGGTATAGGATGTCCGGGACCATCGAGAGAAAGATGTCCAGGTGAGTTAGGGTGTAGCCAGGGTAAGGGAAAGTCATAGGGAGCGTCAGGATCAAAAAGTGGGCTATACAAAGGATGTTGGAAGGGACGATTTTGTAACGCGTAACGTCTCATACAAAGCTCCGCACTCAGAACGTAGTAACCATAGTACACTGGAACCTCGTAAATGTATAGGTCTTCGACTTCATAGAATATAACACTCGTTTCCATCTGAAGGGGAGGAGAGAGAAAGGGGGTAAGAACTAGGGAGTTCTTAGTAAGGCCGGGGTTATTAGTTAAGTTCATTAATTATATGTTGTTTTGCAGGCGAATAGCAGAATACAGAGAAGTAGTAAATAGAAGATACAGATAAACAGAGAAAATAGAGAAAACAGAAAATAGAACACAAATAGAAGAATACAAGAAAATAATACACAAATATAGCATGCAAGCAAACAAACATAAAGAAATGGATCACACACAAACAGGAATGCAATAGAGAATGATGCGCAGACAAGAATGATGCATGTTTAACCTTAGTGCAGGCCACGAGCTCATGTGTCGGTTAGCACCTGCATTCCCGACATTTATCCGGTCACGAGTTCACGATTTCGCGGATACGATTTTTCGTTCAAATAAATGCGCATATAATTATTAGTAGCTCTATTGAGACAGCCTCTGCTTTCTACTCGCAGGAAATATATACTCTTGGGAACAGAAATTTACTCTTGGGTTGCCTCAGGGCAACAGACAAATAAACAAACATCTCTTGGGTTGCCTCAAGCAACAAACAAACATCTCTTGGGTTGTTTCAAGCAACAAATAAAACATCTCTTGGGTTGCCTTAACCAACAAATAACTTTTTAATAAGTCATTTGTTCTTAGTCTCTTTACTCTGCTCTGATTTCTCTATTTAACGTATGTGTTTAAAGCTTATGTAAATTTCGGTATGAATAGTTAGCTGCCCCAAGTATAGGTTCATTAAGTATATACTAAAATAGTTTACCTTTTCATAATTATACCTAACCCCAGTTGCAACTCAAGAACTAATTATGTTGCCCTAGTTCGTTCACTAATCCCTGTCTATTTTCCTGTCATTAAAACTTTACAGACTTTTCTTTGGTTTTTATCTTTTCTTTAACTTTTTATCTTTCATTTATCTTTTCCTCACTGACATGTTATTACCACTCCCTAAGTGTTTTATGAAGGTAATTATGAGATTCTGTGCTTAAAATTGTCTTTCTAAAACTTTTACAGAAAACTGCCTTTTCCACATTATTTTATTATTTTTATTAAAATATTATTTTTAATTAAATATTATTTTTTAATATTTTATTATTATTTATTATTTAATCAATATATTTTCGAAAATTACCTTTTTTTAACTTTTAACCTTTAAAATTCACTTTTTACCACCCGTAACTTTTAATATTTCTACTTTAACCACCCTAACTTTCGGAAATTATAAAATAACCCCCAAACACCAAAATATTTACTTCCTTGCCCTTTTATGGATCAAAAAGGTGTTCTTCAATGTTCTTTATCACACTCAAATTGTTCTTCGTGTTCCTCATAATTTTTTTAGATTCTTTCTCTGTTTTCACCCGTTTTTCAATCTTTCCAGCAACCGATTTTTACCATAATTCAAAATAAATTCCCAGCCACTAAAACCCTATCTTTTTCACATGATTTTAACACAAATTGAACCCCAATTTAGGGCCTAGGGTTTCGTTCTTCCAGCAGCCATGAAGAACATAAGTTCAAAGTTGAATATCATCAAATTTCATCAAATTTTCACCAAAATTTCAACAAGAATCACTCATATAAACCATCAATTTCAAGCACAGCCAAACCATATCATAATCACACAACTCAAAAACAATAAATCAAGATTAATTTCGTCAAACCCTACCTTGATTTGCTGCTCCAAATCCGGTTACTCTTTGAAGTGTTCTTAAAGCACTTTTTCCTCCTAAAACACATCAAGAACAACTTTGAATCCATAAAACCTCAACTGACCAAACCTTAATCAACATGTTAGGAAGGGATTCCTCACCTTAAACGTTCTGGAAATTGAAGATTCTTGGATCACAAGTCAAGCTAAACAAGAGATCTAAGGAAAAACATCAAGAAAATGCTTGTTTAAGCATGTTTCCTTGAAAACCGAATTGAAGAGGGAGGGAGACAGCCATCTCACCTTATTTCCAGCCTTGATATGTTATATGGTTATGTAGAGAAAGAAGAGAGGATCATTTTGGTCGGATTGAAATTTTGAATTAAGTTTTAGTTCAGCAGAAATCAAGCTTTGAAGATTTGGAACTAAGAACTTTTCTCTATTTTTCTCTCTTGGAAATTTCGGCCACAAAGTGAAAATGAAACAGCCTTGGAAGTTTTGGGGGTGTAGGGTGAGTTGTGATTGGTTGGCTTGGAGGTGGATTAAAATAATGTTAAAATATCTCAGGTGTATAACTACTAAAACTAGATGTATCGGAACACTTGTGAAAACATCTCTAAAAATTATTTTCTGAGCTACTAGCATAAATGACACTAGTAACATATTTATTATGAGAATAAAACATGTATGATGAGGCCTTAGCATTGCTAAAGTCATCAGAGAGTGCTGGTGCTAAGCTGCACTAGTAAATTGTAAACCCGATTAAACCAATTTTCTGTTTTTAACTAAAACTGACCAGGTAACCTTATAATATCACTCAAGAAGCTTCTAATACTAAAATAATGATAATATTATCCTATTATCTCTCTTCTCTTATGAATCGAGTCCGGTTCGTCAAACTGAGACTATTTACGAAAAACAGAATCAAAACTCCTAACCGATACAGTTCAAAACTAGGTTTTTCGCGATTGCATTGTCGGGCTTATCTCAACTAAGGTCCCGAGTTAAAGATAACATAATGATAATGAAGATTGAGATGCTTAATGATATAGCAAAGGTCCTCCCCTTACTGATCATCCGGAGAAATCAGTACTTCCAGAAAAGATCTTGCATACTCGAAAACTGGGGTTGTTACATTATAGGGCAGGAATGGCTTAGAGGATGGAAAGGAAGCTTGCAAAAATGGAAGGAACATAAGAAATAAAGGAGACAACCAGTGAGCATCGACGTGCACACATGGTTCACGCGTGTGCGTGATCTGGAGATTTTCACAGCGACGCGTGTGCGTACCTGACGCATACGCATGACACGCAAAGATGACCATTGACGCATACGTGTGACTGACGCGTACGTGTGACATGCGCCACGTGCAGAAATTGCAGAAAATGCTGGGGGCGATTTTGGGCTGAGTTTGGACCCAGTTTTCGGCCCAAAAATGCAGACTAAAGTCAGGGGACAAGCAGAGACTCAAGACACATTCAATCATTCACAAATTGTTTGGTTTTAGATGTAGTTTTCTAGAGAGAGAGGCTCTCTCCTCTCTCTTAGGTTTTAGGATTTTAGGATTAGCTTTTCAATTTCAGATTTCTATTTTAGTTTAATTAGTTTCTCTTCTACTCTTATTCATTCTATCTTTCTAGTTTATCTATTTCCTTTGTTGATTAATTTATGTTGCTATTTGGTTTACGAATTCTCATGTTTAATTTGATTTTCTATTTAATGCAATTTGAGGTATTTCAGATTTATGATTGCTTTCTTCAATTTATGTTATTAATGCTTTCAATTTAAGTTAGATTTCTCTCCTTTTGGCTTTGGTTGATTAATCGGAGACTCTTGAGTTATCAAACTCCTTTGTTGATTGATAATTGGAATTTGCTGGTTGATTTGGATCCCTCTAAAGCTAGTGTTTCCTTAAGAGTTGACTAGGATTTGAGGAATCAAATTGATTGGTCCACTTAACTAAGTGGGAGCAATGAACAGTTCTCATCACAATTGATAAGGATAACTAGGATAGGACGTCCAGTTCTCATACATTACCAAGAGCTTTTCTTAATTATTAATTTATTTTCTTGTCATTTAAATTACTTGTGCCTTATTTCAAAAAACCCAAAAAGATACTTTTCTCATAACCAATAATAAACACACCTCCCTGCAATTCCTTGAGAGACGACCCAGAGGTTTAAATACTTCGGTTATTATTTTTATTGGGTTTGCTTTAGTGACAAACAAATTTTTGTATGAAAGGATTCTTTTTTGGTTTAGAAACTATACTAGCAACGAGTAATTATTGTGAATTCTTTACTAGAAAAATTCCGTTCATCATTTACATAGGTTTAGAAGGCTCGAAGAATGGTTAAAAACACAAATACATTTTCTGTAAAATTAGGTGGGTGTGCATACGCATTCCTTAAGCGTACACATGAATCCACTTTTGTGCATACACGTGGTACTCCCACGGTACTCATACGAAATCCTTTAAATTTTGAAATGCACATCATGCGTACACATGGATCATGCGTACGCATGACTTCAAAATTCTATAGGTTCTGCGTAATTCAGTTTTGAAACCAGATTTTCAAACGTTCACAACTTTTTCTACAAAATTTATTTTTCAACCATCCCTGAACCATTGGAAAGATTATTGAATAAATTTTCAAAAAATATGATTTTGTTGAATTTCCAACTCTGAGGACCGAGTTACGGCCCGTTGAAGTTGGCCAAAAGCTTGTTTTTACCCAAAAATAGAAATTTCTCATTTCCAATGAGTTCACAATCCAAACCAAATCAAAATTATACCACATTCATCCCTAAGCAATCTCAACATAGATTCCTTCATTCTCTATTCATTTAAGCATTGATCACTGATAAATCCCAATTTTTTTGTTTATCTTGTGTTAATTTTAGGGGATTTTATCATCTTTTTTCACATTTATTCAATGAAATAGCATGGTTTTGTGAATTGCTCCTAATTTGTGCTTAAGAGTAAAAACATGATTTTTAGGCATTTAAATTGCTAATATTAATTCACTTTAATTTCATTCGAAGCCTTGATATATTTGTTAAGTGATTTCAGGATTAGAAGTCAAAGATTGAGTTGAAGGAACGAAGAAAAAGCATGCAAAAATAGAGAATTCATGAAGAAATGAGGATTTGCTGAACTAAAGGCCACGCACACGCGTCACCTACGCGTACGCGTGAGATGGAAATTTGCAAGCGGCGCGCACGCGTCACCCCACGCGCACGTGTGACCAGGAAAAGTGCCAGTGACGCATACGCGTGACCCATGCATACGGGTGACGAGCAGAACGTGACCAACTTAAGGGCAATACACTGGGGGCGATTTCTGAGCTCAAGGAGACCCAAATCCAACTCATTTCTGATGCTTTTGAACCCAAGGATGGCAAGGGATTGGGGGGGGGGGGAGAAGCCATAGTGTAATTTCCATCATGTTGTAGGTAGAATTCTAGAGAGAGAAGCTCTCCCTTCTCTCTAGAATTTAGGGTAGTTTAGGTTAATTTTCCTTAGATCCAACCTTTAATTGTTGTTTTGATTTAGTTTTCCCTTTTAATTTCTTGTTGTTACATCTTTACTCTTCTAGTTTTACTTGTTCATTTCCTTTATTTGGTTGCTCTTATGTTTATGAATCTTGTGGATTTAATTTTCTTTTAATGCAATTTTATGTTTACATGTTTCTTTTACGTTGATCTTAGTTGCTATTATTGATTTCTTGCTCATGTTAGTTATAGATTTTGTTAACTCTGGCAATTGATGATGTTTACTTTTATTACACTCTAGGTGTTTGATAGAATGCTTTCATTAGTTTTTGGGTAGTTTTCTTTACTCTTGACTTAGGTTAAGGGAATTGGATGACCTTGAGTCATTGGGTCTCATTGAATTGGTGATTTGAGAACCCTATGTGGTCAATTTGATAACCATTGGCTCTAGCCTACTACTAAGTTAATTAGTAGCTAGATTAGGACTTATGGATTGATGTTGATCAAGCCTATTTGACGTACTTAATGCATTGAGGGAGATATTCTACTTACTTCAAGCATAGGAGTAGACTTAATGGGTTGGTCCCTCATAATTGTCAATATATGGTTTGTTGACAAGGATGGTAATCTCAATTCCTATGCTTAGCCAAGAGTTGTTTTCCATTTCTTTATTAGTTCTTGTCATTTAATTTCTTATCATTTACATTTTCTTGTCAATTTTCAAATCAAACCCCTCTTGCATCTTTATAGCCAATAATTGAGTACTTCATTGCAATTTCTTGTGAGACGACCCGAGGTTTGAATACTTCGGTTAATTTTCATTGGGGTTTGTACTTGTGACAACTGAATATCTTTTAAAATTTGATGTGAGAATTACTTGTTGGTTTGGAACTATACTATCAACAGAATTATTTTGTGTGAAATTTCTAACCGACATAATTCTCATTATCAATCACCTAACAAATTAACTTCCACTTTACCAATTGGTACGCGAAAATAGAATTCGCACAACTTAACCGGTAAGTGCACCGGGTCGTCCAAGGAATACCTCAGGTGAGTGAGGGTCGATCCCACGAGGATTGTTGGATTGAGCAAGTAATAGTTGTCTTGCAGGACTTAGTCAGGCAAGCAGAAAAGAGGATTGTTGTTGAGAACGCATAAAACAAGATAATAAGGAAAGTAGTAAAGAATTGGTCTAAAAATAATAATGAGGAAACAGTTAAGGTCTTGGAGATGTTTATCTTTCCAGATTAATACTTCTTACTATTTTAACAATGAGTGATTCATTCCATAGAAAACCATAAGTGATTAAAGCCTAATGTCTTAGCGAGTTAATCTCCCCAAATCTTACTAAAACGCCACAGACAAGGTCAATTTTTTCAGATCAGAAGGTGAAGTTTAGAAATCTAGTTTAGCGCCACATAAACCTTAATTACCCAAAGCTGACAAAATTTCATGTCCTCTTTTTTTTTCACCTTGTCTATGATCCTGTCTTTCTCAGGTTCTAATAAACTATTCTTCATTCAATCATGAAATAATGTGAATAGTGGAGTCCCATGGCAGAGAGACCTTGATGCTGCAAGAGTGGGTATAGCAATTGGACCCAATTGTTGGAATTACCATGATGATGATCATATGGGCTATCCTTAACTACTATAACTCCATTATTGTTATGATCCATTGTTGATGCTTTTTGCTGATAATACAAATTCCTTCCATGTGTTTGATTATATGCCTCAGTACCAAAAACACTTTCATAGTCAAGTCCCCTGATTTTATTGTTATCATTGCCAATAATAGCACCCATTGCAAACACATAACCATCATCGATTAGCAGATAGACTGACCTCGCACTTTCTGGCCAATGGCTAACCGCTGCTAAGCAATGGATCCCAGCCAACAGACAAACCGTTTGACCGAGAGCAAAATCGCCACGCAATGGACCTTGGTGGACCTACCGAGAGGTCGACCAACACTAGTTGAACGTCATCCAACCACCAACTGGCCAACCCTGTTGACCACCAAGCTCTAGTCGACCACCGTTGGCCTGTTGATTTATAGATCGGTCAACAGCCAACCAATATGATTTCGACAACGCTTTCTTTGAATGACAAACTAATTGATAATGTGTTCATGAAACAACTGTTAGGATATATGTCACTGAGATATGTTCAAGTGTGTAAACTTCATAAAGTTATTCTTAATTGGTTGATATATTAGATTTGTAAACACATAAATGGATATAAAATTTAAGTTTATCTCCCAACTTGTGAGATTCTTAATTGGTTGATATCTTAGATTTGTAATTTAGTTAAATACATTGCACAAACTTCTCATGAAGAAAGAACTAATAACTTCATATTTAACCCAAAAAAGAAAATGAAATTTGCAAAGTTGTGAAGATTCGAGTATATAGAGCTAACCGAAACTGTTTCTAAGCACAATTATCACGACACTTATATGAAAACGTCATATGAAGTATATACGGACCATATAGTGGGGCTAGTTGCCCAATATTTATTCTTATTAGTTTTGTGAAAATTTTAAAAAAGGCAGCTAAATCAGATTAAACTATCTCAATTTTTCTCAACGAAGTCTCAAGTCTTCACATGTTTGACCATAAGATGAGATCCGCGTGCTTGTGTTTCTGCAAGAGAAGCAAAAGGCACATGATGTTAACTAAAACTCAATTTGTCATTACCTTTAAATATTAATACTAAAAATAGTATATCAATAATACTAATGACACCATTGTGTGAGCAAATGAACATTTATAAATAATGAGCATGCAAGCAAGCAAGGAATATACAGTGTATGCATATTGAATAGTTAACCAGGTTTATCTAAAAGAAATTCAATAATTGTAGTCTCATTGTCGGTGATTTGAGTATAAGATAACAATAAAAGGGTGATTTCTTCCTAACCTCTTCAGCATAGAAGCATTTTGAGCGCTATAAATTACTAAGGATTAATGAATTAAAAACCAATATAGCTTGCTAATAATCTAATATAAAGTTGAGCCCACAAGGCAACTAGTAATGGAAACTAACTTATTCATACACGTATCGTGCACACATTCCATCTGTATTCCTCCCTAAGGTTGTGCTTGTGAGTTGAAGTTTTGAAAGAGAAAGGAGTAAAGAGAAGAGTTGGAAGAGTAAAATAGACCTCAACAGGCTCAACTCAATAACTCACATAATGGTGTAATTGTTAGCTTTACTTTGGAGAGGGAAGGGGGGGGGGGGGGGGGAATCCGGTTTGAAGAGTGCTTTCAAGCCTGTTTTACCCTTTTAATCCAAAATACACACCCAAATTTGTTGCCAAGGAATTTTAGATCAAACACTTTGGTTCCTAACAAATTTTTATTCTCTAGAAGTCCTCGAAAGTTACTCCAATCGGACAAATTAAAAATTTATTTGGGACCAAAGTGTCCGATCTAAAATTCCTTCATGACCAATTTGAGTATTTACTCCTTTAAGCCCCTTCTCTCCCCTCTATTTCCCTCTAAAAGTGAAACTCACAAACACAACCTAAGAAGTCCAAACTACAACGTCAAATAACCAAATACCAGAAAAAGCATGAGGTATATGTCATTTTTAACGCTGCAGTCAAGCAACTCGAGATTTATAGTCCAATATCAAAGAAATAGCAAATTTTTATCTTTATCGGGTAAAGTGTTAAATTAAAATCCTTGACAAAGATGAACAATAAAAATCAATAAGATAGCCATAAAAATTTGAGTGAATGGAAGTGGTTCTAAAGTTACAAACATGGGATACTTTCCATGCTTTCTCCTCTACTAAGAACATAACTGAAGCTAAAGTATAGCAGACTGAAACAACCTCTTCAACTTCATGAAAACCAAAAACAAGGAATGAAAACAAAAAATTAACACACAAGCAGCACCATCTAAGGAATGAGCTACAAGTGCATCCTGAAGCTGCCTTGCCAGTTAGCACAAATTCAGCAGCACATTAAAAAGTACAAATCAAGTGTCAGAACCTCCCCGATTTTGGAAAGTAATGGGAATTGGCAGCAGAGATTCATTGCTTGTTTCCAGCTTTCCACCTAGCGGACAAGGTATATTTGGAAGGGGGTGGTGAAAGATAATAAATGATACTGCTCTGACACTACGAGCATTTTACCTTGTGACAGAGTTTATTTAGAAAGAGTATCCTTTTAAAAAATAAAAAAAGAAGAGAATGGCATGTGAACAAGGGATGAAATAGAGGCATGTACTGAGAGGATGATTTTCTGAAATAGATTCCGTTAGAGGTGGAATTATGGGTGGTGGGGGTGAGAGAGTGCTGAGGAAAGCATCTCAGAAGGTTCAAATACAGAATTAGACTAGGAGAGGACCGAGTCTCTCAGACACTCTGCAAGAGAATTCATCCAACTTTATCAATATTATCAATATACAAAAGTGTGGAGGTCCATACCACATTCATGACCAATATCAGTTGCAAGGACATGAAGAAAAAAGAATAGATCATTGAGACCCCAACTATGCATAATTTAATGCAATCACCGAAAGTAAAGTTTTTTTTTTTTTTTAAATGAAAAAAAAAAGAATAAGGCAAAAGAAAATCTTAAACTATGTTGAAAGCAATGCTCAGAATTGTTTTATGAATTCAGCAGTGAAATCAAATTTATAACATAAGTAGATCTTTATTCAATATTCAAAATCAATCATTTGTCAAGTTATTTTTTAAGTTGGCAGGGAATTCAAACTTCAACTGAATGTAACTTGACAAGATAAAAGAATTCCTAACCTGTACTTATCTCTCTGTGCCGGACAGAACTTCAAATAGTCCACAGCAATTCAACCAGGATGTCTTTTGGACCATTCGTGGAGCTGATGCTGCCAGAGGCTGCATGTCAAATCACATATGAAAGCAGAAAATTTATAACAATTTTCAGCTAAAAAAAATTACAAAGCATGAGTTAGAAAGATTAACACACTCATAAATGGAAAAAGAGATGTCAAAAAACCTGATTTTCAGAGCATTCTGGAGTCTCAGAATCTCTGACATCTGTTTCATTTGTGGACTTGGGTAAAGGAATAGAAACAGCTGGTGATAAAAACACTTCATTGTTGAATTCCTTTGGTTTAGGTTCCTCGAAAGTTGATGTTCTATCATCCTCTTTTCTCTTCATACCAAATTCAGTTGCTCCTACTTGAGAGACTACCAGTTTTTCTTGTAGTGCATTTCCATTACCAGTGCTTTTCACCTCAGATAAAGCACCTGCTGCCTTAGCCGAACAATTAGAAGATTCCACAACCGAATTATCAGCCATGCAAGCTGGTGCATCTTCAGCCATAGATGTCATTTTGGCATGTGAAGAATCAATTGATTCAACCAACTCATCATATTTAACTGTCTCTTTTATTGAACTATCTCTTTCATCCCTCAAATTCTTTTCACTAGCGGCTTCACCGTTTGAACTACCACCGCCTTTCTCATAATCTAATTCCTTTGTTGACTTAGCTTCCACATCATTTCCATCGCCAATCTCGCGTTCCTCCTCAGCCTTCAACTCCGTCTCTGTCACAACACCGAATTCGTCCTTTCGTCCTACAGTTTCATCAATCTTAACATCACGAGTAGGAACTACTTCTGCGGATGGTAGAGCAGCTGACAGGTTTGCCTCCACCACCTCTGCCGCCTCCTCATTCCCTTCTTTGAATGGCTGGTGATGGTCATGGTCGCAATACGCCGGCGAGCCACCATCACTTCCTTTATCATCTTGAACCTTCGACTCATCAATTCCTAAAAGTTCGCCATTGAATCATTCAAATTTTCCATACTATGCAACAATCAATTAACCAACCAACCGAATTAACAAACCCTCAAACACAATCAATCTAACAATCATTAAGTTATCCAAAGGTAAATTTAATTTACTAATTACATAATTAGTGCAAGGTAATCTCAGTTCAATGTTAATCCCAAGTTAACCAAAACTAACCACAAAAAATAAATAAATAAAAGTATAAAACTAAAATTAAAGAAAAAAAAAGAGTGGGAAAATTGAAAATGAAGCATGAATGCATATACATACATAGATAAAGATGCGTGAGTAGTAGAGTAGAGAAAAGTTACCTTGAAGGTTGTTGGTGGTTTCTTTTTCCTTCTTTTTCTTAGCGGCTTTCCTCTTCTTGGCACCTGATGGCATGATTGAAGCAGAAAGGCCCACAACACAAATAATAGTGCGATCTTTCTGCGGTTGTTGCTGATGTTAGAGTCCCTTTTTTTGTATTAAGAGTGAAAACGGACAAAGTAGTACTAGTACTGTTGCAGAACCCTACCAAGGTAGCTGCAAAGATAGGAAGCAAGAAACAGTAGATAGAGGGTGAGGGAATAGAGAGAGAGAGAGAGAGAGAGAGAGAGAGAGAAATCTTCTTCTTGGTATGGAAATAATAGTAGTTATATTATTAGGTGATAATGGCTCCGCGTGAAATCATTATCCTCCGTTGATCACTCCCTTATTACACTTGGTTCTCTCTTGTGCAACCTAATAGGCTAATACTCAACTTGTGTTTGTTTGTGCTTATCGCTTATGGGTTGATTCTGCATTGTTATGACCTACTTTCCATTTCAAGTATGTACTCATCTTAAGTCCAGTGAATATATATACACACTATCTAATATATCAGATGAGAACTAATTTTTGTAGACGAGATTCTTACTTTTTTTTTTTTTGTATAAAATCTTTATGCAATTAGCCAATTAGAACGAATTAGTCATATTTTTATTATTTAGATTTGAATGATAATTTTATTTACTTTGACTAAAAAGCAAGATATGAACTTTGCCATAAAAGGTTAATAATTAATAAATAGGATGCGACCTATGATGCACTGACATCATCAAAAATATATTCACATTCGAATTTAAAATTTTTATAAAACAGAAAATATATATATAAAATATAAAATATTTTTAGAGAAAGTATAAAGATATTTTATTAATATTAAAAATAAATTAATTTTTTAATATTTTTAATATTTTTTTAATTATATAAATATTTAAAAGATTTTTTATTTTAATAATTAATAATATA
The DNA here is from genome assembly GCF_003086295.3 of Arachis hypogaea. Taxonomy (NCBI): domain Eukaryota; kingdom Viridiplantae; phylum Streptophyta; class Magnoliopsida; order Fabales; family Fabaceae; genus Arachis; species Arachis hypogaea. The sequence continues at coordinate 73,144,862 of NC_092048.1, read as the reverse complement.
CATTATTTCTAAATTCATTTTAAAAATACATGTTAAAGATAAGGTTGGATATGCTGACACGTGACAGTATTTAGGTGTGTCCAAACACATATGAAAAAAATTTTTTACTTTTTATTTTGAAGAACTGAAGATTGATGGTTTAGAGGTTATAGTAAACTCTCGTTGCAAGTATAGTTACTAAACCAAGCAATCAACCTTTCTTACAAAAGTTTTGGTTGTCACAAGTAACAAACCCCTTTTAAAATTGATAACCGAGTATTTAAACCTCGGGTCGTCTTCTCAAGGAATTGCAGGGAGGTATGTTCTTATTATTGGTTATGAGTTTGTAAATTGGAGGTTTTGAAAGTAAGGAAGCAGTATGTTGAACAAAAAGAATAAAATAAAATAGTAATAATAAAATAAACTCTTGGCAAGGTATTAGAAATTAGAGATCCTATCCTAACTATCCTTATCAATGATGATAAAAATTGAATCTTAATTCCACTTTGTCAACCTTTACTAAGGCAAAGGAAGGTCAAGGGATTAATTGGTTTGATCTTCGGATCCTATTTATTTCATAAGAAAAGATTGGGATTATTGAAGTTCAATTTAATTAACAAAGATAACAATTATCAATCATGTTTGAGTTTGATAACTCCTGAGTTACTAATTTCTTAACCAAGACCAAAAAGGAGAAAAGTAAATCTACTGGAATAAAAATGTCTTCAGACGGGAATAACAATAATGTAAATAAAAGAAAGCAATAATAAACTGAAATACCTCAGTTAGCACTACTAAAGATATCAAATGTAACATGGAAGAGTTCATAAATTAAATTAGAAAAATAAATAAAAAGAACATTGAACCTGGGATTGAGAGTCACTCCTAAAACTAAGAGAAGTCCTAAATCCTAATCCTAAGAGAGAGGAGAGAACCTCTCTCTCTAAAAACTACATCTACTCCTAAAATTGTGAATGTGAAAGCTTTTTTATTAATGGATGCATTCCCTCTACTTTATAGCCTCTAATCTATATTTTCTGGCCGAGAACTAGGTCAGAAATAGCCCAGAATTCACTGGAGAAGAATTCAAACATGCTGATTTCCGTCACTGCGACGTGGCCGCATGGAGCACACAGTCGCGTCACCTAGCGTCAAGGCAACTATGGCATATTATATATCAAATAGAAGCCCCAGACGTTAGCTTTTCAACACAACTGGAACTGCGTCGTTTGGACCTCTGTAGCTAAAGTTACAGCCGTTTGAGTGAGAGAGGGTCAGGCTGACAGCTTTGCAGTTCCTTCAACTTCTTGTATTCCTTCCACTTTTGCATGCTTCCTTTCCATCCTTTGAGCCATTCCTGCCCTGTAATCTCTGAAATCACTTAACACATATATCAAGGCATCTAATGGTAATAAGAGAGGATTAAACATAGGGAACTTAAGGCCAAAGAAGCATGTTTTCAATCAAAGCACATAATTAGGAAGGCAAATGTAAAACCATGCGAATAGTATGAATAAGTGGGTAAAGAGTTGATAAAAACCACTCAATTGAGCACAAGATAAACCATAAAATAGTGGTTTATCAACCTCCCCACACTTAAACATTAGCATGTCCTCATGCTAAGCTCAAGAGAAGCTATAAAGATGAAGAGGAATGTAAAAAAGTATGAAATACAACCTATCTATATGAATGCAACTACATGCAAAATGATTCTACCTACTTAGTTAAAAGTAAACAAATCTTTCAAGAAGAAATATGAACTGGATTTCACTAATTCAAATCATGAAAATGAAGTACAAATAGACTTGCAAGAAGAAAATAGCTCATGAAAGCAGGGAATAAGGAATTGAGCATCGAACCCTCACTGGTAGTGTATACACTCTAATCACTCAAGTGTTTTAAGTTCGATTCTGTCAATTCTCCACTAACCTTGCTTTCTAAGTCTTGCTCTTCATCTAACAATCAACATAAATTTAATGCACAGATACACATATCAAGAGGTCTTTTAAGGGTTGTAATGGGGTTAGGGTCAAGGTAGGATTGTATTTGGTCAAGTGGACTAAAATCTGAATCCTTAATTAACTTAAAATTTCCACCTAACTTTAGACAATCCATGTAATCATAATACCACATCTAACTATCCATTAACCATGTTTTCCACATATTCATGCATTCTAATTTCAAGTACAGTACATATGCATTGCTTTCACCATTTACTTTGGGGCATTTTGTCCCCTTTTTGCTTAATTACTCTTTTTTTTTCTTTTCTTTTTCTCACTTTTTTTATATATATAATTTTTTTATTTTATTTTCCTCAATACATATGATTAAGATATTGAATGCATGAATCATGTCCTAAACATTTCTTTCACATTTTTATAAAGATATATAATACCCAATTCTTAAACCAATTGTTTCCAAATCCACTTTTTCCCACACTTAATTCATGAGCACTTTCACTAGTCTAAGCTAACTAAGGATTCAAATTAAGGACATTATTGTTTTCCGCTTAGAGTTAATGATGTGCTAAAGTAAGGAACAAAGGGGTATAATAGGCTCAACATTGGTTTGTAAAGAATAATGAAAAGGTAAGGCCATATGGGTATGTAAGCTCAGTGAAACAAAGGCCTCTATCATGTAAGTGTATGCATACATAAAACCATGAAAATATAGAATCAAACAAGACAAAGATCACAATTTTAGAGAGAAAAACACACATCAAAAATAAATTATTGGTTGATAAAATGCAACCAATCAATTAGGCTAAAAAAATCTCACAGGTTATTTGAGGTATTTCAGTTATTATTGCTCTCTTTTATTTACATGGTTATTGCTTCCCATCTGAAGGCATTCTTATTCCAGTAGATTTACTTTTCCCCTTTTGGTCTTGGTTAAAAAATCAGTAACTCAGGAATTATCCAACTCAACAGCATAATTGATAACTGTTATCTTTGCTAATTGAATTGAGCTTCAATAATCCTAACCTTTTCTTAGGAAATAAATAGGATTCGAAGATCAAACTAATTAGTCCCTTGACTTTCCTTTGCTTCAGCAAAGGTTAACTAAGTGGAATAAAGATCCAACTTTCATTGTTTTTGATAAGGATAACTAAGCCTGGACTTCCAATTTCTCATACCTTGCCAAAAGTTTATTTTACAGTTATTTATTTATTTTAATTGCAATTTAAATTACTTGCTCCCTATTCTCAAAACCCCAAATTTACAATCTCCATAACCAATAATAAGAACATACTTCCCTGCAATTCCTTGAGAAGACGACCTGAGGTTTAAATACTCGGTTATCAATTTTAAAGGGGTTTGTTATTTGTGACAACCAAAACGTTTGTACGAAGGGATTTCTGTCGGTTTAGAGACTATATCTACAACGCGACTATTTTTATGAACTTCTTTACTGGCAAAAATCCTAACGTCAAAATGGCGTCGTTGCCGGGGAATTGCAAACGTGTGGCTTATTATTGGTTATTGTAAATATTTACTTTTTGCTTGTTTATTTTGTTTTTATTTTTGTTTTTATTTTTGCTTTTTCATAAATTAAGAGGTTATTGGTTTTTTTTTTAGTTATTAAAATTTTTTTTTCAAAAATTTGTTCTTAGTGTTCATCTTGATCTTCAAGTTGTTCTTCGCGTTCATCTTGACCTTCAAGTTGTTATTAGTTGTTTTCTTTGTTTTGATCTAAAAATTTGAAATTTGGTGTCATTTTATTGTTTTTCTCTTTTCTCATTAAATTCAAAAATATTTTTAATTAATTTTTTTGAAAAAAAAATTTCAGATTTTTTTTTTTAAAATTTTTATCTTATCTTATCTTAACCATATGACCCTAATCCTCAACCACCATACCAACCACCTTATGAGCCATATGAACCATATATAGAACCACCCCAATTCCAACCCAATTACTCACAAGAACCACCACTTCAATATTCACCATCTCCATATCCATCAATCCAAGAGCACTATGATCCTATTTATGAAAGCCGAGTGCATCAAGAGACAAAGGATCATTTCAAGGAAATAGTGGATCGATGTCAGGCAACCATTCATCAATTGGGGCAAGCAATAATGAGTCAATTAGCTTCCCGACGTTCGGACACTCAAGAAACCCCCATGGCTTCATGTGGACAATCTAATGAAGAACGTAGTATGAAGGAGATACTAGAAACTCCAGTGAACAGTACGGAGCATGACTTTGTACTGGAACAAGTAGAGGAAGCCGGAATTATTGAAGAAGAAGAAGTGGTTGAAGACTTGGGAGATGCAGAACCTCCATGGGAAAGTCCAGTTATAAAACCCCCTTTCAAGACGTTTGAAATTGATGCTGAGGAGGGTGTACAACCTCCAAGGCATATCACAGTTGAAGACTTGGAAGAGGTTGATCAAGAGATGGAAATTCAAGAAGAAGAAGCACAACCTCCCATGCCCTTAGAAAGCAATGAAGAGAAGATTGAATTGGAAGAATGCTACCAAGAGGAAGAGGTTGAAATTGAAGAAGCTTGCAAAGAGGTGGTAATTATCAGAGAAGAGCACAAGGGAGTAGAGCTTGCAATTTCATTAAAAATACCTCCCCCTAAGTTGCCATCATCCTTCACAACATTTAAGTGGGTAAAATTCATATCCATTAGCTTTCTAATTCCACTTGAATATGGACTACTGGAGACGGATGGTCAACTTAGACCTCTTTGTAACATTAAGAGTAAGAGGAAGATGGCCAGTGGTAAGAATTGTCCTGCAAGATTCATCATGGTTGGAAGCTTTAAGTTTAAATGCAAAGGTTGGTGTAAAGCTCAACTAAATGGGTCTAGGAATCTGTTTGAAGCTTCTTAAGGGCTTTACATGCTTAGTTTGGGACCCTGGAGGCTACTGGAGATGCAAACATTGGTGGAGATTTCTGGATGAGTTCAAGCACAAGCCACCATAACAGGGAGCTCACCAAATGTCCAACTTAAGGACTTTAACTAAAAGTGCTAGGTGGGAGACAACCCACCATGGTATGATCGTTCATTTTGTAATTTTAATTTTATTTAGTTTTGTTTGTTTTCGAGATTTATTTTATTTTATTGAACCTGGAGTTTTGCATAACATTCATATTAGCATTGCATTCTGCATACTGCATTAAAAAAAAAACGCATGCGACGCGGGAGCATCGCTGACGCGTCCGCGTCACCAGTGCATTTTGGAAGAAAAGAATTGAACAGAGAGTTACGCAGGAGCAGGGTTGGAGGCGTGCCAATGGCACAATTCACCCCATGCGACTGCGTCACTGATGCGACCGCATCATATGGGAATAATGGCCTCCCACGCAACCGCGTGCCCCACGTGGCCGCGTGACCAGGATTTCGACGTCAAAAGGGTGCATGGCCGAAAGTTGAGCTGGAATTGGGCTGGACCCGTGCTAGTAGCACAAGCCCTGCCACGCGAACGCGTCACCCACGCGTCCGCGTCATATTGAAAATAAGGCCACCCGCGCGATCGCGTCGACCACACGACCGCGTCAGCCTGGATTTTGGCAATACTGAGTTTTGAACAGAGAGTTGTGCGACCGCGAGGCTGCACTCGCGCCACTAGCACAAATCAAGTCACGCGATCGCGTGCCCCACGCGTCCGCGTCACCCAACCTTATCGCACACCATGCGACCGCGTCACCCACGCGACCGCGTCGCCAGCGTCGCACAACCTATCCAGATTAGTGCCAATTTTCTTAACTTTTCTTTTCTAATCCTAATTTCTTCCTTCTCTCTCCTTTCTCACTTTCTTTTTCTTCTTCTCATCCTTTTTTCCTCTCATTCTATTTTATTTAATTTATTTGCATACTTTCATTCATTGCATTATTTTCATTGGTGTTAGAAATTTATTTGGGTCATTATTTTTATATATTTTTGGATTATTAAAATGGTTTGACAATTATATATTACTTTTTAAAGGGTTGCTTGCATGTTCAATTTAATACTTTCAAATAGCTTATTTACCATGCACGCTATGTGTTTGTGAAAACGCCCGTATGGCATTGTGCACTATTTTTAAGATTTCTTTTAATCTACTATTATATATGCTTGTTTTTCACAAAACCCTTTTCATGTTTTATTGATTAAATATAGTTGTCATTACAAACATGTTTCTAGTTTGAAAGACTTGGTAATCTAACTTGGACATTGAATGCTTGATCTATGCTACTCATGCCTTTGCCTGCATGCCAATAAACACCTTGCATTCAATTGTTATCATATGCACTAGCTATTTTCCATTGATGACTTTTCACATGTACTCATGAGCGTGTGTTAACGTCATTCTTCTTTATTGTGCAATGATTACCACCTTTCCCGCTCTCTTCCTTGCTCTAACCTTTAGCTTTAAAAGTCACTTTCTTTTTTTTCTTTTCAAGATGGGCACCAAGAAAGAAAAGGAGAAAGCTACTCCCAAACCACCGGCAAGGAAAGGAACGAAAAGAGCCCCAGCTGAGGAACCACAACCCCCATCCACTTGCACATCTTAGCATGCACCGAGGATGGTAAAATCTTTAAGTGTGGGGAGGTCGATACCGACTTCCAGGGGTTAGTTACCTTCTTTTCAATACCAATATTTTCTTTGTTAATTGTTGCATTTGCATGTTTGATTGCATATTTGTTTGATTTTTTTGCATATTTTACCACTTGGTTGAAGTAATATTTTCCTTTTTAAGAAAATTTTTTAGAACATTTCACTAATTTGAATAAAATTTAATGTTACACTTGTTAGAAGAGATATTATACTGGAACATGGTTTAGAGCTCGAACACACAAAACCTGTGAGATTTTTGAGCCTATTTGAATTGGTTGCATTTTATCAACCAAAAATTTTGTTTTAGTGTGTATTTTTCTCTCTAAAATTGTGATCTTTGTCTTGCTTAATTCTATATTTCCATTGTTTAATGTATGCATACACTTACATGATTGAGACCTTTGTTTCACTGAGCTTACATACCCATATGGCCTTAACCTTTCATTATCCTTTGCAAACCAATTTTGAGACTATTTTACCCCTTTGTTCTTTATTTTAGCTCATCACTAACTCTAAGCGAAAAACAATAATATCCTTAATTTGAATCCTTGGTTAGCTTAGACTAGTGAAAGTGCTCATGAATTAAGTATGGGGAAATTGGGATTGAAAACAATTGGTTTGATAATTGAGTATGTTAGAATTTTCTGAAAATGTGAAAGAAATGTTTAGGACATGTTCATGCATTCAATAATTTAATCATATGCATTGAGAAAAATAAAAGAAAAAATATATATAATAAAAAAAAAGAAAAAAGAAAAAGAAAAAGAGAAAAAGAAGAGAAAAAGAGCAAATAAGTAAAAGGGGACAAAATACCCCAAAGTAAATGGTGAAAGCAATGCATATGTACTGTACTTGAAATTAGAATGCATGAATATGTGGAAAACATGGTTAATGGATGGTTAGATATTGTATTTTGACTACATGGATTGTCTAAAGTTAGGTGGAAAGTTTAAGTTAATTAAGAATTAAGATTTTAGTCCACTTGGCCAAATACAACCCTACCTTGACCCTAACCCCATTACAACCCTTAAAAGACCTCTTGATATTTGTATCTGTGCATTAAATTTATGTTGATTGTTAGATGAAGAGCAAGCCTTAGAAAGCAAGGATAGTGGAGAATTGAGAGAATCGAATCTTAAACACTTGAGTGATTAGAGTGTATACACTACCAGTGAGGGTTCGATGCTTAATTCCTTGTTCCCTGCTTTCATGAGCTATTTTCTTCTTGCAAGTCTATTTGTACTTCATTTTCATGATTTGAATTAGTGAAATCCAGTTTATATTTCTTCTTGAAAGATTTGTTTACTTTTAACTAAGTAGGTGGAAACATTCTGCATGTAGTTACATTCATAGGTTGCATTTCATACATTCTTCATTCTTTATAGCTTCTCTTGAGCTTAGCATGAGGACATGCTAATGTTTAAGTGTGGGGAGGTTGATAAACCACTATTTCATGGTTTATCTTGTGCTCAATTGAGTGGATTTTATCAACACTTTACCCACTTATTCATACTATTTGCATGGTTTTACATTTGCCTTCCTAATTATGTGCTATGATTGAAAACATGCTTTTTTGGACTTATAATTGCTAATATTAATCCTCTCTTATCACCATTAGATGCCTTAATATGTGTGTTAAGTGATTTCAGAGATTACAGGGCAGGAATGGCTCAGAGGATGGAAAGGAAGCATGCAAAAGTGGAAGGAATACAAGAAGTTGGAGAAATTGCTAAGCTGTCCAACCTGACCTCTTCGCACTCAAACGACTATAACTTTAGCTACAGAGGTCCAAACGACGCGGTTCCAGTTGCGTTGGAAAGCTAACGTCCGGGGATTCGATTTGAGATATAATATGCTATAGTTTCCCTGACGCTAGGCGATGCGGCCGCGTCGCAGTGACGGAAATCCAACGTGATTGAATTCGAGACCAGCGAATTCTGGGCTATTTTCGACCCAGTTTGCGGCCCAGAAAACACAGATTAGAGGCTATAAAGTGGGGAAATGCATCCATTCATAGAGGGGCTCTCATATTTACAATTTTAAGAGTAGATGTAGTTTTTAGAGAGAGAGGTTCTCTCCTCTCTCTTAGGATTAGGATTTAAGACTTCTCTTAGTTTTAGGTGTAACTCTCAATCCTAGGTTCTTTATTTTTATTTATTTTTCCAATTTAGTTTATGAACTGTTCCAGATTACTTGAATTAATGTTATTTGAGGTATTTCAGTTATTATTTCTCTCTTTTATTTACATGGTTCACTACAAGAAAATAGGCTTATGGCCACGCTTTTTTTTAATGGCCACGCTTTTGTGAGGGTGGCGATTGAATAGAGATTTGGCCACGTTTTTTCTTGCCACGCTTCAAAAACGTGGCGAAAAGGGTCAACGGCCACGCTTTTTGAAGGGTGGCAATTGATTAGAGAAACGGCCACGTTTTTTTCTGCCACGCTTCAAAAGCGTGGCCATAGAGAGAAACAGGGATGTTTTAAAAGCGTGGCGACAGAGTTTCATTATGGCCACGCTTACAAAACGTGGCCATATCCTGGTCCTCTTTTGGCACGCTTTAAAAGCGTGGCCAAAAGGTTTTTTTAAAAAAAAAACTAGACCCGGCCCCCAACTTGGTCCCCAACCCAATTGAAGAGATTTCAACCCGGTCCCCAACCCTAATTGAGCTACCCTTTTCGCGATCGAGCTCACTCTTTCACCCTAATCACTCTTTCACCTTGGCTACCCCTGGAGGAGCTCACATCCCTGCCGTCACCAGAACCACCCTCGCTGCGCCGTTAGCCTCCGCTCCCCCTCCGCCTCGTCTCCTCATCGCCGTTACCAGCATCCTTACCGTCAGCGTCAGCGTCAGCGCCACCTCTTTCAACCGATTCCTTCCAAAAGCGAATACGACAAGGGACAATGTGGGAAGATATCGGAGCTCGGAGGCGGCAACTGTTTTCCGCGTCTCTTGCTCGGTGTCAATGTCAGTCTTGCCCTTGTTGAAGGAATTGTTGCTTTCGTTGCGTTGTTTCAGGTTCTTCTCCTCTTTCTTTCATGTTTCAATTCGCGCTAGCATTGCTTTTCGGATATGAAATTGGTTCGTGCATTTGATAATTTTAGGGATTCTTTTAGTGTTGTGCACAATTTGGGGAGGTTTTGGTGGGGAACGGGTGATTGGCGTAATTTGAAAATTTAGGGAATTTGTGAGAAGATATTCAGATTTCGAAACTTGCATTTTGAATTTTGATATTTTAGCTGTTATATATTTTTACAATCCCTAAACTGTAGCCTACTTTTTTTTTCTTGCCCTAAGAAATTTTTTTGTATATATGAATTCGGTAGCTTCATTAGCTAATAAACAGATTATCTAAAGTTCTCGAAACCTAATAAATATTGTATTGAAAGATATCAAAACCGGGTTAGTGTGATCTTAGCTTGTTGTTTGAAGATATATATGAATCTGTAAAGGTATGTCTTCTGATTTGCATTTTAATCTTTACAATGATGGTTGCCCGATGTCCAGTGTTATCAATTCACTTTATTTTAGATTTTTTATTTCCTCTGAATGTTGCCCTGGATGAAGTTGTTTATTGTGCTGTTTTGGTGTTGAATTCTGGACTTGTGATTGCTGTTTATTGTATTTTTTTTCATTGTCCAAAATAGATGTTGTGAAAGTGTTACTGTTTCATTAATTTTTCTTGGTTTGTTGTTGCTGAGTGCTGCTCTGCTTGTTGCTTGGTCCATATTATATGAAATGCAATGATTTCAGTTTGTGAAACTGGTTAAGTCATATGAATTCTGTTTGCTGCTTGCTTGAACCTGGGAAACATGCTATTTACTGCTGCTGTTTAATAAACAATTGCTTCTGTTGATGATTCTATTCTTTGCATATTAAATAAAAGATTTGAGTGGTATAAATTATTTTATACTACTACAAGATTTATTAAGGATTAAGATTTTATGTTATCTGTAGGGGAGGAAAAGGAAAAAGAAAAAAAAGAAAAAGAAAAAGATAAAAGGACAGTTTCTGACAGGTGATGTGTTTAAGTGGATTTGGTTTATCCACATCAAATGACATATAATATTACAACCTTCGACCTTGGATATGATATGCCAACAATGGCTGCTTCTCTCTCCTTTCTACTTCTTCCACTAGGTATCTATTCTATGTGCTGCTTCCTTAAATTTCCAATTGTTTTCTTCATTTCACAACTCAAACAATGTTACATTGTCATTGCTTCTTGTTTATGTTTTGTTCACAACCTCAGATTGTTTTTGCTTCCACTCTTGTATAGGTTTTAGTTTGAGGAGCACTACTAATTATTGTTTAACTCAATAATCTGTTGTGTCATGTTCTTAGATGAATGATAGTGGTACCAAAAAGTTATTTTTTTCTAAGAGGAAAGTAATAAGTAATAACGAATTATTGTTGAGTTAATGAGTTCATGCATTGTATTTACAGGATAGTAAAGGTGAATTCATTGTGACTTTGTAATCCACTTCTGTTTCTGCAAAATTAAAATTTTCTCAACTATTATCACTGCCCCCAACTTCCATTCTTCAATTTCACTATTCATTTAGGATTTGATTTCTAGACATTGATGGTGAGGTAAAACAATTTCTCCCTGTCATCTAATAGAAATTCAAGAAAGTGCCAAATCATCACAACTATCCACCATGACTTCATACCTTTTTGAATTTCTATTGGCTGAAAGTTTCAAATTGCTTTTAAAGTGTTGGTGCATAGAAATTATTCTCATGGGTTTAACTGTCACAATTGTTTTCTAAAGTATGTAATTTTTTTTGGGGTAGGTTCTACTTGTAAAAGTTTGGGCTGCAATCCTCAAGGCATTGCTGCTGACAGGCTTCAATGCTTGGTTCCGCAATACCAAAGATCGGTGGTAAAAGCAAAGGCCTCAGATACAACTGAATGTGCTGCTATGGTTAATAGCAGTTCACGCAGAGACTTTCTTGGATTGGCTTTGGGAGTCTCAAGCCTCTTTGTTGGTTCATTGGAAGGCAAAGGAGCTGGTTTGCCCCCAGAAGATAAGCCGAAACTATGTGATGAAGCTTGTGAGAAGGGGCTTGAAAATGTATGGTGAGAATACATTGTTCCTTTCTCTGCCTCCTTTCTTTGTTTTTCTCTGCTAAGACATTACAAATGGTTGTTGTAAATTGCTAATAATGCTTTGATATTTGATGTAATTGCATTGCATCTCCTGTTTCTACTAATGTTAGTCAGCACCTTTCTCAAATGTCAGTTATTTTTAAAGAGAAATTCTTCAAATAAATTTTGGGAAATCAAAGCATTATTAGTATCTAAGCTATTCTTTCCTGATAATAGAATCTATCATCCTTAAAGGAATAGTAGACATTCTTATATTTTCAAAGAATTTGTGCATCATGCAAAGAATATGTTAATAACCAATCTATGTGATTGCACTTAAGTTTTAATATTCACATTTTGAAGACCCTTGATCAATGACCACCATGGAAACATGCTATTTATCGCTTGCGTTAACGTGTAACTATTGATTAACATATCTACAAGTGTTTTAAAGTGGTGTTCTAGTTTTTTCTGGTTGATGGAGTCATTGTTTTATTTGTTGCCATTCACCGATTGTTTACTTTTTTATTATGCCTTTTGTTTTTTACGAAGAAGATTTGGATCTGGTTCTGCAGGCTGCAGAGGCTTGGATTGATGTTGAAAGAGTTCATACAATTGCATTAGGAGCCAAGAAGAACTAGTGTCATGATGATCTATCTTTTTTTTTTTCGGGAAAATTGCAATCAATGGAGTCAGGTTCAGTATAATAGTACTTAGCAATAACTTCTTATACTGCTCTCTGCACCTTCTAAATTTTAATTCTATGGACCTTTTTTTATTTTTTCTTATGGATGTATCTATAAATATGGAGTACAAAGTAGTGAAGAAAATAGTTCTACTGCAGGTTGCAATGAAGCTTCTTTCAGATAGGGAAAAATTCATGCAAGTGCTTTGTTGCGGAGGGGAATTTGGACCTTAAATGAAAAAATTTTGTACCGATTTCTCGTCAGTGCTTGAGGAGAATCATAAATTCCTAGTACAAATTTTAATTACTTAATTACTATACTAATTGTATATTGTAATAATCCAGAAGTTTGTGTTAAGCTGACCAAGTTTATTTTTATTCCTATTAGCATAATGCTGATGAATTTTTATAGTAGAATGTGAATGAAAACGGTGAATCAATCTATTCTGATCTTTGTGCAGGATGCTTATCTCCCTCAACAGCTTTTAGATAAATTGATGTTCATTTATAATTATGTGGATATGGCTCGAGTAACAGGTGTCCCAATTTTTTTCTGCTTGCTAGGGGCCAAAGCATTAAGGTAAAGAAATAATATCTAATTTTTATAATCAATTATTATGATATGTGGGAAATACTTGGCACATGAATTTGACAATAACTTTTTTTCCCCTCCTTTCCTTACAGGTACTTTCTCAACTTTTAAGGTGACTCCTGAAGATGTTCGAAAACTTAATCTCCCTCCAGAATCAGTGAACAAAACTCCATCTGGGGAAACATTTGTTAAATCAAATTTGCAGAAGGTCTGTTGCTTTTAGTTTGGTATTTTGAGCATAGTTTAGTTTCGTATTATTGTACTTTTAGATTTTTATTTACCAATCAGTGAGCATAGTTTAGTTTCTGTTGCTTTATTGTTCTTGATATTTTGCTACAGGCTAGTATTGGAATGGATAACTTGAACGCTTAATGCATAAAGTGGAGCAGTTTTAGGTTGATTATGATCTTTTACCAAGTATTTAGGCTGATGAGCATCTCTATTAGTGTAATTTGATATATTATGAGCAGTTCTAACTTGTATTGTTTCTGTATTTTTCTTCGGTTTTTAGTTTTAGAATTTGAACTCGAGATTTATTTTGTATTTGAATATTAGTTTTTTAATGTATAAAACAATTATAGTAAATTATATATGTCACTAATTATTGTTTGATATGACTTGTAATAAAAATTGCATACTATATTTGTAGGTTTGGTAATAAAAAAGGATTGAAAATTTATATTGTGTAGCAATGAAGATCAAGTAAGGAAAAGAATTTTTTTTTTAATTTAACAAGGCTTTCGCCACGCTTTTAAAGCGTGGCAGTATATCTTACCATGGCCACGCTTTAAAAGCGTGGCCGTATCTCTTCCTATTATCACGTTTTAAAAGCGTGGCCATACCTCTCTTTTTGCCACGCTTTAAAAGCGTGGCCAGATCTGCCCTATCGCCACGCTTTAAAAGCATGGCCAGATCTGCCCTATAGCCACGCTTTAAAAGCGTGGCCATATCTCCCACCTACAGCCACGCTTTTAAAAGTGCCAATTTGTAAAAAAGCGTGGCAAAAAAAAAGCGTGGCGATAGACTGAAAAAGTGTGGCGATAGAGCAACCGCCACCCTTTCATAGGTCACCCTTTCAAAAGCGTGGCGGTAGCTCAAAAGCGTGGCGAAAAGCTATCGCCATGCTTTTTTCAGCTTTTCGCCACGCTTTAAAAGCGTGGCAATAGACTTATTTTCTTGTAGTGGTTATTGTTTCCCATCTGAAGGCATTCTTATTCCAGTAGATTTACTTTTCCCCTTTTGGTCTTGGTTAAGAAATCAGTAACTCAGGAATTATCCAACTCAACAGCATAATTGATAACTGTTATCTTTGCTAATTGAATTGAGCTTCAATAATCCCAACCTTTTCTTAGGAAATAAATAGGATTCGAAGATCAAACTAATTAGTCCCTTGACTTTCCTTTGCTTCAGCAAAGGTTAACTAAGTGGAATAAAGATCCAACTTTCATTGTTTTTGATAAGGATAACTAAGCCTGGACTTCCAATTTCTCATACCTTGCCAAAGTTTATTTTACAGTTATTTATTTATTTTAATTGCAATTTAAATTACTTGCTCCCTATTCTCAAAACCCCAAATTTACAATCTCCATAACCAATAATAAGAACATACTTCCCTGCAATTCCTTGAGAAGACGACCCGAGGTTTAAATACTCGGTTATCAATTTTAAAGGGGTTTGTTATTTGTGACAACCAAAACGTTTGTACGAAGGGATTTCTGTCGGTTTAGAGACTATATCTACAACGCGACTGTTTTTATGAACTTCTTTACTGGCAAAAATCCTAACGTCAAAATGGCGCCGTTGCCGGGGAATTACAAACGTGTGCCTTATTATTGGTTATTGTAAATATTTACTTTTTGCTTGTTTATTTTGTTTTTATTTTTGTTTTTATTTTTATTTTTTCATAAATTAAGAGGTTATTGGTTTTTTTTTTTTAGTTATTAAAATTTTTTTTTTCAAAAATTTGTTCTTAGTGTTCATCTTGATCTTCAAGTTGTTCTTCACGTTCATCTTGACCTTCAAGTTGTTCTTAGTTGTTTTCTTTATTTTGATCTAAAAATTTGAAATTTGGTGTCATTTTATTATTTTTCTCTTTCCTCATTAAATTCAAAAATATTTTTAATTAATTTTTTTCGAAAAAAAAATTCAGAGTTTTATTTTTAAAATTTTTATCTTATCTTATCTTATTTCAAAAAACAAATTTCAAAAAATTCAAATTTCAAAAATTTAAAATTCAAATTTCAAAATTTAATTTTCAAATTCAAAATTTAAATAACCTTTTAATTTTAATTTGTTTTTATTTTTTAATTTTTATTTTCTACTATGAACTCTCACCCTTTTGGCTATGAGTCTGGTTACAATAATGTTGCAAGAAGAAGAAATTACAATGAGAACATGCATCAAGGTTTGAATAATCAAAGATGGGAGGAGCCACAAGGATTTGATCAACCCTCATGGCAACAACCATCTCCAATGGACTATCAACAACCACCACCATATGCCTATGAATCCCCTCCTCAATATAACTTTGGACCACCATACTCACAAGCCCCTTTCCGCCATTCACCTCCATATGACCCTAACCCTCAACCACCATACCAACCACCTTATGAGCCATATGAACCATATATAGAACCACCCCAATTCCAACCCAATTACTCACAAGAACCACCACTTCAATATTCACCATCTCCATATCCATCAATCCAAGAGCACTATGATCCTATTTATGAAAGCCGAGTGCATCAAGAGACAAAGGATCGTTTCAAGGAAACAGTGGATCGATGTCAGGCAACCATTCATCAATTGTGGCAAGCAATAATGAGTCAATTAGCTTCCCGACGTTCGGACACTCAAGAAACCCCCATGGCTTCATGTGGACAATCTAATGAATAACGTAGTACGAAGGAGATACTAGAAACTCCAGTGAACAGTACGGAGCATGACTTTGTACTGGAACAAGTAGAGGAAGCCGGAATTATTGAAGAAGAAGAAGTGGTTGAAGACTTGGGAGATGCAGAACCTCCATGGGAAAGCCCAGTCATAAAATCCCCTTTCAAGACGTTTGAAATTGATGCTGAGGAGGGTGTACAACCTCCAAGGCATATCACAGTTGAAGACTTGGAAGAGGTTGATCAAGAGATGGAAATTCAAGAAGAAGAAGCACAACCTCCCATGCCCTTGGAAAGCAATGAAGAGAAGATTGAATTGGAAGAAAGCTACCAAGAGGAAGAGGTTAAAATTGAAGAAGCTTGCAAAGAGGTGGTAATTATCAGAGAAGAGCACAAGGGAGTAGAGCTTGCAATTTCATTAAAAATACCTCCCCCTAAGTTGCCATCATCCTTCACAACATTCAAGTGGGTAAAATTCATATCCCTTAGCTTTCTAATTCCACTTGAATATGGGCTACTGGAGACGGATGGTCAACTTAGAGCTCTTTGTAACATTAAGAGTAAGAGGAAGATGGCCAGTGGTAAGAATTGTCCTGCAAGGTTCATCTTGGTTGGAAGCTTTAAGTTTAAACGCAAAGGTTGGTGTAAAGCTCAACTGAATGGGTCTAGGAAGCTGTTTGGTAGCTGCAGCGAGAATTCAAATTACTTATTACCCAGTTGGAAAAATACAAATCCCGACAGGGATGGGTGTAAAATCAAGATTTGGGATCCTGGAATCTGCTCTGACACTTGTTACCCCGGGAGCCTAAGAATCTGTTTGAAGCTTCTTAAGGGCTTTACATGCTTAGTTTGGGACCCCAGAGGCTACTGGAGATGCAAACATTGGTGGAGATTTCTGTATGAGTTCAAGCACAAGCCACCATAACAGGGAGCTCACCAAATGTCCAACTTAAGGACTTTAACTAAAAGTGCTAGGTGGGAGACAACCCACCATGGTATGATCGTTCATTTTGCAATTTTAATTTTATTTAGTTTTGTTTGTTTTCGAGATTTATTTTATTTTATTGAACCTGGAGTTTTGCATAACATTCATATTAGCATTGCATTCTGCATACTACATTAAAAAAAAAAAAAAACGCATGCGACGCGGCAGCGTCGCTGACGCGTCCGCGTCACTAGTGCGTTTTGGAAGAAAAGAATTGAACAGAGAGTTACGCAGGAGCATGGCTGGAGGCGTGCCAATGGCACAATTCACCCCACGTGACCGTGTCGCTGATGCGACCGCGTCATATGGGAATAATGGCCTCCCACGCGACCGCGTGGCCCACGCGGCCGCGTGACCAGGATTTCGATGTCAAAAGGGTGCATGGCCGAAAGTCGAGCTGGAATTGGGCTGGACCCGTGCTAGTAGCACAAGCCCTGCCATGCGAACGCGTCACCCACGCGTCCGCGTCATATTGGAAATAAGGCCACCCGCGCGATCGCGTCGACCGCGCGACCGCGTCACTCTGGATTTTGGCAATACTGAGTTTTGAACAGAGAGTTGTGCGACCGCGAGGCTGCACTCGCGCCACTATCACAAATCAAGTCACGCGATCGCGTGCCCCACGCGTCCGCGTCACCCAACCTTATCGCGCACCACGCGACCGCGTCGCCAGCGTCGCACAACCTATCCAGATTAGTGCCAATTTTCTTATCTTTTCTTTTCTAATCCTAATTTCTTCCTTCTCTCTCCTTTCTCACTTTCTTTTTTCTTCTTCTCATCCTTTTTCCCTCTCATTCTATTTTATTTAATTTATTTGCATACTTTCATTCATTGCATTATTTTCATTGGTGTTAGAAATTTATTTGGGTCATTATTTTTATATATTTTTGGATTATTAAAATGGTTTGACAATTATATATTACTTTTTAAAGGGTTGCTTACATGTTCAATTTAATACTTTCAAATAGCTTATTTACCATGCACGCTATGTGTTTGTGAAAACGCCCGTATGGCATTGTGCACTATTTTTAAGATTTCTTTTAATCTACTATTATAAATGCTTGTTTTTCACAAAACCCCTTTCATGTTTTATTGATTAAATATAATTGTCATTACAAACATGTTGCTAGTTTGAAAGACTTGGTAATCTAACTTGGACATTGAATGCTTGATCTATGCTACTCATGCCTTTGCCTGCATGCCAATAAACACCTTGCATTCAATTGTTATCATATGCACTAGCTATTTTCCATTGATGACTTTTCACATGTACTCATGAGCGTGTTAACGTCATTCTTCTTTATTGTGCAATAATTACCACCTTTCCCGCTCTCTTCCTTGCTCTAACCTTTAGCTTTAAAAGTCACTTTCTTTTTTTCCTTTTTAGGATGGCCACCAAGAAAGAAAAAGAGAAAGCTACTCCCAAACCACCGGCAAGGAAAGGAACGAAAAGAGCCCCAGCTGAGGAACCACAACCCCCATCCACTTGCACATCTTAGCATGCACCGAGGACGGTGCAATCTTTAAGTGTGGGGAGGTCGATATCGACATCCAAGGGTTAGTTACCTTCTTTTCAACACCAATATTTTCTTTGTTAATTGTTGCATTTGCATGTTTGATTGCATATTTGTTTAATTTTTTTGCATATTTTACCACTTGGTTGAAGTAATATTTTCTTTTTTAAGAAAATTTTTAGAGCATTTTACTAATTTGAATAAAATTTAATGTTACACTTGTTAGAAGAGATATTATACTGGAACATGGTTTAGAGCTCGAACACACAAAACCTGTGAAATTTTTTAGCCTATTTGAATTGGTTGCATTTTATCAACTAAAAATTTTGTTTTAGTGTGTATTTTTCTCTCTAAAATTGTGATCTTTGTCTTGCTTAATTCTATATTTCCATTGTTTAATGTATGCATACACTTACATGATTGAGGCCTTTGTTTCACTGAGCTTACATACCCATATGGCCTTAACCTTTCATTATCCCTTGCAAACCAATTTTGAGCCTATTTTACCCCTTTGTTCTTTACTTTAGCTCATCACTAACTCTAAGCGAAAAATAATAATGTCCTTAATTTGAATCCTTGGTTAGCTTAGACTAGTGAAAGTGCTCATGAATTAAGTATGGGGAAATTGGGATAGAAAACATTTGGTTTGATAATTGAGTATTTTAGAATTTTCTGAAAATGTGAAAGAAATGTTTAGGACATGTTCATGCATTCAATAATTTAATCATATGCATTGAGAAAAATAAAAGAAAAAAAAATATATAATAAAAAAAAAGAAAAAAGAAAAAGAAAAAGCGAAAAAGAAGAGAAAAAGAGCAAATAAGTAAAAGGGGACAAAATACCCCAAAGTAAATGGTGAAAGCAATGCATATGTACTGTACTTGAAATTAGAATGCATGAATATGTGGAAAACATGGTTAATGGATGGTTAGATATTGTATTATCATTACATGGATTGTCTAAAGTTAGGTGGAAAGTTTAAGTTAATTAAGGATTCAGATTTTAGTCCACTTGGCCAAATACAATCCTACCTTGACCCTAACCCCATTACAACCCTTAAAAGACCTCTTGATATGTGTATCTGTGCATTAAATTTATGTTGATTGTTAGATGAAGAGCAAGCCTTAGAAAGCAAGGATAGTGGAGAATTGAGAGAATCGAACCTTAAACACTTGAGTGATTAGAGTGTATACACTATCAGTGAGGGTTCGATGCTTAATTCCTTGTTCCCTACTTTCATGAGCTATTTTCTTCTTGCAAGTCTATTTGTACTTCATTTTCATGATTTGAATTAGTGAAATCCAGTTTATATTTCTTTTTGAATGATTTGTTTATTTTTAACTAAGTAGTTGGAAACATTCTGCATGTAGTTACATTCATAGGTTGCATTTCATACATTCTTCATTCTTTATAGCTTCTCTTGAGCTTAGCATGAGGACATGCTAACGTTTAAGTGTGGGGAGGTTGATAAACCACTATTTCATGGTTTATCTTGTGCTCAATTGAGTGGATTTTATCAACTCTTTACCCACTTATTCATACTATTTGCATGGTTTTACATTTGCCTTCCTAATTATGTGCTATGATTGAAAACATGCTTCTTTGGACTTATAATTGCTAATATTAATCCTCTCTTATCACCATTAGATGTCTTGATATGTGTGTTAAGTAATTTCAGAGATTACAGGACAGGAATGGCTCAGAGGATGGAAAGGAAGCATGCAAAAGTGGAAGGAATACAAGAAGTTGGAGAAATTGCTAAGCTGTCCAGCCTGACCTCTTTGCACTCAAACGGCTATAACGTTAGCTACGAAAGTCCAAAAAATGCAGTTCCTGTTGCGTTGGAAAGCTAACGTCCGGGGCTTCGATTTGATATATAATATGCTATAGTTTCCCTGATGCTAAGCGATGCGACCGCGTGCTCCATGCGGCCGCGTCGCAGTGACGGAAATCCAGCGTGATTGAATTCAAGACCAGCCGATTCTGGGATGTTTTCGACCCAGTTTGCGGCCCAGAAAACACAGATTAGAGGATATAAAGTGGGGGAATGCATCCATTCATAGAGGGGCTCTCATATTCACAATTTTAGGAGTAGATGTAGTTTTTAGAAAGAGAGGTTCTCTCCTCTCTCTTAGGATTAGGATTTAGGACTTCTCTTAGTTTTAGGAGTAACTCTCAATCCCAAGTTCTTTATTTTTATTTATTTTTCCAATTTAGTTTATGAACTGTTCCAGATTACTTGAATTAATGTTATTTGAGGTATTTCAGTTATTATTGCTCTCTTTTATTTACATGGTTATTGCTTCCCATCTGAAGGCATTCTTATTCCAGTAGATTTACTTTTCCCCTTTTGGTCTTGGTTAAGAAATCAGTAACTCAGGAATTATCTAACTCAATAGCATAATTGATAACTATTATCTTTGCTAATTGAATTGAGCTTCAATAATCCCAACCTTTTCTTAGGAAATAAATAGGATTTGAATAAAAAGTATTATAAAGAATATCAGTATTATAAAAAGACAATGTAAGTTCATGTCAATGCAAAAAATACCTCCCCCTAAGTTGCCATCATCCTTCACAACATTCAAGTGGGTAAAGTTCATACCCCTTAGCTTTCTAATCCCACTTGAATATGGGCTACTGGAGACGGATGGTCAACTTAGAACTCTCTGTGGCATTAAGAGTAAGAGGAAGATGGTCAGTGGTAAGAATTGTCCTGCAAGGTTCATTACGGTTGGAAGCTTTCAGTTTAAACGCAAAGGTTGGTGTAAAGCTCAATTGAATGGGTCTAGGAAGTTGTTTGGACGCTTCAGTGAGAATTCTAAAGCTAAACCACCCTGATGGAATCATGATAATCAACTTGAAGACGGGTGTAAAAGCAAGATTTGGGATCCTGGAATTTGCTTTGACATTTGTCACCACGGGAGCCTAAGAATCTGTTTGAAGCTTCTTAAGGGCTTTACATGCCTAGTTTGGGACCCCGGAGGTTACTGGAAGTACAAACCCTGGTGGAGATTCCTGGATGAATACAAGCATAAGCCACCATAACAAGGAGCTCACCAAATGTCCAACTTAAGGACATTAACTAAAAGTGCTAGGTGGGAGACAGCCCACCATGGTATGATCGTTTCTTTTTCAATTTTATTTCATGTTGTTTGTTTTTTATTTTATTTTAATTTTCATTGAACCTGGAAGTTTTCAAAGCATTCACATTAAGCATTGCATTATGCATATTGCATTAAAAAAAAAACCACACACGCGAGGCGGCAGCGTCGTTGACGCGTTCGCATCATGTAGAAAAAATGGCTCCCACGCGACCGCGTCACCCACGTGGCCGCGTAACTTGGAAATCGACGTAAGAAAGGGTGCACGACCGAAAGTTGTGCGAGAGTGGTGCTGGACTGGTGCTGATCGCACACGCCTTACCACGCGGTCGCATGGCTCACGCGTCCACGTCATACCACATGATGGCCACTCACGCGATCGCGTCGACCACACGACCGCATCACTCTGGATTTTGGCAATACTAAGTTTTGAACAGAGGTTGTGCGACCGCGAGGCTGCACTCGCGGCACTAGCTCAAATCGAGTCACGCGATCGCGTGCCCCACGCGTCCGCATTGCCTGACCTTATTGCGCACCACGCGACCGCGTCACCCACGCGACCGCGTCGCCAGCGTCACACAACCTATCCAGATTAGTGCCAATTTTCTTATCTTTTCTTCTCTAATCCTAATTTCTTCTATCTTTTCTTCTTTCTTCTTTCTTTCTTACTTTATTTCTTTCCCTTCTCATTCTTCTTATCTTTTATTTTATTTTATTTATTTGCATACTTTCATTCATTGCATATTTTTATTTTTCTAAATTTATTATTTTACCATTGGTGTTCAAATGTTCTTATTCAACTGTTACATCTTTTCTGGTATTTTCTTGGTGCTTAATGACTTGTTTAATTCTGATTGAGTAATATTATTTAAATCAATGCCAATCTTTTATATCTGTATTACTTTTGCATTGACATGAATTTATATTATCTCTCCTTCCCCACTCTCTTCCCCATCGCTGTACATTTTGTACCACTGGCATGCCATGGCTTCTATTGTTTTCTCACTTGCATGTTGTAGCTACCATGTAATTGAGACCCTTATTATTTGGCATTAACCCACACATACTGTATTTATTTTCCTATCTTTATTTCTGGGTTACTCTTCTTCCCTTTTTCTTTCAGGATGGCCACCCGGAAGAGAACCGAAAGACGTTTACATGGGAAAACAGGCAAGTCAATCTGCACAATCTATAGAGAAAAGCATCAGTTGAAGCCACCCGTCCACTTGCACATCTTAGCATGCACCGAGGATGGTGCAATCTTTAAGTGTGGGGAGGTCGATACCGATCTCCATGGGTTAGTACCTTTCTGTTTCAACACCAATGTTTAAATTTTCTTTGTTAAATTAGTTATTGCATTTGCATATTTGTTTGATTTTATGCATTTAGTTACTACTTGGTTAAAGTAATAAAATTCTTTTAAGACCCTATGTTTGAAAAATTTCACTAATTTAAATTGAAAATTTTTTTATGTTAAAACTTGTTTGAAGTTGTTTGTGGAACATGGTTCTTGAGCCAAAGACACACAACCTGTGAGATTTTGAGCTTATTTATATGGTTACATTATTTAACCATAAATATTTTATTCTTGTGTGTTTTCTTCTCTATAATTACAATCTTTGCTTTGTTCCATTCTATATGTCCATTATTTAGTATATTTACATGCTTGCACATGATTGAGGCCATTGTTTGATTTTAGCTCACTTATCCCAAATAAGCCTACCCTTTAAATCACCCTTGTCAACCACTTTGAGCCTTTTAATCCCCATTTATTCTATATTTTACCACATCACTAGCCTTAAGTGGAAAACAAATTAATTATCCCAATTGAATCTTTGGTTAGCTCAAGATAGAGATTGTGTATCAAATAAGTGTTGAGAAATTGTGGAAACATGGGTTGATAAGGGAATGTATCATGTTTTTAATTTATTTGAATATGAGAAATTTGGGAACCTACTCATGAAAAACCAAAATAGAAAAATAATGAAAAATCCATGTGCATTGATAAGTTATGTTTGCTTTTATGATTCAAAAAAAGAAAAGAAAAGAAAAGAAAAGAAAACGAGAAAAAAAAATATAATATAAATAAATAAATAAGGGGACAAAATTACCCCAATGTTGAGTTAATAAAAAAATCAATGCACATGTGATAAATTAAAAAGAAAAAGTTGATACATGAGTATGTGATGTAAAAGTGGGAATCTTGGGTAGCTAGGCATGAATTAGAATTATATAGAGTATATATATGTTAGGTGAAAGTTTAGGTTAATTAAAGATTCATATTATAGCTCACTTGGCCATACATATATCCTTACCTTTACCTTAGCCCCATTACAACCTTGAAAAGACCTCATGATGTTTGCATTGGTACATTAAATAATATTGATTGGTTAGATGAAGAACAAAGTTTAGAAAGCATGATTAGAGAAGAGTAGAGTGATTGACCCTAGACACTTGAGAGTTAGAGTGATATACACTACCAGTAAGGGTTCAGTGCTAAATTCTATGTTCCCTGCTTTCATGAGCTATCTTCTTACAAGTTTACTTGTACCTTATTTTGTATGATTTGAATTAGTAGAATCTGATTTATATTAGTCTTGGAGAATTTATTTATTTTTAACCAAGTAGGTAGAAATATTTTGCATGTAGTTGCATTCATATAGATAGGTTGCATTTCATACATTCTACCATTCCTCTTCATCTTTTTAGCTTCTCTTGAGCTTAGCATGAGGACATGCTAATGTTCAAGTGTGGGGAGGCTGATAAACCACTATTTTATGGTTTATCTTGTACTCAATTGAGTGGTTTTTATCTACTCTTTACCCACTTATTCATACTATTTGCATGGTTTTACATTTGCCTTCTAATTATGTGCTTTAATTGAAAACATGTTTCTTTGGACTTATCTTTGCTAATATTAATCCTCTCTTATTACCATTAGATGTCTTGATATGTGTGTTAAGTGCTTTCAGAGATTACAGGGCAGGAATGGCTCAGAGGATGGAAAGGAAGCATGCAAAAGTGGAAGGAATACAAGGAGTTGAAGGAACTGCAAAGCTGTCAGCCTGACCCTCTCGCACTCAAACGTCTATAACTTTAGCTACAAAGATCCAAACGATGCGGTTCCAGTTGTGTTGGAAAGCTAACGTCCGGGGCTTCGATTTGATATATAATATGCCATAGTTGCCCTAACGCTAGGCGACGCGAACGCATGATCCATGCGGACGCGTCGCAGTGACGAAAAACCAGCGTGGCAGATTTCTCCTCCAGCGATTTCTGGGCTGTTTTCGACCCAGTTTGCGGCCCAGAAAACACAGATTAGAGGCTATAAAGTGGGGGAATGCATCCATTCATAATCATGTTCTCATAATTCATAATTTTAGTTTTAGATGTAGTTTTTAGAGAGAGAGGTTCTCTCCTCTCTCTTAGGATTTAGGATTAGGATTAGGATTTCTTCGTTTCTTCATTCCAGGTTTAATATTTACTTTTATTTATGTTTCTATTCTACTTTTACTTTAATGCTTTTATTCGTATCTACAAATGTTGCCAAATTGGCTTATGAACCTTTTCCATGTTAAATTTGAATATTTTATTTAATATAATTTGAGGTATTTTAGACTTATGATTGCTTTCTTTAATTTATTAATGTTCTCCATTTATCCAAATTATTTTCATTCAAATAGAATTTCTCCCCTTTTAGCTTTGGTTGATTAATTGGTGACTCTCGAGTAGGGATGTCAATGGGGCGGGGCGGGGCGGGGGCGGGGGATGCCTCCCTGCTCCCCGTCCCCGCCCTCAAATATTGTCCCCGTCCCCGCCCCATTCCCCACCATGGGGGGATAATTGCCCCCATCCCCATTCCCCACGTTCCCCGTGTTCCCCGCGGGTCCCCATTCCCCATATGCTTATATTGAACATTTATATGAAAATTACCATAAAAAATAAAAAAAAACATAGAAAAAACCGCAAAATGAAAATTACAACACAAAATCAAGTTTAACATAGTCCACAAAATGAAAATTACAACACAAAATCCAAGATTACAACTTACAAGTAAAGAAATATAAAATCAAGTTATCATAGTCCATAAAATAAAATTTTAAAATACAACTTCCATTGTTAAAAAAAACCATAAAATAAAGTCTTCAGCTTCCAACAAACAACTCCATGTTCTCTGTTAAAATACGACACAAACATGAATATGTTAACATACATTATAAACAATACCATATATTTAATAAGAATTTGACATAATAAAAAAATAATTACCTAAACTCCTAAATCTCCATATCCATCACATAGTCCCAAGGGATTGGAATTTTCGACCCTGATTTACCTACATTATATCAAAACCAACAATTCACAAGAGTTAAATTTAACATGAAATTGAACTTTAATAGGAGATAAAATTTGAGTTATTAGTACTTTTACCTGAAGAGTGTATCCAATGCTGAGTGCAAATTAACGCCTCAACAAGTTCACAATCCAATTTATTGCGATGTGGATGTATAACTCGACCACCAGTGCTAAAAGCAGACTCTGAGGCAACAGTAGAAATGGGAATGGCTAAAAAATCTCTTGCAATCTTTTGTAAAGTTGGATATTTCACCCCAATATTTTTCCAGTAGCCCAATATGTCAAATTTTTCCAAATTTGCTTTATCTACCATAACACTCTCTTCCAAATAGAAATCCAACTCAGTTTTTGCAACACAGTCTTCAGATGTATCTTCCACAAATTGCAAGTAGATAGAGTTAAATGTGAGTGCTCGTCGTGCGCCCTCTTGACTAAATGTGAAGTTTCCAACCAAAAGTGAATCCATTGGCCTTCCCGTTCCTGTCGAACCTGATGATTGCTGCACTGTCTTCAATATTGATTGCTTTGGTCCCCTAACAGTACGAATCGGGCAAATTCTAATGTGATCATGCAAGTGCTTAGTTCCTTGCTTCGTGTCACCTCCAATCTTTCTTTCGCAATATTTACATATTGCCTTCCACTTTCCATCTATTTGCTCCCTCCTAAAATGTTTCCAAGCCTCAGAAGTTAATCCTTTCTTGTTAGGACTGTTTTGCACACTTTGGCTAACTTCTTGCCCTCCCTCTTGTGTTTCTTCTTGTCCTTCTTCTTGTGTTCCTTGAACATGTGCTTCAATTGCTTGACCCTCATCATCTTGACTTGGTTCTATCTCATTATTATTTTCAATAGGAGTCGAGCTTAAACTATCCATCCTATACAGTAAGATTTAATACGGAAACACTAAATTAAAATTCAAATTCAATACATAAACACTAAAACACATAATCAACTCAGAATAAGATCCAAAAAGCATGCATATGAGGGAAGCATTAGATAATTGAAACAGCAATCATAGATTTTCTAATTTGCTTTACCCTGACATAATCACAGATTTGCTAATTTAGAGGCAAAATTTATTCTTTGCTAATTATTCTTTGCTGCCTACATGTTACTTCTATCTCAAGGGTGTTACTGAGTGGGGAAAGTCTCCAAACACAGAAAATAAGATTGCTATCTAGCATTTACATTAAAAAGAACTATAAAATTTAGGTATCACTATAAGTAAGCTATATGTAACACCTTACTGGTCGAGTAGTATATAGTCTGATATACAAACTCATTCTTTTTATTGTGGCTTAGTCAGAATCAGATGTTAACATTGTACTCCATGTACTATATATGTACTATATATGTACTATATATTGTACTTTAAATTAAAATTAAAAAACTAAAAAACGAGAAGAAGAAAGAACATGTAAATGTCTACTTTTTTTTTACTCCTCCCATTTAAGAGTTCTAAGCCAAGACTGAAATTTAAGCGCAATATATTAAGAGACAAGGTATTTAGCCATCCAACTAAAGTTTCAGTTTCAATAAATGTTTATTTGTTTTTTTGTTGGTCAAACAATAAATATGTAATTGAAAACCTATGTTTGAACTACTTGGCTTGTGAGCTCAGCTGCTGGGTTTAAAGGGCTATATAATATAACATTGAAGTGCTCTGTTTTCCATCAAAGAAGGAAAAAAGAAGCAGAACTTGAAGTGTGTGAGATTTGACGTCAATGGTGAATGCCGGGTTCTTTTAATTACTAACAGAGATATATCAAAAGGGGAGAGACTGTACTATGACTACAATGGATACGAACATGAATATCCAACTGAACATTTTGTCTAAGCAAGCCAACTCCAACCAAGGTCATCATCACCATCAAATTCATGAAAAAAAACAAAAATCTAAAGTGAAATGCCAAAATACAAGAAGAAAAAGGGAGTAGTGAATCTTACCAGGATAAGACAGAATCACAGAAATGGTCGAAGAGGTAGAGACGCCGGTGAAGAGAAGAGTGGCGACCGATGCAGAAGAGGGCGAACGGAAGATGGCGCACGGGGCGGTGCAGTGACGATGGTGGTCAGAGGCCGTGACGATGGTGGTCGGAGGTGGCTGGCTGGGACGAGGGAGAGAACACAGAGGAAGGGCGCAGAGAGGAAGGCGAGGAGCACTGGAGCAAGGTGAGGGAGTTGCAATACGCGGGGCAGCCGGTGCTCTATGCCTCTGTGGGAAGAAGGGTTTCGCGAAGAGGTGAGGGAGCGGCGCTCTATGCCTCTGCGAATTGGGATTCTGGGAAGAAAGTGCAATTAGGGTTTTCACTTTTCAATATATATATATACAAAGTGAAATGACTAAAAAACCAAAATAAAAACTAAATTCTGAAGGGTATTTAAGTAATTTAATACATTCGGGGATTGTGGGGAATACGGGGACGGGGACGGGGATCCCCGCTCGGGTCCCCGCATCTGCTTCGGGGGAATTTCGTCCCCCATCCCCGTCCCCGCAGGGAAAATCCCCCGCCATCGGGGCCCCGTTCGGGGCGGTCCCCGCGGGGATCCCCGCTGTCTGGGGATTTTTGACACCCCTACTCTCGAGTTATCAAACTCATTGTTGATTGAAAATTAGAATTCTTCAAGAATTAATTCGAGTTCCAATAACTCTAACTTTTCCTAAGGAAAGACTGGGACTTGAGGAATCAAAATTAATTCATCCACTTAACTTACCTTCATAGTTAGAGGTTAACAAAGTGGGAGAAAAATCCAACTCTCATCACAATCGATAAGGATAACTAGGACAGGACTTCCAGTTCTCATACTTCGCCAAGAGTTTACCTTAATCCAAAACCCCAAAACATACCTTTGCATAACCAATAATAAGAACATACCTCCCTGCAATTCCTTGAGAAGACGACCCGAGGTTTAAATACTCGGTTATCAATTTTAAAGGGGTTTGTTATTTGTGACAACCAAAACGTTTGTATGAAAGGACTTTTGAAGGTTTAGAAACTATACTTGCAACGAGGATTTATCCGCAAATTTCTAGACTACGCAAAGTTCCTCTCATCAAAATGGCGCTGTTGCCGGGGAATTGCAAACGTGTGCCTTATTATTGGTTATTGTAAATATTTGCTTTTTGCTTGTTTATTTGTTTTTATTTTTGTTTTTATAAATTAAGAGGTTATTGGTTTTTATTTAGTCATTAAAAATTTTTCAGAAATTTGTTCTTGGTGTTCATCTTGATCTTCAAGTTGTTCTTCGTGTTCATCTTGACCTTCAAGTTGTTCTTAGTTGTTTTCTTCGTTTTGATCTAAAAATTTTAAGTTTGGTGTCATTTTATTGTTTTTCTCTTTCCTCATTAAATTCAAAAATTCAAAATTTAAAACTCAAATTTCAAATTTCAATTTTCAAAATTCAAATTTAAAAATTTAAAATTAAAATCTCAAATTTCAAAAAAATCATATCTATTTCAAAATCTTATCTTATCTTATTTCAAAAATCAAAATTTCAATATTTAAATTTCAAATTTCAAATTTTAAATTTCAAAATTCAAATTTCAAAAATTTAAAATTCAAAATTTCAAATTTCAGATTTTAAAATTTAATTTTCAAATTCCAAAATTTAATTTTCAAACTCAAAATTTAAATAACCTTTTAATTTAAATTTGTTTTTATTTTTGTTTTTAATTTTTATTTACTATCATGAGTTCTCACCCCCATCGCTACGAGTCTGGTTACAATTATGTTGCAGGAAGAAGAAATTACAATGAGAATAGGCATCAAGGTTGGAACAATCAAAGATGGGAGGAGCCACAAGGATTTGATCAATCCTCTTGGCGACAACCACCTCCAATGGACAATCAACAACCACCACCATATGCCTATGAACCCTTTCCTCAACATGAATTTGGACCACCATACTCACAAGCCCCTTTCTGCTAATCACCTCCATATGACCCTAACCTGTATCCACCATACCAACCACCTTATGAGCCAAATGAACCATACACAGAACCACCACCTTTCCAACACAACTACTCTCATGAACCACCACCTTAATATTCACTATCTCCATATCATTATCAAAATGAACCACCTTCCTATTATGAACCCTCTCTCCCAACCAATGAATCCTCATATCCACCCCAACCTCCAATGGATGATAGACTCCGTGTTATTCTTCAAAGGCAAGAAAGGATGAATAAAAGTGTGCTAAATTTCGCAGCCGCCTTAGGCGAGTTAGTAAATATAATAGCTTCCCAATATCTGAGCACTCAAAGAACTCCCATGGCTACATGTGGAAAATCAAAAGAAGAGCAAAGCATGAAGGAGACACTAGAAACTTCGGTGGACAATGAGGAACATGGCTTTGTATTGGAACAAGTGGAGGAAGCCATAATAGTTGCAGAGGAAGAAGTGGTTGAAGACTTAGGAGATGCTGAACCTCCATGGGAAAGTCAAGACATAGAACCTCCTTCCAAGGCGATTGAAATTGATACCGAGGAGGGTGTACAACCTCCAAGGAATATCATAGTTGAAGATTTGGAAGAGGTTGATCAAGAGATGGAGATTAAAGAAGAAGAAGCACAACCTCCCATGCCCTTGGAAATCAGTAAAGAAGAGACTGAATTGGAAGAAATCTACCAAGAGGAAGAGGTTGAAATTGAAAAAGCTTGAAATTGAAGAAGCTTGCACAGAGGTGGAAGTTGTCAAAGAGCACCAGGGAGTGGAGTTTGAAATCACCTTGCCAAAGTTATTGGAGACCCCTCCCCCTAAGTTGCCATCATCCTTCACAACATTCAAGTGGGTAAAATTCATATCCCTTAGCTTTCTAATCCCACTTGAATATGGGCTACTGGAGACGGATGGTCAACTTAGAGCTCTTTGTGACATTAAGAGTAAGAGGAAGATGGCCAGTGGTAAGAATTGTCCTGCAAGGTTCATTATGGTTGGAAACTTTAAGTTTAAACACAAAGGTTGGTGTAGAGCTCAATTGAATGGGTCTGGGAAGTTGTTTGGACGCTTCAAGGAGAATTCTAAGGCTGAACCACCCGGATGGAATCATGATAATCCACTTGAAGACGGGTGTAAAAACAAGATTTGGGATCCCGGAGGCCATTGGAATTACAAACATTGGTGGAGATTCCTGGATGAGTTCAAGCACAAGCCACCATAACAAGAAGCTCATTAGATGTCCAACTTATGGACTTTAACTAAAAGTGCTAGGTGGGAGACAACCCACCATGGTATGATCGTTCCTTTTTCATTTTTATTTAGTTTTATTTGTTTTCGAGTTTTATTTTATTTTATTGTATTTAACCTGGAATTTTGCATAACATTCATATTAGCATTGCATTCTGCATACTGCATTATTAAAAAAAAAAATATGCACGCGACGCGGCAGCGTCGCTGACACGTCCGCGTCACCAGTGTGTTTTAGAAGAAAAAATCAAACAGAGAGTCACACGATAGCGTGGCTGGAGGCGTGCCTTTGGCACAAATTGATCCACGCGACCACGTCGCTGACGTGTCCGCGTCATGTGGGAACTTTGGCCTCCCACGCAACCGCGTCACCTACGCGGCCGCGTGACATGAAAATCGACGTGAAAAGGGTGCATAGCCGAAAGTTATGCTGGACTGGTGCTGAACGCACAGCCTTACCACGCGGACGCATGGCTCACGCGTCTGCGTCACATCCCTGTCATGACCACTCACGCGATCGCGTCGACCACGCGACTGCGTCACCCTGATATTTGGCAATAATGTATTTTGAACAGAGAGTTGTGCGAGCGCGAGGCTGCCCCTGCGCCAATAGCATAAAACGTGTCACGCGACCGCGTGACCGACGCGACCGCGTCATTCCGAATAAGCGCAATTCGCGCGAACGCGTCACCCACGCGTCCGCGTCGCTTGCGCCGCACAGCTTATCCAGATCAGCCAAATGTCTTATCTTTTCTTCCCCAATCCTAATTTTTATTCTCCTTTCTTACTTTCTTCTTCTTCATTTTTTTTAACTTCTCATCCCTCTTATCTTTCATTTTATTTTACTTGATTTATTTGCATATCTCATTCATTGCATTTTTATTTTGTACGTATTTTTATTTTTTCTAAATTTATTATTTCCATTGGTGTTCAAATGTTCTTATTCAACTGTTATATCTTTTCTGGTATTATCTTAGTACTTATGACTTGTTTTATTCCGATTGGGTAACATTATTTAAATCAATGCTAATCTTTTATGATACTTGTACTTCTCTTGCATTGATATGAACTTATACTATCTTGCATTACCCACATTTTCCTCTCCTTTGTTGCAAATTTTGCACCACTAGTATGCCATGTGCTTATATTGTTTTCTCACATACATGTTGAAGCTTCCATGTAAATGAGACCCTTATCATTTCGCATTAACCCAACCATACTTCATTTATTTTCTTATCTTTATTATTGGGTTACCTTTCTTCCCTTTTTCTTTCAGGATGGCCACCAGGAAGAGAACCGAAAGACGTTTACATGGGGAGACAGACAAGTCCATCTGCAAAATCTTTAGAGAAAAGCGCCAGTTGGAATAGCCCATTCACCTGCACATCTTAGCATGCACCGAGGACGGTGCAATCTTTAAGTGTGGGGAGGTCGATATCGACTTCCATGGGTTAGTCACTTCATATTTTAGCACCAATGTTTTATTTTCTTTGTTAAATTAGTTTTTGCATTTGCATATTTATTTGATTTTATGCATCTAGTTACTACTTGGTTAAAGTAATAAAATTCTTTTAAGACCCTATCTTTGAAAAATTTCACTAAATTAAATTGAAAAAATTTTTTTATGTTAAAACTTGTTTGAAGTTGTATTTGGAACATGGTTTTTGAGCCAAAGAACACACAACCTGTGAGATTTTGAGCTTATTTACATGGTTACATTATTTAACCATAGATTTTTATTCTTGTGTATTTTCTTCACTATGATTGCAATCTTTGCTTTGTTCCATTCTATATGTCCATTATTTAGTGTATTTACATGCTTGCATATGATTGAGGCTATTGTTTAATTTTAGCTCACTTATCCCAAATAAGCCTACCCTTTAAATCACCCTTGTTAGCCACTTTGAGCCTTTTAATCCCCATTTGTTCTGTATTTTACCACATCACTAGCCTTAAGCAGAAAAACAATTAAATATCCCAATTGAATCTTTGGTTAGCTTAAGATATGGATTGTGCAACAATTAAGTGTAGGGAAACTGTGGGAACTTGGGTTAATAAGGGAATGTATCATGTTTCTAATTTTGAATATTGGAAAATTTGGGTACCTACTCATGTAAAACAGAAAATTAAAAATTCCATATGCATTGATATGTTATTCTAGTTTTTATGTCTCTCTAAAAAAAATAAAAAAATAAAAAAAAGAGAAAAAGAAAAAGAGAAAAAATATATAATATAAATAAATAAATAAAGGGACAAAATTACCCCAATGTTAAGTTAATAAAAGATCAATGCATATGTGATAAAATTAAAGAAAAATTGATACATGAGTATGTAATGCAAAAGTGAAGACTATGGGTAGCTAGGCATGATTCTAGAATTATATAAAGAATATGTATGTTAGGTGAAAGCTTAGGTTAATTAAAGATTCAATTTATAGCTCACTTGGCCATACATATATCCTTACCTTTACCTCAGCCCCATTACAACCTTAAAAAGACCTCATGATGTTTATATTGGTACATTAAATATTTGTTGATTGGTTAGATGAAGAACAAAGTTTAGAAAGCATGATTAGAGAAGAGTAGAGTGAATTACCCTATACACTTGAGAGACTAGAGTGATATACACTACCAGTGAGGGTTCAATGCTTGATTCTATGTTCCCTGCTTTCATGAGCTATCTTCTTACAAGTTTACTTGCTTTTTTTTATTGTATGATTTGAATTAGTGAAATCTGATTTATATTTGTCTTGGAGAACTTATTTACTTTTAACCAAGTAGGTAGAAATATTTTGCATGTAGTTGCATTCATATAGATAGGTTGCATTTCATACATTCTACCATTCCTCTTCATCTTTTTAGCTTCTCTAGAGCTTAGCATGAGGACATGCTAATGTTCAAGTGTGGGGAGATTGATAAACCACTATTTTATGGTTTATCTTGTACTCAATTGAGTGGTTTTTATCTACTCTTTACCCACTTATTCATACTATTTACATGGTTTCACATTTACCTTCCTAATTATGTGCTTTGATTGAAAACATGCTTCTTTGGTCTTAATTTTGATATGTTTAAATCCTCTCTTATTACCATTAGATGTCTTGATATGTGTTTTAAGTGATTTCAGAGATTACAGGGCAGGAATGGCTTAGAGGATGGAAAGGAAGCATGCAAAAGTGGAAGGAATACAAGAAGTTGGAGAAACTGCTAAGTTGTCCAGCCTGACCTCTTCGTACTCAAACAACTATAACTTTAGCTACAGAGATCCAAATGATGCGGTTCCAGTTGCGTTGGAAAGCTAATGTCCGGGGCTTCGATTTGATATATAATATACCATAGTTTCTCTGACTCTAGGCGACGCGAACGCGTGCTTCATGCGGCCGCGTCGCAGTGACAAAAATCAGCGTGTTTGAATTCGCAACCAGCGAATTCTGGGCTGTTTCTGACCCAGTTCTCGGCCCAGAAAACACATATTAGAGGCTCTAAAGTAGAAGGATTGTATCCATTCATACACAAGCTTTCACATTCACAATTTTAGGATTTAGATGTAGTTTTTAGAGAGAGAGGTTCTCTCCTCTCTCTTAGGATTAGGATTTAGGATTTCTCTTAGTTTTAGGAGTGACTCTCAATCCCAGGTTCAATGTTCTTTTTATTATTTTCCCAATTTTATTTATGAATTCTTCTATGTTACAGATTTCTCTTTGAATTAATGTTATTTGAGGTATTTCAGTTTATTATTGCTTTCTTTTATTTACATTATTGTTATTCCCATCTGAAGACTTTTTATTCCAGTAGATTTACTTTTCTCTTTTTGTTCTTGGTTAAGAAATCAGTAACTCAGGAGTTATCAAACTCAAACATGATTGATAATTGTTATCTTTGTTAATTAAATTGAACTTCAATAATCTCAATCTTTTCTTAGGAAATAAATAGGATCCGAAGATCAAACCAATTAATCCCTTGACCTTCCTTTGCCTTAGTAAAGGTTAACAAAGTGGAATTAAGATTCAATTTTCATCATCATTGATAAGGATAGCTAGGATAGGACCTCTAATTTCTAATACCTTGCCAAGAGTTTATTTTATTATTACTATTTTATTTTATTCTTTTTGTTCAACATACTGCTTCCTTACTTTCAAAACCCCAAATTTACAAACTCATAACCAATAATAAGAACATACCTCCCTGCAATTCCTTGAGAAGACGACCCGAGGTTTAAATACTTCAGTTATCAATTTATTTAGGGGTTTGTTACTTGTGACAACCAAAACGTTTATATGAAAGGACTTTTGAAGGTTTAGAAACTATACTTGCAACGAGGATTTATCCGCAAATTTCTAGACCATTTTGAAAGAACTGAAGATTTATGGTTTAGAAGTTATAGTAAACCCTCGTTGCAAGTATAGTTACTAAACCAAGCAATCAACTTTTCTTACAAAAGTTTTGGTTGTCACAAGTAACAAACCCCTTTAAAATTGATAACCGAGTATTTAAACATCGGGTCGTCTTCTCAAGGAACTACAGGGAAGTATGTTCTTATTATTGGTTATGGAGATTGTAAATTAGGGGTTTCAAGAATGAGGAACAAATATGACAAATAATTTAAATGGCAATTAAAAATAAATAAATAACTGTAAAATAAACTTTTGGCAAGGTATGAGAAATTGGAAGTCCAAATTAGTTACCCTTCTCAACAATAAAGAAGATTGAATCTTAATTTCACTTAGTTAACCTTTGCTAAAGCAAAGAAAAGTCAAGGGATTAATTAGTTTGACCTTCGAATCCTATTCTTCTTTTTATTCTTTCTTTCTATAACTTTGTTCTTCATCTAACTAATCAACAATCATAGAATATAGACATACCAAAAATCATGAGGTCTTTAATTAAGGTTGTAATGGGGCCAAGGTAAAGGTAAGGGTATATGTATAAGGCTAAGTGAGCTAATAAATGAATCCTTAATTAGTCTAAGATCTCACCTAACATACATACTTTCTAAAGCAAAGCTGCTTTACCTATTTTCCCATATTTTCCCACTTTTGATGTTACATGCTCATGCCTTAATGTTTATTTTTATCCCATGTGCATTGCTTTATTTGCATTTGGGGAATCCTTTGGTGTCCCCTTTATTCAAATATTGAAAATTAATAAATTTTTTTTAATGCACATGGTAATTTAATTTCTTTAACTTCACATGAGCATGTTTCCCAAAAATTCTTATTTTGAAACATCTTTATTCTTTTTCAACCATCTACCCTTTGTTTCTATCATCCATGTTCCCAATAGGTTTCCTCACATTTAAACAATTACACAATTTCTATCTTAAGCTAACCAAGGATTCAACTTGGGACTTCTTTATTTGTTTTCCCGCTTAAGGCTAGTAATGTGGTTATAAAACAAGAGGGGATTTAAAGGCTCAAGGGGGCTAACAAAGGTGATGTAAAAGGTAGGCTATTTTGGGATAAGTGAGCTAAAATCAAATAATGGCCTCAATCACTCTCTTGGTATGTATCTACATTCTATAATCAGACATATAGATTAAAACAAAGTAAAGAACACCAGAATATAAAAGAAGGGTGGAACACACAGGAATAAAAATTATGGTTTGAATGTAACCATACAATTAAGCTCTAAACTCACAGGCTGTGTGTTCTCTAGCTCAAAAATCATTTATCAGTTATGTATGTCATGCAGGTTTAGTTAAAAATTTCCATTATTCTCAATGTAAAACTTATATTGAATGGCTTTAAAGTTCTAGTGTTTCTCCTTGATGAAATGTTGTTAACTAACTAACATGTAATGCTATATATACAAGGTGTGGGTTGTTTTGATTCTGTTAAAGTCTTTAGTTTACTTCCTTTTTCTTTTCAATCTATTCCGAGTTATCTTATGCTAAAAAGGGTAAACTATACTAATCAATCCACAATTTCTATAATTAGTAAGTTAGAATTGTAACTAAACTAAGTGGCTAAAATATGAACTAAAAATGCAAAATGCAGAAATCGAGTATAAATACATAAAAAGTAGCAATGTATAAGTGCTGAAAAATAAAGAGAAAAAAATACAAGAAAATAGTCAAAATAAAGGAAAAAGGGTCTGTAGTGGTTCACCAAAATGATACGCCAGAGATGGCGACCTCCCCACACTTAAAATGAAGCATCGTCCCTGATGCTCACTCAAGCAGGGTGTGAATGGGTGTCATCACCGGAAGGATGTGTATCCAGAATCTCTGCGGTGGCGGTCTGAGCATCTGGCTATTGTAGAGGAGGTGCTGACTGGATAGGGATCTCGGAGTCTGCAGCCTGGATCTGATGTAGGATCTCCTGCTGGTGTGCTGCCTGCTGGGTGCGTGCCTGCGCTGCCTCCTGCTGTGGATGAGTCGCAGCCTCGGGCGCATCCGCCTCCTCCTCAGATGCCTCGGATATTGTGTCAGGCTCGGAGGGGATGTCGCCAGATTGTATCATCAGCTTCAGGTGCTAATAGCGTCGCTTGTTGCGACGCTCCATCTGGTCAAGCCGTCGAAACAGGCGGTGCACTAGATGATAGATGGGCTCTGGGGCAGGTGGAGGTGCAGTGGTGGTGGTAGGTGTAGCTGTGGAGGAAGAGGGGCCGGCAGATGGTGTGGCAGTGTCACCAGGAGCAGTGAGGACTGGAGGTCTGTAGCCCAAGGCTAGAAAGTTCCTGCTGTGCGGGATAATCTTCTTGCATTCTGTAGCAGGTGGCCTCTCATCAGCATCCTCCCAAGGCACATCAGCTCGATGGCCCAACTGTGTAACCAAATAGGGAAAGGGAAGAGTGCCTCGGACGTGGACCCTGGCCATGTAGAACCGGATAAAGCGTGGCAGGTACAGGTCCTTACCCTCCATCACACACCATAGGAGGGTGATCATAGCGGCAGGTATATCGGTCTCGTGAGTACTCGGCATAATGAAGTTGCTAAGTATCTGATGCCACAGCCGAGCCTCATCATTCAAGTATGCCCACTTGATTTCCTTGGGCATGGTGGTGTTCTGAACTATAATCCAAGGAACGGTCGGGTCAAGGGCTATCCGGGCCTTGACTGCATCCCAATCAAACTTCATAAAGCGCATGTCTTCCTCAGCTTTCTGATAACCTTCTGGCTGATCAGATTTAGGCAGAAGCTTCAGAACATCTTCAATTGCCTCTTCAGTAACCAGAATCTGCTTCCCTCTGAGGTTCACTGCATCTAGGGAGGTCTTGAAGTAATTGCAGTAGAATTCTCTAACCCAAGATGCATTTACCTCAGTCAGGGGTCTCTCCAGGAAGAACCAGCCTCTTTGTTTGATCTGGTCAGAGGTGTATTGCTGGAGTTCTTCTGGGATCTTCAAGGTCCTTTCCAGGTATAGGTTCCTGGAGGTTGCAAACACCGGATACTTTAGCTTACAGTAACGGTTTGCAAATTTTATTAGATCAGTGGCAGGAAGCAGTTGGTCAGCCTTTTCCTGCGGGGTAAAGTTTTTCTCCCGCAAGGAGGCATCATGCATGAGATCTATGATAGACATAGATGATTCTCCTCTTTTACGTTTGCCAGTGGTAGCCTTTCCTTTTCCCTTTCTCTGGGAATCTGACATCCTGAAAAATAGAAAACCAGGATATAATAAAAACAGGAAAATAAGGAGGCAATTAACACAAGAAGCACATAGTGGCAAATGAGCAAGAGAGTAATGAATATGAGCTAAGTAAATGTGCATTAAGGATTGAATAGGAGTTAAAAGTTCGAAAAGAAGGATTTACAATCCAAAATGGAATAGAAGGCATGTTAAGTAGGAAAAATTATCAGTATGCCATGGTTAGAGGGTTAAAAGAAATGGAAAAACCAGAAAAAGATTTTAAAATGTTAGTTTGGTTAGAATTTAAAAAAAAGATTTCAAGAAATTAGAATTAGTGAGTTAATGAAAAATGGGTTAAGGTAAGTGGCATAAGGATAAGTTTCTAAGTA
Source organism: Arachis hypogaea (assembly GCF_003086295.3). Lineage (NCBI taxonomy): Eukaryota > Viridiplantae > Streptophyta > Magnoliopsida > Fabales > Fabaceae > Arachis > Arachis hypogaea. The sequence goes on along the minus strand of NC_092048.1, from coordinate 73,105,973 downwards.
ACAAGCATTCATAATTAGAAGTGATAGGTAACTCATAACCAAACAAGGAAAACAGGTTGATGATGATTCAAATAGATATAGAAATAGCAAAAATTGGAATCAGACATCAAAAATGCAGTTTATGAACCACGAAATCAAAAAGGATAAGAATGCGTGCCTGGCATTCATGAATGGGTTTGGGTAAAGCAGAGGAAAGCAGTTTTCAAAATGCCAAAACCAAAACATGAATAAAAATATTTTACAGAAATTTGGGCAGCATTCTGGCTAAAATTGGATTGTCCCGGAAAATAAACAGCAATCAAATAGTTCATATGAATTAAAATTAAAGCTTGCAATTACATATAAGGAATATAAACATGAGAATTCAGTGTAAAGAGCAGCATGAAACAAGAAATCACAGCATATGAACATTACAAACATCACAGCAACAGCAGAATTGCAAATTTGATAAAACAGAAGCATGAATAGTGCAAGTAAACAGGCCTAAATCCACTAACCACAACCTAGGCTACCTAACAACCTAAAATCCACTACGCGAACACGACAAATAAAAAAGTGTATGTACTTCATAGGATGTGACTAGACAAATTTGTAATCAACGCTTAAATTATTATTTTTATAAATATCTTATTTATATTTTCTAAAATTTTAAAATTTGTATCTTATTATAATATCTAAGTAATATTATTTCTTTTATAACACCTCTAATCATAATTAATTTAAGAAAGAGAATAAGTGAAATTTATTAGTTAAATTTTTTTTTTATTTTGAATGAAGAGAATTTACTACAATAGAGATAGAAACAAATTTAACCTGAACGTAATATAAACTATATTGTAGGAATGTAAAAAATTTATAGATATTTGTGGAGATTATCCACGATACAAAGACTAATAGGGATCCGCAAAATCTCTATGGAAACGGAGACCCGCTCTTGCAAATAAATAGAGACACTTTTAAAATCGGTTATTTTTCAAAATCCAAAATATTCCTTTCTTATAAAATCATAAAAGTTTTCCTAGACAATATGAATGACCAACCTGTTCCAAGCATAGGTTCATTAAGTTTATACTGAACTAATTTGATTTTTCATACTTCACTAAACCACAAACAAATCACGGCCTACGCCCCCATCACATAATCAATCACGGCATCCGGCCCATCACATAATCAATCACGGCCTCAGGTCCAAACAACTCAATCAACATCCAATTCACTATAATCTGACCAATTTCAGTCACAAACACAAGTAATGAGATTCAAACACAATCAGGAAGAGTTACAACAAGTATAGCAATTAGCAGTTAAACAGAATTATTCACATAGGCAAACCAATTACAATATGCACACCTAAACAATGTCACATAGTTGCATATGATGAATGCCTGTCTTAACTAACAGTGAGATCTCACTTGTCGGTTATCTTACCAAACCTGACACATCTCCCAGAGATGACCCTTCCGTTCACGTATGTCATATGCGCTTTGCGGATTTAGTGCCCGAATTCACTCTTGTAATACGCAAAGGGATGCAAGTAGGATCCACATCAGTTACTCGCATCTGAACATAGGCGGGATACCACATCAACCTACCCCCGTACCAACGCTGCAACCTGGACAAGCGGGATCCCATATCAACCTGCCTTGCCAGGTGCATAGCGAATTACAAAGACACCCTTAACAGCACCATCGGGATCCCACATCAACCAACTCATCATGTTAGTGCTTCCACAGGGATCCCACATCAACCTGCTTGCCAAGTGTATAGCAAATTATAAAGGCAGCCCTAACAGCACCATCAGGGTCCCACATCAACCGACTCAGCATGTTAGTACTTCCCCAGGGATCCCACATCAACCTGCTTGGCCTTAACGCTTAGCAACTTATCAACAATCTGAGTAATATTCACAATTAATCAAGCTCAAATCATAATTAAAATCATTATTGGCCCATTTACTTTCAATAACAAATGTATTCAGTTCACATATTGCAAAGAATCACTTTTCTTTAAAAATCAATTTCCTTTCAAAACCAAAATTGCTTTTGGTAACATTCTCCGAAAACTCCAAACAACTTCAAAATTATCAAATGGTAATCCTCTTTGGAAAGACTCAAAATTCTTCACTTTAAAATCATTCGTTTAACTACTTTAAATCGGAGTTATCAATTAACTACCTCGACAAAGTCTCAAGACTCTAGGGGAGAACAACCAAATCCCTTTTCTTAAGTTCATTAAAATTCTTAAAAATCATAGCTTCTTGATTTGAACTAATCAAGTGCAATCCAAATAAAAACCAAATCATTTAGAACTAAAACCAATCCGTTTAAACTAAAAACAAATTTCAGTTTCATTCCTTAAAATTAATTCCTTAACTTTTTCAAAACGTCGCAAAACGGCATTATTTAATCAAAGTCCAATTTCTTGTAAATTCACTAAAGCTCCTCTGAATGAAATTCTTAATTCCAATTCAAAACATAAGCCCTTTTTATATTTAAATCATCCTCAAAACATATACTTTCTTAAGTAATTTGAACTCGAATCATAAGTATTTTCTTAATAAATCAAGAATCAAATAATATAATTTCTCAAGTCCATCCTTTTTCAAAATAACATTTCAAACAAAGTCTTAAGTTTTGTAATAAAATTTCGGCAGCATCTTCCCTAAAACTCAGACTTTGCCACCCTTTTCGGGTCCCAACCAAACCATTTCGCAACCTTTTTCAAAGGTTCAAAACCAAATCATTTTCCAATCATTCAACTCATTTCCAAAACTTCCATAAAACCAACTCAACAATCACCAGTTTAACAAATTCAATCAATAATTCAATTCGAATAAATTGTCATATTCATCCGAATAGCCAGACAATACATAAGACTTCTACAATCACTAAAAAATGTATTTCTCACATCAATATCCATTTATAACAATTCCAAATTATAAAAATAGAGTTGTTAGAAAAAATCCTACCTCGACAAGTCGAACCCAAAACCAAACGCGTCAAAGAAACCTTTTCTTTCTGCCAGAAACCAGCAACAGCTGAAACCACAGCTTGGCTTACCTCCATAACAACAGAACACCTTTAATCGCAATATACGGCCCCGATAACTTAATCCTAAAATATTAACCTCGCAAAAACCTTAAAACACATAACAGAATACTAACGATGAAGGTTCCGAGACATAGATACTTACTATAATAAAAGAATGAAGCAACAGCGACCTCTGAACCGGTCCGGCAGTAGCTCCAAAGACTATGCCAAACAACAGCGGTGACCAGAAGCTCAATGACAGCAACTGTAACAACCATACAGTGACAAATAATCTTCCCGAAATCCAAAAGAACAAAAACCAAACTCAAAATCTTTACCGGCAATGGAGCTCAGCGGCGGCAGCGTCGTTTTTCGGCGATAAAAGCTCGGCAACCCACCTCCAGCAGTGGCGAAGGAGCATGCGGAGGCAACGGCTAGACACGACAGCAATGGCGACACCATTCGTGATAGTGACGGCAACTGGACTCGCGGCTCCACACGGCGGCGACGACCATACGCGTGCCTCCTGTCTCGTTATGAACTCTCTTTTCGACATCACCCATGGACGACGGCGGCAACACGAACCCCGCGAAGACGACGACAGACACAGGACAGTGGCTTCTTCTCTTTCCTCATGCGCGCGCTTTCTCCTCCCGTTCTGCGTTAGCACCAGCGATGATGATGGCGGGCAACTAGGCGATGATGATGACATGAGGGAGCAGCACAGCAGCGGCGAGCTGGGCAGTCTCCTTCTCCCTTCTGCGCTATGTCTTCTTTGTTCCTCTCCCTCTCTTCTTCGTATGTGTGTGTCTTATGTTTGCTTGTGTGTGTGTTTGTGTATGTGTGATGGTGAGCCGTGGGTGAGTGGGTGGGGTCCACTGCTGTTTGTGTGTTAGAGGATTAGGGTAGAAAATTAGGTTTAGATAAAATTAGAGTTAGGTTAGGATTTCAATTTTGGGAATTTTGGGATTAATTTAGGTTGGTGTTAATTTTAATCAAATTAAGATATAGAGTATTAATTTGAAATCTAATTAAATCCTTAAAATTACTTTTAGAAATATTATTTGTTGTATCAAATTACTAATTAGATTTCAATTAAATACTCTAATTGAAATTATAAGATAATATAATTAATTTTTTTTTATTCCTAGAACATAAGGTATTCAATTATAAAAATATTAGTTATTTAACTCAAATCATATAAAATTCTTATTATTTCATAACTACCAACTTTTTAATTTAAATATAAAAAATAATTCAATAATTATAAAATTAGATAAAAATTCTAATTTAAATAGCCAAACCTCAATATTTTTGAATTTCTAAAACTTTAAGTTGTAAATAGAAAAATAATCAATAATTATAGAGTTTGGATAAAAACCTTAATTTATTTCAAATTTATTTAATCAAAACTTGCTTTAATCATCCTTAATAAATTAATTTCTGAAATTAAAGCTGTTAAGAATTAAAAGATTTGAAATTAGTTCATAATAAGATTTTTCAAAAGATTTTGGTCTTACAAAAAAGTCCAATAATACTTTTCAAATTCAGTGAGAGGCTTAAATTATTATTAATTTTCGAACTTTTTTAGGCATTTATTTTAATTTGTTTTGCTGTTAGAGTTTGTTGGAAGATTTGATTTACTTTTGATTTGCTTTGTAGTTTTTTTAGGAATTTTAAATTTAAATCAAATATGATCTAATCTAATAAGATTAAATCTGATTTAAATTAGTTATCATATTTTTAGGATTTTAAAATTTAAATCAAATTTGATCTAATCTAATAAGATCAAATCTGATTTAAATTAGTTATGAGTAAACTACTATTTGTACTCACGAAAGTTGAAAACGCTGACATATCTACTCATAAAAAAAGAAAATTACCATTTGTAACCATAAAAAAATGGTTTTTACAAGCAAAATTATCCAAACCCTAAAAAATTACCTAAAATCCCTAAATTACCCTTATCTTCACCACCACACCACCTCCTTCACCCAATCACCTTTCTAACTCTAACCCTCTTCACCCAGCCACCACCCCCCTTTTCCTTTTTAATCTCAAATCCCACTGCCATCTCATTTTCTTTATCACTACTATCACCACCACCACTACTATATCTCCATCATCATCTTCTTCACATGCAGCAGCAGCAGCAACAACAACAACAACAATAGAAAAAGCAGAGAAAAAATGGTTCTTCCTCACTGAATAGCGTTGACGACGATGGTGACAGTGACACCCACTAGCGCTGTCGCCCTCTCCTCCTTCTCCGATCTCTTGCACGCTCTCTTCCTTCCAGAACCAGCGACAACGACAGCGACAGACTCAATTAAAGGCGGCGACAGATGTGATGGAGCTGGCAGCAGTAGGGCACGACGGCGGCGACAGCTCCCCCTTCCTTGGTTCTGGGTCGCATCTCCTCTTTGGGCTCCCTCAACAACGGCGACGATAATGTGATAGCGGCAGCGAGTCCCCACCTTGCCAGTGCGGTCTCGCTCCCACTCCTCTTCTCTTCTTCTTCCTCGAGTGGGAGTGTGTGTGTAATGTCTCCGTGTGTGAGTTTTAGAGGGAAAGCGGGTGGTGGCTGGGTGAAGGAGGTGGTGGTGGGATTTGAGATTAGAAAGGGAAAGAGGGGTGGTGGCTGGGTGAAGATGGTTAGGGTTAGAAAGGTCATTGGGTGAAGGAGGTGGTGTGGTGGTGAAGATAAGGGATTTTGCAGGTAAGAGAGTGTGGGGGAAAAGAATCTGAAGATGGTTCTGTTGTTGTTGATGATGGTAAAGCCCTTTTTCTGGGTTGAAAATTCGAAGAAGCAGAAGAGAAAGAGAAAAGCAAAACACAGAAGAAAAGCGAGAGAAAGAGAAAGAGGAAGAAGTTGGCAGAGTTGACGGATTATGGCGGCGGCGACGAGCTCAGAAAATAGAAGGAGCAAGAGGATGGGTTAGTGGTGGTGGTGGCAGTGGTGGGGAAAAGATGAGAACATTAAGAGAGAGAGAGAGAGACGAGAGGGGGGAGGGGAAGAGATGATAGTGGTAGTGGTGGAGAGAAGGGTAATTTAGGAATTTTAGATAATTTTTTAGAGTTTGGATAATTTTGCTTGTAAAAACCATTTTTTATGGGTACAAATGGTAATTTTCTTTTTTTCTGGGTAGATATGTCAACGTTTTCAACTTTTGTGGGTACAAATGGTAGTTTACTCATTAGTTATCTTATCTTTAGATGATTTAAATTAAGTTATCTTATCTTATCTTTTAGCTAGTTTGTTAGAGACATATTTAAACACCTTTGGTGAGACAATTTACACAATTTTTTATGAATAAAATTTTTCTAGTACTTCATGCACCTTTTTTTAGTCTGATTAAGTAAGGTGAGTGACTTGCTTTGCTTGTTGCATGAAGAAGATTGAAAGATCCAACACTAAGGTGACTCTGCGTGGTGGTTTCTTCAACTTCATCCCTCTGATCTAGGTTGTCAAGGACGGATTTTTTGAAGCTCTAGTAAGGAATCTCTTCTGGTGACCTAGGTTGTTAAGAACATGTTTATTAGAGGTCTAATAGAAAAATCCTTATCTATCCTTTTATGTTTTTGCTGTGTCTTTTCTGTTGCGTCTTTTTTCTATTTTTTTCTTATCCCTTTATCCTTCGTTCTAGTTTCTTATCAAGAGTGGAGACAATGGGTATTTTAGTAAATAAGGACAAAAGAAGATGATGGGGTTCTTATCCCCATTGTAACACCCTATGTTTTTATGTCGACAAATATTTTTTGAAAATCTTGTTTTTCAGTAATTAGTTTTATCTTGGCGAACCGGCTTCGAATTTCGAAAATAAAATATTATTATTATTATTATTATTATTATTAGGTTATTATTTTATTTTACTCGCTATAATTAAAATAGAGTTTTCATGATGAAATTATTATTAATTTTAATATCTGTCGTTTAAGATATTTATAACTTGAACTACTGACTTAACAGTCTGAGAACATGACACCTAACCCCCCTAATGACACATGCACCTTAATTAGACACATCATCACCATCATTAATTAACTAATATTTTCCTTCTCTTCATTGATTACTGAAGCCAAAGAGAAAAGAGAGAGAGAATCGAGAGTGATTCCATGAAAGATATAACTTTTTGAGCTTGATTTCTTGAGTTCCGTAACTCCCGTAAAAAATCTAAACCAATTAAAGTATTCATCTTTTCTTCTTCTTCACAACGGTGCCACTCTCCATGGAAGGAATCACTAGCTAAAGTCTCCCTTCCTCCATGCATGGTTCGACCGAACGCAGTGGTATATAGTAGTCGATTTTGACATTTTCTTCTTCAATTTCTTGTTTAAAAATTTTTCTTTGTGTTTTGGTTTGGTAGCTATTATATATGTAACATTCTGAATTTTTTAAAATTAAATAATTAATTATTTATGAGTCATTATATTAGTTGAGATTTTATTTTTAAGAAAATTATTTTATAAAAAATAATTAAATAAAATTTTATAATTATTGAAATTTAATTTAATTATGACTCATTCTATTAATTTAAATTATTTATTAAAAATTATTTTAATAGATAAAATTAAATTTATTATTATTATTATTATTATTTTAATATAAGGAAGGTATCTGACGAAGCCTTTAAAGGAACCAAAGAAAAGAAAATGGAACGTGGCTTACTATTCATATATATATAACCTATGATACGTGTTTCCTTTATATATATAACCAATGACACCTGACGCCTTCTCTTTAATTAATCATCATCATTATCTTTCATTCTCTTTCCTATCTGAACCAAAGAAAGGAAAAAGAGAGAGAAGATGTGTGGAATTCCATGGCACCTCCTGAAGATCGATTTTTTGTAATTTGTAAATCTAATAAAAATTTAATTTGATTAAAGTGTTCATATCTCCTTTCTTTATACGTTGACGTCAGTTTTATTTGGAAGAAGTTGCCATCGTTGATGCTGGTCGGGGTCGCTGTTGAACTGCCACTGGAGGTTGCGTCGCTGTGCCTCTAACCGCGGTGGTTGCCGGGAGTTGTCACCGAAATCGTTGCCGTTTTATTCCTCTGTTACTTTCTAAATGGAAGTTATTATTGTCACTGTGAAGGTAAAATGGAGTGGTGATTGTGGCTACTGCTGTTGCAAACTTAAAAGAAGGAATTTTGATGTGCTATATAACTTTTGGATTTCGACTATTTAAGGTAGGAGCTCGTTTCTTAAACTTATTTTAATTCAAAGAATTGTTACAAGACGATATTAATGTAAAAAATATATTTTTATGATTACGTAAATGTTATGGATTGAATTGAATTATCTTGTATAAATAAAATTGTTTGCTTGATTGAGTTATTGATTGGTTGATGTGGCTGAAAATTGTGGATCTTAATTTAGTATATGAAAGTTGGTTAAATTGTAATTCACTCGATTGGTAGTTTGAATTTTCAGATTCTGTTGATTTCATTGAGTTGAGTTTAATGTGGTTGTGATAATAATTTATTAGAAATGATTGGAATTGGTTTTGTTGATTTATCGAAAATAATATGATTTTGGAAGCGATTTGACATTGCAAATGAATTGATAGTTGGAAATATGAATTTTGTGTTTATTTGAAAAATGATTTGGTTTTGAACCTATTGAAAAGGATTTGAGAAATATTTGGATGGGACCCGTAGAGGGTAGCAAAGTTTGAGTTTTAGGGGATATGCTGCTGAAATGTTTATAAATATTCAAGAATAACGATTTTCGAGTCTTTAAGGAAAAGTTTCAAGTTTGAAAAGAAGTTAGAGTTGATTTATTCAATTGAAGCATTCTGTTTTGAGAAGATAAAGTATTTAGAACTTGATTTGGTCAAAATAAAATGAATTTCGAGACTTTTAAAAATGTCTTAAACTCTAAATAGTTTTGATGTAGTTTGGAGTTTTGGTCGGGTAAAAACGAGGTTTTAACTTGCTTTTCAAAAGAATGAATTCGATTTACTTAATTACAAAAAAGATTATATTTTGGGTATTTGATTGAATGGAAAGGAGATTGGTTGTTGCTCCCCTAAAGTTCAGAAAACCTTGCCGTGAAATTTAATTTAATAAATCTTGACTTAAGGCAATTTGATCTAATTTAATAACTTATTTTGTCTTGAGTTGATTTAGGAAAGAAGTGTGATTTTGTAAGCATAATTGATTGTGAATATTATTGATATGTGAGTATGATTGATGTTGTGAAGACAGTAGTTTTGTTCTGCTCAAGGATTTGGCAAGTTAAGGGTGAAGGATTTCCCTCTCTTATCGTGGTATGAATGTGGGGAAGGTGGAAAGGCACTCTCCTTCGTATTATTTTTCTCCCACATCTTTCTTTGGTTGTAAGATGGAAAGACACACTCCTTCGATGTGCAAAGGCACTCTCCTTCATGATACCTCCAGGAGAAGGTGAAAAGACACTCTCTTTCGTTTATGGTCCTCCTGGAGATGCTCAAGCTAGAGACAACATCCGGGTTAGCTACCGAATGTGTCGGGCTATGGCGATTTAACCGACACGTGCGCTCATGACCAGTAGGACAGGCATGCATCATGTTGAATTTGTGTGCTTTGTTTAGGTGTGCTTAAGTATTTTGGTTTGCCTGTCTGATGAATTCTGTTTAACTGGTAACTATGATACTTGCTGTAACAGTTTTTTAAATGTGTTTGCCTTGAATTTGTTTATGTTTGTGATTGATTCTGTTTTGGAATTAATTTTTTATGGTAAATTATTTTGAATTGGGCCGGAGGCTAAGGTAATTTAATTTGGGCCGGAGGTCGAGGTGATTTGAGTTAGGCCAGAGGCCAATTTGATTACATATTGGGACGGAGGCCGTGATTGGTTATGTTTGGCCTGAAGGCCATGATTGGTTGGATCAGTGGTAAGTTTGGTTAAAATATTTTCATAGTAAGTGGTAAAATGTATAGAGTGCTGTTTTGTACAAAATTTTATAAGAAAAATAAAAGGTTTAAATTTGGATAATGAACTGACATTCACTGCGACTGAAAATAGTTTTATTTAAAATATTTTCTTATAACAATTCTTCAAAACCTCTACTGAGAACCAGCGAAGACGATGTTCTCATCCCTATAGCTTTGTCAAGTATGAGGATCCCATAATAGTCCTCTAAAATGAGGTCTCAAATAGTTCTTTCTCAATAAGTGTTGAATATTTCAGTTAGTTTGACCTTCCAAACTCATTCTCATGTCCTTTATGTTCACACATTGTTTCTTGGTGTTTCTTTCTTTTCACATGATCTTTACTTTTTTGAATGACAAGTATGATTGTGATTGATTGGTTGTGATGGATAAGCCACAGTACGCATTTAAGAGATAGAGATCATCATTGCATTAATAAAAAGGAAGATAACATGCATGCATGAATTTGAAAAAGATAAGACAATAAAAGCACAAATCATAAGAACATATAGCCAGAACTCCACCACCTTAGTTATCGCTTTCATCCTCTTCATCATTATCTTGTTGGGGTTCTCTGGCCTCCATATCTCTTACTATTGCTCAAGAGTTTGTTGAGAGATGTTGACATTTCCTTTGTAGAGTTCATTATGGAGCCACTTACTCACTTGTGGATATGGAGCCACTGCTGGATTTGCTATTTATTGTCCCACACAAAGATAATTTAGCTTTCTCTGAATGTTTAACTTCAAGTTGTGGATTGTAACCCGTTGACTTTCTTGCTCATGCATCATATGGTTGATGAGCCTTCCTTGATTTAGTTGCTCCATCCTTAGTTAGTCCATGCATGAGGTTAGTTGCTGCCAATATTCTGGAAGAGGTAAAGATGAAGCTTAAGGCATGGAAGTTTGAGCTTCTTGTGTTTGTGGAGTGTTTGATGGAGCTTTCCTTCTTGGTTGAGGTCTTGGCTTTGGTGTTCTTGGATTGATCATGACTCTTTCCATACTTTCAGGTGTAATGGATTGTCCATCTTGACTACTTCATCACCAAAGGTAAGATCCACCCCTGCATGATCACATAATCTATAAATGAGGCCTGGGACCCAACCTTGTTCTCTTTTGAATACTCTCTGTTATCTTCTGCATGTTAGGCTAGATAATCTCTGCTATAACTACCTCTTCTCTAGTCATAATGCAATGAATAAGTATGGCTCATTCCTTAGTAACCTCTGAATTATTTGAGGAAGGACTAATAGATCTTCTTACAAACTCAAACCATTCTCTTGCTATTGGAGAGAGGTCACTCCTTTTCAATTGGCATGGAAACCCACTCAAATCCTTGATCCATTCGGTCCTAATGACACAAATATCACTAATAATATCATCATATCTTAGGTAGGCACTTAGTCTTTGTGCATAGCTCATAGTAGATGATGATAAAGAGGTAGAGGAAGCAGAGGATTCTCTTAGCCTTAGGACTCTTCTGATTTCTCCAGGTCCAAAGTCCACCATTTTCCCTCTTACATAGCTCAAGTAAGTGGATTTCTTTTGCCCATCCATAGTGGCATTGGCATAAAACTCATGGATAAGCAGGGTAGTGACATTTCTTGGTGGCTCACATAGAAGTTGCCACTTTCTCCTTAGGATTTGTCTTCGTATCTCTGGATATAACTTCATGGAATCTCAAACTCTACCTTAGGGATCACTATCTTGTTTGTCACCCATCAATAGAATTGATGTTCATGGAAAGGGGAATGGAACCTCTCCTCCTGGTATTGGGGTTCGACGGGTGCCTTTTCCTTTATCTTCTTTGAGGACGATGCATTATTGCGAGGAGCCATAGAGTGAATGAATATGAATGTAATGGCTAAACCATACCACATTTAAAGGTTTTCTTGTCCTCAAGCAAGAAGAAGAAGAATGTATGAAAGTGTAGTTATTATTGGTTATGGGAAAGTATATTTTTGGGTTTTTAAATATTGAACAAGGAATGTAAATGACAAGGAAGTAAACTAATAATTAAGAAAAGTCCTAGAAAGGATTGATAATCGGAATTCCTATCCTCATTATCAATGTCAATTGTGATGGTAATTGTAAATTGCACTCACTTAGTTAACCTCTAACAAATGAAGGAAAGTCAAGTGAGCAATAATTAACTTAAGTTCACAAGTCCTAATCAAAGATTAGAGTTAGTGAAGGTTAAGCCAAGTAGCAACTTTGAAACACCAATCAACAAAAGACTTTTGATAATTCAAGAGTCTCCAAATAATCAATCCAAGTTAAGAACGTAAAAAGCTAAATTAAAACCCACCCAAGCATTTTATCAAATACTTGGTGGGCACAAAATAAAAGCATAGAAAATTAACAAGGAATAATAAAACCTAAAACTAATAATTGCAAGCATTCAATAATAACAAACGAAGAAAGGAGCAATAAATATGAAATACCTCAAATTGCATTAAATAGAAAATTGAATCTAACATCAAGAATTCATAAAGTAAATTGGAAAATAAATAAATCAACAAGAGAAGATAAACTAAAGTGCTAGAACAAATAACAGTAGAAGAAATCTAAATTAACCTAAGATAGAAATCTGAAATTGAGAAGAACTAAAAGAAACCCTAAAACCTAGAGAGAGGAGAGAGCCTCTCTCTCTAGAAAACTACATCTAAAACCTAATGTGTGAATAATGAGGTGTGTATGAATGTTCCCTCTATCATTCCCCCACTCTGCAGCCTCTAATCTGTGTTTTTGGGTTTGGAACTGGGCCAAAAATAGCCTAGAAATCACCCTCAGCGTCTTCTGTGTAATGCAGCACGTGACGCTCTATCACGCGTACGCGTCGTCCATGCGTACGCGTCGCTCGTCTGCTGCACTGGTCACGCGTACGCGTCGCCCACGTGTACGCGTCACTGCCAGCTTCTCAAAACAATATTTTCTTGCGTTCCTTCCACTTTTGCATGCTTCTTTTCCGTCGTCTATGCCATTCCTGCCCTATAAACCCCGAAAGCACTCAGCAAACATATCACAGCATTGAATGTGATGAGTATTTTGGTGAAAAATAAATTTCCACCAAAACACACAAATCTAACCGGCAAGTGTACCGGGTCGCATCAAGTAATAATAACTCACATGAGTGAGGTCGATCCCACAGGGATTGAAGGATTGAGCAATTTTAGTTTAGTGGTTGATTTAGTCAAGCGAATCAAGTATTGGTTGAGTGTTTGTGATTAACAGAAACTAAATTGCATGAAATGTAATTGGGAAAGGGAAAATTGCAGTAAACTAAAGAGCAGGAAAATAAAGGAACTGAATCTTAAAGAGCATGTAAAATAAAGTGCAGAAACTTAACTTGCAAGGAATATAAATGACTGAAGCTTAAAGTGCAAGAAATGTAAATTGCTTGAATTGTAAAAGGGATTGGGACATGGACTTGCAGGAATTAAACAAGAACAATTGAAGTGCATTAAACATAAAAGAGAAATTTGACTTGTAGTGAAGCAAATCTTAACAGAAGAGTAAAATGCTTTGAAGAAATTAAAAACAGGAAAGCAGTGCTTAATTTGCAGCAAAGTAAAAGAGGTTGGAGATCTCAGGAGTGGAGGAGACTAGATAACAAGTCTAGATCTCAAATCCTTCCTTGATCCAACAAGATCAATTGCAAAAGGAATGAAGAAGAGTAAGTTGCAGAAAGCTGTAGAAGATGAAGCAGTAAATCAAACAGAAAATGAAATTTCAATTGTACAGAAAAATTAAACAAGATCTCAAGGTGAGATTGAAACAGAAGTTCTTCAATTCTCCACCCAAGATCCAAAACAAGAAAATAAAAGAGTGCTCAAGCAAGAACCAAGAAGAAGAGAGATCAATTCCCCTTCCAAGTTCTCTGAAATCTAAATTTAAAACTAAAAGCTCAAAATGAAAATGAAAAGAAAATTTAAAAGTAAAATTCAGCTCCCTAATTACATCAAACTAACTCCTATTTATACACTTTCTATTCTTGGATATTGGAATTTGGATGGGCTTTTGATTTGGTGAAGATTTGAATTAAATTGGATTTTTGGTTGAATTTTCAGCCCATGAAGAAATTGCTTCCAGGGGAGTGCTCAGCTCACAAAGTGAGCTGAGCTTTGGCACTTAGTGTGAGGAATGGTAGCGTGCGTGTTGCTGGGTGCATCAGGGGAGAACTCAGCTCACTTTGTGAGCTGAGCGCTAGTGCCAAATTGTGCGCCTTGATCCCTTAAAATATTTCGCGTGCCAAGTCTTGGACATCTTTCAAGGTAGCGCTCCAGTGGTGCTGGGAGTGCACCTTCCTTGCTGAAGCCTCCGTGTTCGAGACTTGCTGGTAGCATTTTGGCCAATTTTGGCTTATTTTCCTTGCAAGGAGCGCTCCACACTCTCCCTTGGGTCATGGGTTCAAGCCTTGGAGCATGCATTTGCAAATCATTTTTCTTTGAATTTCTTCCTTAGCGCTCTCGATAATGCTCACTTTGTGAGCTGAGCTTGGTCTTCTTTTCCTTATTTTTTTTTGCCTTCATGTTGTGCTCAGCTCACAAAGTGAGCTGAGCTTTATGCCTTGGTCCCTTGAGGATAAGTGTAGCGCTCACTTAGTGAGCTTTGGAGGGAGCTTCATGGTTTTGTTGCACCACACTTCCTCTTTTCTTGGCCAACTTTTTCTTCTTTGAGCCACACTTCTTAGGCCACGCTTTCTTCTTTTCTTCTTTTCTTCACCTACAATTAATCAAAACAACCAATCAAAGTATCACCAAATTCACAAGGTTTACAAATCATAAAAATGCAATTAAATTTGGCCTAAACCTCATGATTTAGTATCAATTATATGGTGGTTGTTTGATTAAGAGAAGTTATGCAATTTCATTCCAAATTACTTACTTAGAGTACAAGAAAGTGTATAAAACCAAATGAAAATGAAGGAAAAGACTATTAAAAAAGGGTATATGATGACTTGTCATCAGAATGGTAATAAGAGGGGATTAAATTAGCAAATTTAAGGCCATAGAAGCATATTTTCAATCATAGTACAAAATTAGGAAGGAAAATATAAAACATGCGAATTATATGAATAAGTGTGAGAATAATGGATAAAATCTACTAAATTAAGCACAAGATAAACCCTAAAAATGGGGTTTATCAATCTCCTCAAGAGAAGCTATAGATGAGTGAAGAGGAATGGTAAAACTTATGAAAATGCATCCTATCTATATGAATGCAACTAAATGCAAAATGCTCTTTCCTACTTGGTTTAAAAGTAAATAAATTCTCTAAGAATAAATATATACTGGATTTCACTAATTCAAATCATAAAATGAAGTACACATAAACTTGCAAGAAGAAAGCTCGTGAAAGCTGGGAACAAAGAATTGAGCCTCGAACCCTCACTGAAAGTGTATACACTCTAATCACTCAAGTGTGTAAGGTTCGATTCTCTCAATTCTCTACTAACCTTGCTTTCTAAGACTTGCTTTTCTTGTACCAATCAACAAAAGTTTAATGCACAAATACACATATCAAGAGGTCTTTTAAGGGTTGTAATGGGGTTAGGGTAAAGGTAGGATTGTATTTGGCCAAGTGGACTAAAATCTGAATCCTTAATTAACCTAAACTCTCCACCTAACTGAGACAATCCATGTAATCAAAATACAGAACCTAACTATCCATTAACTATGTTTTGCCACATACTCATGTATCCGAACTTGAGTACAACTCATATGCATTGCTATCACTATTTACTTTGGGGCATTTTGTCCCCTTTTTATTATTTGCTTTTCTTTTTTTTATTTTTTATTTTTTATCTTTTTTCTTTTCTTTTCTTTTCTTTTCCTCAATGCATTTTATTAAATTATTGAATGCAATAATATGTGCTCAACTATTGTTTTGCCCATTTTCACAAGAACATACAACACCCAATTCTCAAACCAAATATTGGCAAACCCAACTTCTCCATACTTAAATCATGAACACTCTCATTAGTCTAAGCTAACCAAGGATTTATATTAAGGACATTGTTGTTTTTCGCTTAGAGTTAGTGATGAGCTAGAGTAAAGAATAAATGGGATAAGTAGGCTCAACATTAGTTTATATAGGATAATGAAAAGGGTACGGCCATATGGGTATGTAAGCTCAGTGAAACAAGGCCTCAATCATATAAGTGTATGCATACATCAAACAATGGAAATATAGAATTAAGCAAGACAAAGATCACAATTTTAGAGAGAACAACACACACCAAAATTAAAATATTGATTGATAAAATGCAACTAATCGAATAGCCTCAAAATCTCACTGGTTTTATGTGTCCGAGCTCTAAATCATGTTCCAAAATAAATTTCTTCAAGCAAGGTTTAACAAAAATTTTAATTTAAATTAGTGGAATGCTATAAGATAGTTTCTTCAAAAAGAACTTATCACTCCAACCAAGTAGTGGCAAAATATACACAAAATCAAACAAACATGCAATCAAACATGCAAATGCAACAACTAATTTAACAAAAAAAAATTAAATATTGCTGTTGAGACAGGAAAGTAACTAACCTACGGAAGTCAGTATCGACCTCCCACACTTAAAGATTGCACTGTCCTCGGTGCATGCAAAGATGTATAAGTGCATGGGTTGCTACAACTGATGCTTTTCTCCAAAGATTGTGCAGATGGACTTGTCTGTTGCCCCATTGAGAAGCTTTTTCTTTCCCCTCTTGGTGGCCATCCTGAAAGAAGAGAAAAAGGAAGAAGAAGAGCCCACAAACAAAGATAAGAAAACAAATAAAAGATGGGTGGTGTTCCGAGGGTTACCAAAACTGAAAGTCGATCTCGGAGGAGATCTTCGGGTGTGATCGAAGCTGTTGGGTCCGACTTGCTGAATCTCGAGATGCTGCCGATCCTTGGTCACCGGAGGGTGGTGGTACCTGCAAGAGTCTCCGATGCTTAAGTTAGCACAGGGTTTAGGCAGGTTTTTTGTGTAGAATTAGAGTGTGAATTATACCTCGGTGCTCCAATGTATTTATAGTAGCGTGGAGTGACCTCCCCTAAGATAAGTTAGTTATCTTATCTTATCTTTTTGTGGGTGAGTCCACTTTTCTTTGGCCAGCCGCCTTCAGGTGGACTGTGATCTTCTGTTTTGGGCCTGCTTAGGCCCTTATAGCAATTTAGCCGAGCTCCTTGGGAAGAGGTCGATGATGAGCCAACCTTATAAGAGGTCGGTTGTTTTTGTCCTCGTCCAACCCGGATCGCCTAACTCGACTCAGGGTATGAATAGTTCCACTGCTTGATCTCGAACCTTTCCATGAGGTCATGCTTTCTGAGCTTTGATCTCTTTGGGGAAGTTGTGCTCAAGCATCTTGGTCTAATCTGTTCTTCTGTTCACAAGTTGTGTTTGAATGCGAAGCATTTTTTTGCTTTCGCTCCTTTATTGCCGCGTCTGTTTCTTGAAGGGGGTTACTTTCTTGGGAATACACATGTAACAACCCTAGTTTTTGAAAATCAAATAATTAGTTATTTGTGATTTATTTTATTTGTTGATAATTTTATTTTAAGAAAATTATTTTACTAAAGGTAATTAAATGGAGTTTCATAATAATTAAAGTTTAAATTAATTATAATTTTTATATAATCTTTATTAGATATTTGGTATAATTGAAATTATAATTTTGATAATTGAAAAATAAGAAGAATTGTATAATTTAATTTAAATAAAATTCTATTTTGAATGAATTATGTTATTAATTTGAACTCTTAGGAATTAATTTACTAGAAATTATTAGATTAATTTTTATAAATACTTTATGTTTAAGCTAGTTAATATTTATGCACAATTTTTATTATAATTGGTTATTTTATAAATTGAAATTAAAGTCTAGTGATAGAAAAATAATAAGAAGTTATATCATTTAATTTGAATGATTAATATTGAGTTTGAACTATATTTTATAATTATATGATTAATATGCTTATTTTATAATTTAAACTAGAAATAATTGATTGAACTTAGCAATATGTTGATAAATAATGTTCCTAAATATTTTTAATAGAGTATATTTGATTTTAAAATTACTCTACCCTTCAATTTTATCAAAATATCTATTCATATCTATCCATATTACTTTATAAAATCCTAATTTCTAACCCTAATTCCCAAATTGAATCAGAAACCCTAATTCCTAAATTGAGGAACCCTAATCCTAATTTTCACCCTCCCCCACCACCACTCAGCCGCACCATACCTCCCCTTTTTCCTAAACATAACAAACACAGAATTGAGAAAGAAACGCACAAATGGAGAGGGATAAGAGAGAGATCAGAATCGAAGAAGATGGAGGAGCCACGCTGCCACCGCATTCCATCACACCCAACCACGTCTTGCTCGCCATCGTGCCATTCACCCACGCCAAGAAAGAAGACAGAAACGGAGGAGAGTGGCGTCGCGTCTGCTGCGAGCTTG
This sequence comes from Arachis hypogaea, assembly GCF_003086295.3. Taxonomy (NCBI): domain Eukaryota; kingdom Viridiplantae; phylum Streptophyta; class Magnoliopsida; order Fabales; family Fabaceae; genus Arachis; species Arachis hypogaea. The sequence continues at coordinate 73,087,574 of NC_092048.1, read as the reverse complement.
CCGCCGAGCTGCTTCACGGAGTCATCCCGTCCATGGAACCATGAGTCACGCCGCTGTCACTGAGAAGAGGAGGGAGAAGGCGCGATGCTGGAGGAGCGCGGCCCGCCGCACCGCCGTGGGTCCCTTGCCATCGAGCTCGAAGGAGCAGGGGAGAACGACGCTGGGTTTGAGGGAGACAGAGGTGGAGTGGCGCGAGGTAGAAGGCGAGCTGTTTGCGTTCCCATTCGCGCCACCGTTGCTGAGCCATAACGCCGCCACCGCCGGGTCTCACTGCTGTGCGTCGCCGTCCAAGGCAGAGAGTCACGATGGAGCTCTGTTTCTGCTTCTCTGGTCCGCCGAGAGAGGAGCTCATGGGTGGAGGAAGGCCAGTTGAGGGAGAAAACGCTATTGAGCGGGGTAAATGCCTCTGCCATGCTTCTTGGTCACTGGTGGTGGAGCCGCGTCGCCGTCACCCCTGGGCCGCCGTTCCTGTTGCCGCCGTTTCCTCGTTCTGTTATTATTGTCTAATTGAAGTAAGGCATTCTGGCTCTTGCTTCAATTTGAGTTAGCATGGAGTTTTCAGAATTTTTACTGTTATCCTATTTGAATTCACCATTTCTGATTGCTGCCGTGACCACCTCACGTTGCTACTGGCTCTGTTTGAAAATGGCTGCTACTTTTGGAATCCTAGATCGAAGAGTAGAGGAGGCGTTTAACCTTGTCATTGTTGCTGCCATGGAAATAGGTGCTGGAAACTGCTAATGGAGCAGCTGCGTTTAGTGATTTCTGCGAGTTTCGACACTGAGGTAGGGGATTTATTTTTAAAGTTAAACGTTTTTAACTTAGAATGCCTACAAAGTTATTTGGATAAGTGCAAATGGTTAACAATGGTTAAGAATTGATTAATTGATGTGAATTGCTTGACATGTGTTTGAGAATAGTTAGCTATTGTGATTATTGTGAATTATAAATTAGAATTGGATGTGGTTGTGATGCCTCCAAATTATAAGTGAAATTAGATGCGGTGGTGAATTGTATTTTGAATTACTGATTTTTGTGACAAGTTGGCTGAGATTCTAATCTTGAATGAATTATTTCGAATTGTTTGATATTGAATTGGAATTTTAGTATATTGGAATGGTTGTGAAATGGACTTGTGACGGGTCGGAATTAGTTGAAATGGGGCTGTGAATGATGATTTATTTAATGTTACTTATTTAACTGAAAAATGTTGAGCTAATTATTGAAAATATGACGTTTTGATAATTGATGAATGGAGTTTAGATTATGGCTATGATTGTGACTGGTTCTCTTGCTGTGAGTGATTGATTAATTGATAAGATTAATTCTGGCTAAGTTGTGGCTGTATTCTGATTATTAAAAATAGGTGCTTGTTGTTTTTAGTTATCTGATGTAACGGAACGACTGTGATACTGACAACGACTGATTGGGATTAGCTTTGATGGTTGTTAAAGCTGATTCATGATTAATTAGAATTAAGTTTGAGAACTGTTAAAAGATTGAAGTTTGATTACCAAATCATTCTCTTCAAATGTGACTTTTAAAATTAAATAGTAACTTTGCTAAAGAGTAAATGACATTAAAATAATTAGAATTATGAAAGGCTGATTTTTAGGATTACTAGTTGATTGAGTGTAATTTTGAAAGGATTCTATGATATGTGAAAGGTAAATATGAATTGATGAGATTGGAGTTGGACTGATGGATTAATTGGAATTATGGAGTATGATTGATTTGTTAGTTATTATGAATTGTGAATGTCTGATTGATTGAGAATTACCTGCTTGAAAATTGTTGAGAAAAGGGCTGGTGATTTGTGGAGAAAGAGGGAACTCGTAAGGGTGGCTAAGTCCGAGTTTTAGGGGAAGTGCTGCCGAAATTTTGTAAAAATTTGAGGTTTCATTTGAAAAGTTATTTTAGAAGCTTTGAATTTGGAAAATTATATTACTTGAGCTTTATTTAGTTTAGAAAAGAATTAAAATATTATGAGTTCAATTTACTAAGGAAAGGAATTATGTTTCGAACTTGAACTATTTAAGAAAGAAATTATGTTTTGAATTTGATTCATTATAAAAAGAGTTATGTTTTGGGCCTGAAATAAAGGATTACCTTTTTAGAAATTTGGTGAAATAATAATATTTGAATTTGAATAGTAAGAGAGATAATTTTTGAATCTTTGTGAAGTTAGTAAGCTTGAGAAAGAGTTTTATTTGATTATTTATAAAGAGAGGTTATGTTTTGAAAAGTGTTCAATGAATTTAAAATAAATGATTTTTCTGGAATCTTTCGATAGAGAACCAAACTGAAAGATAGTTTTAAAGTTGGCTTGAGTCAAGATTGCTAAAGAAGAGATTATGACTGGCATGATGGTTAAGATTTTTATGGATAAATGCTTGAGAAAGTTAAGAAAGGTTTAAAGAAAAATGTTAAGAACTCAAAGGAAAAGAGAGAATGATGAATTGATATGTGGATTGTTGCGTTTTGGAAAGGAAGATGAAAAGTGATAAAAGGCGGGAAAACCCCACAAACTGTTAGTTGTTTAACTACGGGGAAAACCCATGAGTTGATAATTGGTTAAATTCGGGAAGTACCCACGAACTGAATGATCATTGATCTCGGGGAAACCTATAAATTGTTATTTGTTTTATATTCAAGAAAAACCCACGGACTGATAATCATTGATTACGGGAATAACCCATGAATTGTTATATGTTGATCTCTGGTATAACCCACGAACTGAAGATCACTGTTTGCTGTATATTGATCTCGGGTATAACCCATGAACTGAAGATTGCTATGTTATTGTGTATTGATCTCGGGGAATAACCCACGAACTGAAGATCTCTGTTTTGTTTGTGAATTGATCTCGGGGACGCCCACGAACTGTGGATCACTGTTTCCCCTTGTGCGTATATTATGGGGTCGGGCTTTGCGCCGACTGCCGATAGTCATGAAGGAGTGGTATTCTTACCACCGACACATATGCACTAAGGACACAAAGGGAAGCCATATCTGGGACTTGTTCCTAGGAAATGTCGGGCTGCAGGGTGTAAATCGACACGTGAGCTCATGGCTTGCTTAGGACAGACATGCATCATGTTGTTTGTGCATTTACATTTGGTTGTGTTTGCTTGTATTGCTTCTCTTTGGTTGTGTTGTTTGTCTTGTTGTGACTTGCTGGTATGTTAAACTGAATCTCTTATTTGTACTATTAGTTTGTGAATGTATTAAACTGATTAAGTATTGACGTTTTGATTAAGAATTAATTATGTGGCTGAGGGATGGTTAATGTGACCAGTTTTATAATTAGAATTTGTTGAGTTTAGAGATTTTGAAAGAGGTAATTAATTAGCTAAAGTAAAATCAAGAGTATTTTCAAAAAGGTTTGATAAAAATATGGTTTCCTTGAGTACGTTAATTATTTGCATGTTAATCGTTACTTTTTCGGCATTCCCATTTCCTACTGAGAACGTGTGGTTTGTTCTCACCCCAAAATCTTCCACCCTTTCAGTGACACAGGTTCGAAGACTCGGTTTGAAGCTGCGGGCGATTGTTAGACCTTATTTATGAGTTAAGTTTTTTATTTGAGTTACTTTCATAGAGTTCCCTCGCCTTATTGCTTAAGATTTTTATTTTATACAGAGGGATAGGATTTGTATCTGAGTTTTATTTGAAATCTTTTGTATGTCAGATATTATTATTAATAATTATGTGATTATTATTACTCTGAAATGTTTGCTATATGATTTTGATAAACAAAAACAAAATTTTCTGGAATTTTCTATGAAACTAAAACGCGATATCGAACTAAAGGCTCAATAGTAAATAGTTAATAAAGGAAAACAGGTTGGTAACGCCTTACTTTCGGTGCGATCATGACGTATTGGAAGTTGGGTGGTTACAACACACACGCCTTTAATGCCTATTAATTGGGCTTTCATTTTGTTTTATCGTTTCTTTTCCCTCTTTAAACTTTTGTTTGAAATCAAAGAAGAGGTTTTGCTCTTAGTTTTAGCTTCCTTCTCCTTTCTGTTTTTGTCCTTCGATCTTGCCCTAAGCTCGTTTCTCTCCTGAAGTTTGCTTTTTGGGTTGTTTGTGCATTTCTCTTGCTCAGCGAAAGAAGCTTCCTTTCCTTCATCCTCAAGATCGTTCCTTTATTTGGTGAAGATTTTTCGTGGTTCACTATCTTGCTCGTTTTTGCTTCTTCCGCAGGTTGGTGCTCTCGCTTCACATCTTTCTATTTTACGCGTTTTGATCATCGTGCTTCTCTGTACTTTACTTTACTGCTGCATGCATTTTTTTGTACAAAGTTTTGATCTTGCTGAGCTTTTTGAAAGCTTTTTGGTGATTACGTTTCTTTGAAGTCGCGATCTTTTAGTCTTCGTTGCTTGGTTTGGGGGAATGTAGGCGCTTTAGGTGAACCCTTTTTTTTCTTTTTGGTGAAGGGGCTAGGGTTTTGATCTTCCTGTTTCTTCTGCATCTGTACTACCTCCAAAGGGTGCCCCTGGATTTTTTGGTGTTTGGTTTCTTTGCTTTGCATGGATCTTGGGGCGCCCTTTTGCTGCCATACTTATTACTTGTTGGTTGTTCCTTTGTTTTCTGTTGCTGTCTAAGTTGTTTTTGGTAGTTACTCCGTTTATTTTTCTTGTTGTAGGTGTAGTTGCTTTATGTCTTCTCATAAGAACATTGTTGAGAAGTCTAGCAAGGTCCCTGCTGGTATGGCCGTTTGGCTAGACTCCATAGTCCTGATGTGTGTTACCGTAGCCGATCCTGAGTACTGTGAGAATCTTAGTCACTTTTATAGAATCTGTGAGTATAGGGAAGACGAGAAGAATTACGAATTAGTGTCGCCTAACCCTGTGGAAAGAGTTAGTTTCCCTTCTTTAGTACGGACAGAGCGACCTTTCTTCTATGCTACGACTATTTCTTTTCCCAGTTGAATATTACCATTCCTTTTACTGTCTTTGAAACCGAGCTCTTGTGGAACTGTAATGTGGCCCCTTCGCAACTTCACTTGAACTCTTGGGCCTTTATAAAGATTTTTCAGTTGTTGTGTCGAGAACTAGGTGTTCATCCTTCCCAGTCTGTTTTCCTTTACCTGTTTGTTTTGACCAAACCTGGAGTGGCTAAGAACAAAACTTCTTGGATTTCTTTCCGAGCTACCCAGGGGAAGAAAGTGTTCTCAATGTTTGATGAATCATTTTGCGACTTTAAAAATTACTACTTTAAAGTCTGAGCTGTTGAGGGCGTTCGCCCTTTCTTTTTAGATGAGAATGATGAGCCCACCTTTCCCTTATGGTAGCAAAAGGAACCTGTAGCCCTAAAGTACTCTTGGGAGAGTTTAGATGAGGTAGAACAGGCTTTTGTGGGTCTTTTGGAGGAGCATTAGGGGGAACCTCCTTACTTGGATACTAAGAAGTTTTTAGGAGATCCTTCCCTTCTTCGTGTTGAGCTAGGTAGCGTCCGACCTATTTCTTAACATATAGTTTTCTATCCTTATTTGTGAATTTATCGCCTTCCAACTGTGTAATTATTTTCCTGGCTTCTTTTTAGCAATAGTTAAATCTTCAAATTCTATAAAGTCTTTTCGGAAGGCCAAGAAGGCGATGGTGGCCCAAAATCTCTCACATAAGACATTGGGGGAGGGGTCTTCGGTAGAGTCGCCCCTGAAGAAGCCGGCGGTTGAGTCTCAGGGTCCGAGGAAGATTATCCCGACCCTGAGAATTCGGATAGCTCCGTCTGACCCATCTCAGATGACCTTTGGTCCTATCTCCTCTCCTACTGCTGCTGGTCCCCCTCCCAAGAAGCAAAAGACTGTTGGGACTTATGATCTTGATGTCAAATAATTTAATGGTGTGGCTTTTGCCATAGAATTGGTCGCTCCTTATGGTAAAGTCCCTATGGACGATGTTTTAATCCTTCACCACCTTGATTTCATAATGAGAAATAGTATTCGGATGGCCAACTTGGGAGCATCCTTCTCCCTAATTGTCCGGGAGTCTCCGGTTCAAACTACTAGAGCTTTTTTGGAGGATGCTAGATATGAGTCGTATGATAGGATTAAGGCTTTGAAAGATGAACTGGATGCCCAGGTGGCTAAATCGGAGCTTGATGTTGAGAAAGAGAAGTCTCGAGCTACTACAGCAGAGGCGGCTGCAAATTTGGCCAAAGAGACGGCCAAAAAGTATAAGGAGAGCTATACCCGCACATATGACGAGCTCCTGGAGACTAAGGAGAGACTTCAGTCTGCTCAGGATGGTTATGCCGAGCTTCAAGGTCATATTGTGAGTAGCGTAACCGAGATGTATGAAAATCTAAAGGCCCAAGTCCGGGTTCTTGCTCCCGAGCTCGACCTCTCCTTATTTAGTATGGACAATGTGGTGGAAGATGGCAAGATCGTGCCTGTCCCAGATGACGAAGATGAAGGTTTTCCTCTTGTGCCACCATCTAAGTCTTCCTCAGCTTCCACTACTGTAGCTGCTTCTGGCGAGGTGGTCCCACCTGAGCCCGAACCTGATGTGGAGATTCTAAACGGGGCAGATGGAGTTGTCAATGCCTCCCCTATCTCGACCAAGCCTCCTTCTCCTAAGGGTGCCGCTACTGATGCGACTTCAGATCCTTGATGATTTTATATCTTTGTTTGTGTTTGAGATAGTCCGACCTGTGGACTTTATTGAACTTTTTATAAGTTTCTGTAGCTGACTCTTTGACTTTGAGTTGCTTTTTAGCAACTTTATTTCAAAAACAACACTTTAAACTCTTGGGCTGCCGTTTAGGCAGTCTTTGAGTCTTTAATGCTTTGATTACTGTTGAATGATGTATTAACTCTGCTCGTGACGATATGCTTTATTTTTCAACTCTTGTTTGGAGGGGATTGCTCTTCATCCTTTATATAGGCACTTTGGGTTTTCTTGGTTTGACACCCCTTGAGGTGGGGTTTGCCTTGGTTTCCCTTGCGGTGGCTACTTTATTTTTATCATCTTTGCGACTTATTGTCCAAGCTCTTTAGTTGAATTCCAAACAAATTTTTAGGTAGTGTCCTCGTGTACATTTGGATGACTTTTTACGATTTTGCCTTTTGAGTAATATCCCCTTTTAGGAGTTTTGTACCCTTTTTGGCTAGGCGTTTTGACCCTTAGGCTTTCTGACCTTTTGGACTTTTACCTATTCTCTTTTTGTATTTGTTTCTTTAGGTCGTTCCTTTTTGGTGTCGACTGATTTAAAGAAAATTGTCGTGTCGGTATAGAATTTCACAATTGAAATCTCGTTGCAAGTATAGTTCTACACCAACAAACAATCCTCCCAATAAAAAATTTGGTTGTGTCACAATTAACAGACCCCAAATGAAAATTAACCGAAGTATTTGAACTCCAGGTCATCTCACAAGGAATTGCAATGAAGTGCTCAATTATTGGCTATGAAGATGTAAGGGGGGTTTGATTTTATAATTGGTAAGAAAAGAAATGACAAGAAAGTAAATGATAAGAACTTAATAAAATAAAGGAAAAGAACTCTTGGCTAGACATAGGTAAATTGAGATCACCATCCTTGTCTACAAACCATATACTGATAATTATGAGAGGCCAACCTATTAAGTCTACTTCCAAAGCCTTAAGTACGTAATATCTACTCCTAGGCTTGAAGTACGTCAAATAGGTTTGATCACATCAACCCATATGTCCCAACCTACCTACTAATTAGATTAGTAGTGGGTTGGCATCAATGAGTATCAAATTGATCACCAAGGATTCTCAAATCACTAATTCAATGAGACCTAATGACTCAAGGTCACTCAATTCCCTTAGCCTAGGCCAAGAGCAAAGAGAACTACTCAAAAACTAGTGTAAACATTTTATCAAACACCTAGAGTGCAAGAAAAGTAAACATCATAAAATGCAAGTATTAAAGGAACCCATGACTAACATAAGCAAGAATTCAATAATAACAATTAAGATGAACATAAAAGAGCATGGAAACATAAAATTGCATTAAAGAAAATTAAGATCCAACAATGGTTCATCAACATAAAAGAGAGCAAAACAAGAAATTAACAAGAGAAACTAAGAAGATTAAGACAATAGAACACTAAAATATAAAGAGAATTGAAATCAAAACAAGAATTGAAAGAGAAATTTGAGAGTGATTAACCTAACTTTACCCTAATTTCTATCCTAAATCTAGAGAGAGGAGAGGAGAGAGCCTCTCTCTCTAGAATTCTACCCTAAAACATGATAAAAACTAAACTATGACTACTTTTCTTTCATTTCCCCCTCAATCCTTGGGTTCAATAGCATAAAAAATGAGTTGGATTGGGCCCAAAATGAGCTAGAAATCGCTGGCCACGATTTCTCTTTAGTGGACCCACGTCCTCCATCGGCGCGCGCGCGTACATGGCGCGTGCGCGCCCCTGAACGCGAAGCAACATATGACACATTTTATATCATTTCGAAGCCCCGGATATTAGCTTTCCAATGCAACTAAAACCGCCCTATTTGGACCTCTGTAACTCAAGTTATGGTCGTTTGACTGCGAAGAGGTCACGCTTGACAGCTTTACGGTTCCTTCATTTCTTCATGAGTTCTCCCAGTTTGCATGCTTTTCTCCCCACTTCTTCCATCCAATACATGCCTTCTAAACCTGAAATCACTTAACAAACATATCAACGCATCAAATAGAATTAAAGTGGATTAAATTTAGCTAATTTAAGGCCTAAAAAGCATGTTTTCATATTTAAGCACAAATCAAGGGAGAATTACAAAACCATGCTATTTCATTGAATAAATGTGAGAAAAGTTGATAAAATCCCCCAAATTACGCACAAGATAAACCACAAAATCGGGGTTTATCAAATCTCCCCACACTTAAACCAAGCATGTCCTCATGCTAAGAATAAAGAAGGACAAGAAAAGGGGTATGAACATTTATTCAATGCAAAGAAACTATATAAACCTATCTACATGCATGTAACTAAATGCAAGATGATTCTATCCACTTGGTCAAAAGCAAATCAATCTCCAAGAGCATGTATGAACAAGTAGGGCAAAGGTCATCTGACGACTCAAAAATCCTACCAATTTGAATATCAAAATAAAGCACAAATAGACTTGCAAGAAGAAAAGCTCATGAAAGCCTGGAACAAGGAATTGAGCATCGAACCCTCACCGGAAGTGTATTCGCTCTAATCGCTCAAGTGTATAGGGTCGATTCACTCAATTCTCTTCTACTCATACTTTCTAAGATTTGTCCTTCATCTAACAATCAACAATTATTCAATGCTTGCATATATTTATCATGAGGTCTTATTCATAGGTTGTAATGGGGCTAGGGTAAAGGTAAGGATGCATATGGTCAAGTGAGCTTGAAATTTGTATCTTTGATTAGCCTAAGCTCTCACCAAACACATATAACAACCTATACAATTCTAATACACAACCTAGCTACCCACGATTCCCACTTTTTCACATACTCATGCATTCTCTTTAATTCACATCCCATATGCATTAATTTTTATTGAACTTTACTTTGGGGCATTTTTGTCCCCTTTTTATTGTATTCTTTTTCTATATATTTTTCTTTTTCTTTTTCTCTATATATATATATATATATATATATATATATATATGTTTTTTTTATCATTTTTTTCTAAGGTTTATACAAACGTATCAATGCATATGGTTTTACATATTTAATGCATAAGCATGTACCCAATTCCAAAAAATCTTCAACAAAACTACGAAAACACACTTTACTCTCAACGAATGTCCCAAGTTTCCCATACCTAAATGATACACACTCTCACTAGCCTAAGCTAATCAAAGATCCAAATTAAGGGACATTTATTGTTTTTCACTTAAGGGTAGTGATGTGCTACAATTAAGAACAAAAGGGATTAAATAGGCTCAAAATTTGGCTAACAATGGTTGATGAAAGGTAGGCTATTTGGGTAAGTGAGCTATATGAAATGATGGCCTCAATCATATAAATACATGTATACATGGAATAATAGACATATAGACTCAAACAAATCAAAGATTACAATCATAGAAAGAGAAGAATGCACACAAGAATGAAAATAAGTGGTTATATGATGTAACCACACAATTAAGCTCAAAACTCACATGCTTGTGTTCTTAGCTCAAAAACCATGTTCCAAAATAAATTCTTCAAGCAAGTTCAACAAGAAAAATTTTTCAAGTTGGTAGGGTGCCCTAAAAACAATTTTTCTTGGAAAAGAAATCATCACCCTAACCAAGTAGTCCTAACATAAAAAAAAGAAGTGATAAAAATATGTACAAATTCTAACTAACATGCAATATATCATGCAATACAACAACTAATCTAACAAAGACAAAAATTAAAAATTGGTGTTGAAAAAGGTTGTTACCCATGGAGATCGGTCGGACGACCTCCCCACAGTTAGAAATTTTTGCACCGTCCTCGGTGCATACAAAGAAAGCAAGGTGGACGGGTTGCTACAATTGATGAGCTCCTTCAAAAGGTTGTGCGGATGAACTTGTTTGTTGCCCATTTAGAAGCTTTCTCATTCCTTTCCTTTTTGGTGGCCAACCTCAAAGGAGAGAAAAAGAAAGAAAATTAAGCCTATAACAAAGACATTAAAGCAAATAGAACATAGGCGGGGGCTAATGCCAAATAAAAGTAAGGTTCTCACTACATGTTAGTTATGCATGTGAGTGAGAAAGCAATATAAGCAAAGGAATATTAACTGATACTTGATGCAAGAACAAAGTTAAAGCATGAAGAGTACTCAAAAGCATCAAGTTCAACTACAAAGAATGGGTCATGAAAGACATGTAAGTTCATATCAATGCACAAAGGATACAAGGATCATCAAGGGTTAAGCATTGAATTAGAAAGTTCATTACCCATCAATATCAAACAAGTCAAGAAGCACTAAGATTAACCAAGAAATTCTCAACAATTGAGTAAGAGAATTCAACACCATTATTAAAATAAGAAATTTAGAAAAGAAAATAAGAACAAGCTACAAAAACAAAATTAGAATACAATTAAAGAATTTTTTTTACCGGCGCGGACGCGTCATGCACGCGTACGCGCCGATGCGCAGTTGGCTGAAAGGCGCGTACGCGCCAGGTGCGCACACGCGTGGGTTGTAGGCACAGAATAGGCACAAACTGGGCATAACTCTCTGGAACATGTACCAGGAGGGCAGGTGGTGCTACCGGCGCGCACGCGCACAGCGTGCGTGCGCGCGCATTGAGCAATTAGCTTCAAAGACGCGTATGCGCCAGGTGCGTGCACGCGCGGGTGGTTTGTGCTTCAGGCATGGTGCTGGCACACTGTAGGCGCAACTCTCGGGTCAATATATGGAGGGATGAAATTTTTCAATCCACGCGTACGCGTACATGGCGCGTCTGCGTGGATGGTCGAAAATGCTTGAGGCACGCGTACGCGCCAGGGGCGCGCACGCGCGGGTTGGTGCTCTGTTTTTCAAAATTTTTCCAAGTTCTTACACCAAACTAAGCATTCCAAACCTCCAAACAGCTACCCAAACACCATAAAACCTTATTTAACGTATTATACTACCAAATATACTCAACAAACTACTCTAAATATGAATTTAAACTAATTCTACCAATATTTACAAACGAGAAAATGAAAAGATATTACCATGGTGGGGTGTCTCCCACCTAGCACTTTTGTTTATTGTCCTTAAGTTAGACTTATGGAGATCTCTTCTTAAGGTGGCTTGTGCTTGAAGCTATCCTTGAACATCCACCAATGCTTGAGTCTCCAATAAGCTCCGTTCTTCAATTTTAATATTTTCAACCTTTGATGGAGTTCTTCACAAACCATGAGCTCCCAAAGTTGATTTTCCTTGTGCGATCCGGGATCTCACACTTTGTTTTGACACCCATCTTCAAATTGATCATCATGATTCCAATTGGGTGGCATGACCTTAGAATTATCAATTAAGCATCCAAACATTTTCCTAGACCTATACAATTTAGCTCCACACCACACATTGCCATTCAACTTTGAGCATGCAACCATAATGAGCCTTGAGTGATGTTTCCAACCACTACACAACTCTCTCTTACTCTTAACTCCACAAAGAGCTCTAAGTTGACCATCATTCTCAATCAAACCATATTCAAGTGGGAAAGTAAAGATTAGAGATAAGAATTTTACCCACTTGAATGTTGTGTAGGATGGTGACTTAGGAAGGGGTGGTCCCAATGATCTTGCAAGCTCTATTCCCTTGTGCTCTTCCTTGACTATCTCCACCCCTTTACAACTTTCCTCAACTTCAACCTCTTCCTCTTGGTGGCTTGCTTCTAATTCAATTTCTTCTTCATTGCTCACCAAAGGCATGAGAGGTGAGGTATCTTCTTCCTTACCCTCTATGTCAAGCCCAATGGGGAAGGATTCAATTGTACATAAGAATTCCTTAATGATTGAATTCATCTCTTGGTCAACCTCTTCAAAATCTTCAACCATGATATGTCTTGGAGGTTGTACACCTCCTCAACATCAATGTCAAGCTTCTTGGAAGAGGGTTCTCTAGTTCTACATCCCCATGGACCTTCAACATCTCCTAGGTCTTCAACCACTCCTTCCGGCTCAATTGTCTTAACTTCCTCCCCTTGTGACAATTCTTGCTTTAACTCCTCTTGTCCACCTCGAAGCACCAAACTCACTCCCTTACTATGCTCCTTGATTGCTACTTCACATTCAACAATGGGAGTGCCTTGGTTGTTTAGGCCTAGTTGGTAGGAAACCATATTGCTAACGGCTTCCGCTAGGGTAGCCATCTTGGCTCCTAGCTCTTTAAACTTCTTTTCATCCTCCTCGTGTCGCCTTAAGATATGAGATTCAAGATCTCTCAATTGCTACGTAGGGGCTTCATCGGGAGGTGATGGTGGAAGAGAAGGTCCATTATTTGAGAGGGAAGTTTAATAATTGGAAGGTGGTTCATCTTGGTAAGGGTATGGAATTGGTGTATATTGAGGTGGTTCTTGAGAGTAGTTGTGTTGGAATTGTGGTGGTTCCATGTGTGGTTCATATGGTTCATAAGGTGGTTGATATGATGGATAAGGATTAGGGTGATATGGGGGTGTTTGGTGGTATGGGGCTTGTGAGTAAGGTGGTTCAAAGTCATGTTGAGGGGGTGGTTCATAGGCATGTGGTAGTGGTTGTTGACAATTGCAATAAGGGTCACCACATCCATTAGATTGATATGCATTAGGATTAGAGTTATATCCATAAGAAATCGGAGGTTGTTGCCAAGAAGGGTGATCAATCCCTTGAGGCTTCTCCCACCTTTGATTGTTCCATCCTTGATGCATGTTGTCATTATAGTTCCCATTTTCTACAACATAATTTGAACCAAACTCATAGCCAAAGTGAGGATGAGAATTCATAATAGCAAAGAAAAACAAAAACTAACAAAAATAATCAACAAAGTCCTAAAGCTAACAAAAACTAACAAATAAGCAAAAAGCAAACATATTGACATATTCACAATAGCCAATAATGTAACACCATTGCAACTCTCCAGCAACGGCGTCATTTTGATTTAAAGAAAATTGTCGTGTCGGTATAGAATTTCACAATTGAAATCTCGTTGCAAGTATAGTTCTACACCAACAAACAATCCTCCCAATAAAAAAATTGGTTGTGTCACAATTAACAAACCCCAAATAAAAATTAATTGAAGTATTTGAACTCCGAGTCGTCTCACAAGGAATTGCAATGAAGTGCTCAATTATTGGCTATGAAGATGTAAGGGGGGTTTGATTTTATAATTGGCAAGAAAATAAATGACAAGAAAGTAAATGATAAGAACTTAATAAAATAAAGGAAAAGAACTCTTGGCTAGACATAGGTAAATTGAGATCACCATCCTTGTCTACAAACCATATATTGATAATTATGAGAGGCCAACCTATTAAGTCTACTTCCAAAGCCTTAAGTACGTAATATCTACTCCTAGGCTTGAAGTACGTCAAATAGGTTTGATCACATCAACCCATAAGTCCCAACCTACCTACTAATTAGATTAGTAGTGGGTTGGCATCAATGAGTATCAAATTGATCTCTAAGGATTCTCAAATCACCAATTCAATGAGACCCAATGACTCAATGTCACTCAATTCCCTTAGCCTAGGCCAAGAGCAAAGAGAACTACTCAAAAACTAGTGTAAACATTTTATCAAACATCTAGAGTGCAAGAAAAGTAAACATCATAAAATGCAAGTATTAAAGGAACCCATGACTAACATAAGCAAGAATTTAATAATAACAACTAAGATGAACATAAAAGAGCATGGAAACATAAAATTGCATTAAAGAAAATTAAGATCCAACAATGGTTCATCAACATAAAAGAGAGCAAAACAAGAAATTAACAAGAGAAACTAAGAAGATTAAGACAATAGAACACTAAAATATAAAGAGAATTGAAATCAAAACAAGAATTGAAAGAAAAATTTGAGAGTGATTAACCTAACTTTACCCTAATTTCTATCCTAAATCTAGAGAGAGGAGAGAGCCTCTCCTCTCCTCTCCTCTCTCTCTAGAATTCTACCCTAAAACATGATGAAAACTAAACTATGACTACTTTTCTTTCATTCTCCCCTCAATCCTTGGGTTCAATAGCATCAGAAATGAGTTGGATTGGGCCCAAAATGAGCTAGAAATAGCTGGCCACGATTTCTCTTTAGTAGACCTACGTGCTCCATCGGCGCGCGCACGTACATAGTGTGTGCGCGCCCCTGAACGCTAAGAAACATATGGCAAATTTTATATCATTTTGAAGCCCCGGATGTTAGCTTTCTAATGAAACTAAAACCGCCTCATTTGAACCTCTGTAGCTCAAGTTATGGTCATTTTAGTGCCAAGAGGTCAGGCTTGACAGCTTTACGGTTCCTTCATTTCTTCATGAGTTCTCCCACTTTGCATGCTTTTCTCCCCACTTCTTCCATCTAATACTTGCCTTCTAAACCTGAAATCACTTAACAAACATATCAAGGCATCGAATGGAATTAAAGTGGATTAAATTTAGCTATTTTAAGGCCTAAAAAGTATGTTTTCACATTTAAGCACAAATCAAGGGAGAATTACAAAACCATGCTATTTCATTGAATAAATGTGAGAAAAGTTGATAAAATCCCCCAAATTAAGCACAAGATAAACTACAAAATCGGGGTTTATCATCGACCTATATGCCTTTATTGTCCTGGCTTTCAGTCGTATTCCAATCAACTTTTTAGGTAGTGTTCGTATGGGGAACCTTTTCTTTATAGTTTTGTTTTGACGACTTTTTAGCCTTCTTCCAACCTGTGCTTTTGCTTTTTAAGTAATGTCTTTTTTCGATACTTTGTACCTTTCAGCTAAGCACTTGGTTTTTTAACCCTTTTCAGTGATCCTTTCATTGGTCTGACTTTTCTGTCGGGCCTTGGTGCACGAAATTGTGATGTCCAGGCTCAAACAATCCCTGGCAACGTGAGCAACTTGGTACGCATAATCGTGATTACACTTTAATTCTGTAAAATTCATGGCTCTTTCTTTCCCTGGCAATGGCGCCAAGAACATGGTGCCAATACCACGGTTCACAACTTCGATACAACTAACCAGCAAGTGCACTGGGTCGTCCAAGTAATACCTTACGTGAGTAAGGGTCGAATCCCACGGAGATTGTTGGTATGAAGCAAGCTATGGTCACCTTGCAAATCTCAGTTAGGCAGATATAAATTGATAATGATGTTTTCGAATACTAAATAATAGAATAGGGATAGAAATACTTATGTAATTCATTGGTGAGAGTTTCAGAGAAGTGAATGGAGATACTTTCGTTCCTCTGAACCTCTGCTTTCCTGCTATCTTCATCCAATCAGTCTTACTCCTTTCCATGGCTGGCTTTATGCAAGGGCATCACCGTTGTCAGTGGCTACATCCCCTCCTCTCAGTGAATAATATGCTCACGCACCCTGTCACGGCACGGCTATTCATCTGTCGGTTCTCGATCATGCTGGAATAGGATTCACCCTCCTTTTGCGTCTGTCACTAATGCCCAACAATCGCAAGTTTGAAGCTCGTCACAGTCATTCAATCATTGAATCCTACTCGGAATACCACAGACAAGGTTTAGACTTTCCGGATTCTCTTGAATGCCGCCATCATTCTAGCTTACGCCACGAAGATTCTGGTTAGGAGATCTAAGAGATATTCATTCTTCATCAAGTTCTTGGGTGCGAATGGATATCTTAGAAGCGAAATAAGATGAATTGAATAGAAAACAGAAGTACTTTGCATTAATCTTTGAGGAACAGCAGAGCTCCACACCTTAATCTATGGAGTGTAGAAACTCTACCGTTGAAAATACATAAGTGAAAGGTCCAGGCATGGCCGAGATGGCCAGCCCCCTAAAACGTGATCAATAGTCTCCTAAGATGAACTATGGAATAAAACTGAGACCAAAGATGTGTAATACAATAGTAAAAGGTCCTATTTATAATAAACTAGCTACTAGGGTTTACTTGAGTAAGTAATTAATGCATAAATCCACTTCCTGGGCCCACTTGGTGTGTGTTTGGGCTGAGCCTGAGTGTTGCACGTGCAGAGGCCATTTGTGGAGTTGAACGCCAGCTTCTGTGCCAGTTTGGGCGTTCAACTCTGGTTTTGGATCCTTTTCTGGCGCTGGACGCCAGATTTGGGTAGAAAGCTGGCGTTAAACGCCGGTTTACGTCATCTATTCTTGGCCAAAGTATAAACTATTATATATTGCTGGAAAGCCCTGGATGTATACTTTCTAACGCAATTGGAAGCGCGCCATTTCGAGTTTTGTAGCTCCAGAAAATCCACTTTGAGTGCAGGGAGGTCAGAATCCAACAGCATCAGCAGTCCTTCTTCAACCTCTGAATCTGATTTTTGCTCAAGTCCCTCAATTTCAGCCAGAAAATACCTGAAATCACAGAAAAACACACAAACTCATAGTAAAGTCCAGAAATATGAATTTAACATAAAAACTAATGAAAGCATCCCTAAAAGTAACTAGATCCTACTAAAAACATACTAAAAATAATGCCAAAAAGCGTATAAATTATCCGCTCATCACAACACCAAACTTAAATTGTTGCTTGTCCCCAAGCAACTGAAAATCAAATAGGATAAAAAGAAGAGAATATACTATAAATTCCAAACTATCAGTGAAACAGAGCTTCAATCATATGAGCGGGACTTATAGCTTTTTGCCTCTTGAATAGTTTTGGCATCTCACTTTATCCATTGAAGTTTAGAATGATTGGCATCTATAGGAACTTCAGATTTCGAATAGTGTTATTGACTCTCCTAGTTCAGTATGATGATTCTTGAACACAGCTTCTTTATGAGTCTTGGCCGTGGCCCTAAGCACTTTGTTTTCCAGTATTACCACCGGATACATAAATGCCACAGACACATAATTGGGTGAACCTTTTCAGATTGTGACTCAGCTTTGCTAAAGTCCCCAATTAGAGGTGTCCAGGGTTCTTAAGCACACTCTTTTTTTGCTTTGGACCTTGACTTTAACCGCTCAGTCTCAAGTTTTCACTTGACACCTACACGCCACAAGCACATGGTTAGGGACAGCTTGGTTTAGCCGCTTAGACCAGGATTTTATTCCTTTAGGCCCTCCTATCCACTGATGCTCAAAGCCTTGGGATCCTTTTTATTTGCCCTTGCCTTTTGGTTTTAAGGGTTATTGGCTTTTTCTGCTTGCTTTTTCTTTTTCTTTCTATTTTTTTTCTATTTTTTTTCGCCCCCTTTTTTTTTCTGCAAGCTTTGTTCTTTGCTGCTTTTTCTTGCTTCAAGAATCATTTTTATGATTTTTCAGATTATCAAATAACATGTCTCCTAGTCATCATTCTTTCAAGAGCCAACATATTTAACATTCTTAAACAACAACTTCAAAAGACATATGCACTGTTCAAGCATTCATTCAGAAAACAAGAAGCATTGCCACAACATCAATATAATTAAGCTAAGTTCAAGGATAAATTCGAAACTCATGTACTTCTTATTCTTTTGAATTATAACATTTTTCATTTAAGAGAGGTGATGGATTCATAGGACATTTATAACTTTAAGACAAAGTTACTAACTACTAATGATCATGTAGTGAAGACACAAACATAGATAAGCACATATCATAGAAAACGAAAAACAGAAGAAATAAGAGCAAGGAATGAATCCACCTTAGTGATGGTGGCGTTTCCTTCTTGAGGAACCAATGATGTCCTTGAGCTCTTCTATGTCTCTTCCTTGCCTTTGTTTCTCCTCCTTCATTGCTTTTAGATCTTCTCTGATTTCATGAAGGATGATGGAGTGCTCTTGATGTTCCACCCTTAGTTGCTTCCAATAATTGTGTGGAAGAAAATGTATCCCCTGAGGTATCTCAGGGATTTCTTGATTTGCAGTCAAATGTTCTACCACTGAGCTATAGACCCTTGATGGAAGCTGTTGTCTTCCCTTTCCTCTTTCTAGAGGTTTCTCTGGCCTTAGGTGCCATCAATGGTTATGGAAAAAACAAAAAAGCTATGCTTTTACCACACCAAAATTAGAATGTTGCTCGCCCTCGAGCAAAAGAAGAAAGAATGAAGAAGATATGGAGGAGATGGATGGGAGTGTGTGAATGGAAAACAGAAGGGATGATCATGAATGGAAAGAGAGATGATGAGGTAGGTGGGGATCCTGTGGGGTCCACAGATCCTGAGGTGTCAAGGCATTTACATCCCTGCACCAAATTAGGCATGTAAAATGCCCTTGCACACAACTCTGGGCGTTCAGCGCCAGGTTGGTGCCCATTTTGGGCGTTCAACGCCCATTTGCTTCCATTTCTAGCGTTGAACGCCAGAACCATGCTTGTTCTGGGTGTTCAGCGCCAGGATGCTGCCCATTTTGGGCGTTCAGCGCCAGAACCATGCTCTGTTCTGGCGCTGAACGCCAGACAAATGCTCCTCCAGGGTGTGATTTTTCTTCTGCTGTTTTTGATTCTGTTTTCAATTTTTATATTTATTTTGTGACTCCACATGATCATGAACCTAAGAAAACATGAAAAACAATAAAAATAAGAATTAGATAAACATTGGGTTGCCTCCCAACAAGCGCTTCTTTATTGTCAATAGCTTGACAGTGGGCTCTCATGGAGCCTCACAGATGTTCAGAGCATTGTTGAAACTCCCCAACACCAAACTTAGAGTTTGGATATGGGAGTTCAACACCAAACTTAGAGTTTGGTTGTGGCCTCCCAACACCAAACTTAGAGTTTGACTGTGGGGGCTCTGGTTGACTCTGCTTTGAGAGAAGCTTTTCATGCTTCCTCTCTATGGTTGCAGAGAGAGATCCTTGAGTTGTAAACACAAGGTTGTCCTCATTCAATTGAAGGACTAGTTCTCCTCTGTCCACATCAATCACAGCTCTTGCTGTGGCTAGGAAAGGTCTTCCTAGGATGATGGATTCATCCTCTTCCTTTCCAGTATCCAAGACTATGAAATCAGTAGGGATGTAAAGGCCCTCAACCTTTACTAACACGTCCTCTACCTGTCCATAAGCTTGTTTTCTTGAGCTGTCTGCCATCTCTAATGAGATTTTAGCAGCTTGCACCCTATAGATTCCCAGTTTCTCTATTACAGAGAGGGGCATGAGGTTTATTCCTGAACCAAGGTCACACAGAGCCTTAAAGATCATGGTGCCTATGGTACAGGGTATTATGAACTTTCCAGGATCCTGTCTCTTCTGAGGCAATGTCAGTTGATCCAGATCACTTAGTTCATTGATGAACAAGGGAGGTTCAACTTCCCAAGTATCAATGCCAAATAATTTGGCATTCAGCTTCAAGATTGCACCAAGAAACTTGGCAGTTTGCTCTTCAGTAACATCCTCATTCTCTTCAGAAGAGGAATATTCATCAGAGCTCATGAAGGGCATAAGGAGGTTCAATGGAATCTCTATGGTCTCTAGATGAGTCTCAGATTCCTTTGGTTCCTCAGAGGGAAGCTCCTTATTGACCACTGGACGTCCCAGGGGGTCTTCCTCCTTGGGATTCACGTCCTCTCCTTCCCTTACAGGTTTGGCCATGGTGCTTATGTCAATGGCCTTGCACTCTCCTTTTGGGTTCTCTTCTGTATTGCTTGGGAGAGTACTAGGAGGGATTTCAGTGATCCTTTTACTCAGCTGGCCCACTTGTGCTTCCAGATTTCTAATGGAAGACCTTGTTTCATTCATGAAACTTACAGTGGCCTTAGATAGATCAGAGACTAGATTTGCTAAATTAAAAGCATTTTGTTCAGAGTTCTCTGTCTGTTGCTGAGTTGATGATGGAAAAGGCTTGCTATTGCTAAACCTGTTTCTTCCACCATTATTAAAGCCTTGTTGGGGCTTTTGATCCTTCCATGAGAAATTTGGATGATTTCTCCATGTTGAGTTATAGGTGTTTCCATAAGGTTCACCTAAGTAATTCACCTCTGCTATTGCAGGGTTCTCAGGATCATAAGCTTCTTCTTCATAAGAAGCCTCTTGAGTACTGTTGGATGCAGCTTGCATTCCATGCAGACTCTGAGAGATCATATTGACTTGCTGAGTCAATATTTTGTTCTGAGCCAATAGGGCATTCAGAGTATCAACTTCAAGAACTCACTTCTTCATAGGCGTCCCATTACTCACAGGATTCCTTTCAGAAGTGTACATGAACTGGTTATTAGCAACCATGTCAATGAGTTCTTGAGCTTCTGCAGGCGTTTTCTTTAGGTGAATGGATCCACCTGCAGAAGTGTCCAGTGACATCTTTGATAGCTCAGATAAACCATCATAGAATATATCCAAGATGGTTCATTCTGAAAGCATGTCAGAATGACACTTTTTGGTCAACTGTTTGTATCTTTCCCAAGCTTCATAGAGGGATTCACCTTCTTTCTATCTGAAGGTTTGAACATCAGCTCTAAGCTTGCTCAGCTTTTGAGGAGGAAAGTACTTGGCTAAGAAAGCCGTGACCAGCTTATCCCAAGAGTTCAGGCTGTCTTTGGGTTGAGAATCCAACCATAATCTAGCTCTGTCTCTTACAGCAAAAGGGAAAAGCATGAGCCTGTAGACTTCAGGATCTACTCCATTAGTCTTGACAGTATCACATATCTGCAAGAATTCAGTTAGGAACTGAAAAGGATTTTCAGATGGAAGTCCATGAAACTTGCAGTTCTGCTGCATCAGAGAAACTAATTGAGGTTTCAGCTCAAAGTTGTTTGCTCCAATGGCAGGAATGGAGATGCTTCTTCCATGTAAATTGGAATTAGATGCAGTAAAGTCACCAAGCATCTTCCTTACATTATTATTATTTTCGGCTGCCATCTCCTTTTCCTGTTCGAAAATTTCTGAAAGGTTATTTCTGGATTGTTGTATTTTAGCTTCTCTTAGTTTCCTTTTTAGAGTCCTTTCAGGTTCTGGATCTGCTTCCACAAGAATGTTCTTATCCTTGCTCCTGCTCATATGACAAAAAAGAGGGCACAGAAAAAATAATAATAATAATATGGATCCTTTATACCACAGTATAGGGATCCTTGTGTGAGTAGAAGAAGAGGGGGAGACAAAGAATATAATATAATGGAAGAAACACAACTGTGAGGATGGCAGAGATGTGAGATGAGAGTTAGAATATGAATAAATAGAATAAGATAGGGGAGGGATAATTTTCGAAAATTATTTTGAAAAAGAGTTAGTGATTTTCGAAAATGGTTTTTGAAAATTGTTAGCATTTTTTTTTCAAAAAATTTTTAAAATTAAAAATAAAAATAAGAATAATTAGTTAATTAAAAAGAAATTTTTGAAAAAGAGGGAAGATATTTTCGAAAATTAGAGAGAGAGAGTTAGTTAGGTAGTTTTGAAAAAGTTAAGAAACAAACAAAAAGTTAGTTAGTTAGTTGAAACAAATTTTGAAAAGATAAGAAGTTAGGAAGTTAGAAAAGATATTTTGAAAAAGATAAGATGAGAAGATATTTTTGAAAAGATATGATAGAAATTAGTTTTGAAAAAGATTTGATTTTTAAAATCACAATTAATGACTTGATTCACAAGAAATCATAAGATATGATTCTAGAACTTAAAGTTTGAATCTTTCTTAACAAGCAAGTAACAAACTTCAAATTTTTGAATCAAAACATTAATTGATTATGTTATTTTCGAAAATTTGATATAAAAATAAGAAAAATATTTTTGAAAAATATTTTTGGAATTTTCGAAAATAACTAAGAATTTTGAAAAAGATTTGATTTTTAAAATCACAATTAATGACTTGATTCACAAGAAATCACAAGATATGATTCTAGAACTTAAAGTTTGAATCTTTCTTAACAAGCAAGTAACAAACTTGAAATTTTTGAATCAAAACATTAATTGTTAATATTATTTTCGAAAATTTTGATAAAGATAAGAAAAAGATTTTTGAAAAATATTTTGAAAAGGATTTTTTTGAATTTTTCGAAAATAATGAAAAAGGTATGATTTTTGAAAAAGATTTTAAAAAAAGATAAGATTTTCAAATTGAAAATTTGATTTGACTCATGAGAAACAATTTGATTTCAAAAATTTTTGAAAAAGTCAACTCAAATTTTCGAATTTGATGAGAGAAAAAGGGAAAGATATTTTTTTTTATTTTTGAATTTTTATGATGCAAGGGAAAAACAAGAAAAATGATGCAATGCATGAAATTTTTAGATCAAAACAATGAATGCATGCAAGAATGCTATGAATGTCAAGATGAACACCAAGAACACTGTGAATGTCAAGATGAACATCATAGACACAATTTTGAAAAATTTTTAATGCAAAGAAAACATGCAAGACACCAAACTTAGAATTCTTTAATGCTTAAGCACTAAGAATTCAAGAATGCATATGATAAACAATAAAAGACACAAAACAAAAAATCATCAAGATCAAACAAGAAGACTTACCAAGAACAACTTGAAGATCATGAAGAACACCATGAATGCATGAAATTTTCGAAAAATGCAAGATGCATATGCAATTGACACCAAACTTATGATATGACTCAAGACTCAAACAAGAAACAGAAAAATATTTTTGATTTTTATGATTTTCTAAATTTTTTTGGATTTTTATTTTCGAAAATTATTTAGAAAGAAAGAAAAATAAGGATTCCAAAATTTTTAATATGAATTCCAGAAATCTTGCCATGTTAGTCTAAAGCTTCAGTCCAGGAATTAGACATGGCTCACTAGCCAGCCAAGCTTTCAATGAAAGCTCCAGTCCAAAACACTAGACATGGCCAATGGCCAGCCAAGCTTCAGCAGATATGGATACTTTTCATGTATAGAGCAACTAAGTGTGTGAGAATCTCTTCATTTGTGATGGTAAGTTGAAACCCCAGTCCAAAAATTAGACATGGCTTACAGCCAGCCAGGATTCAACAAATCATCATGAAACACTAGAATTCATTCTTAAAAATTCTGAAGAAAAATATATTTTTGAAAACATTTTTTTTTAAAACAAAGGAGAAAATTTTGAAAACTTTTTTTTTTTTGAAAAATTTTTTGAAAATAAAACAAAAAGAAAATTACCTAATCTGAGCAACAAGATGAACCGTCAGTTGTCCAAACTCGAACAATCCCCGGCAACGGCGCCAAAAACTTGGTGCACGAAATTGTGATGTCCAGGCTCAAACAATCCCTGGCAACGTGAGCAACTTGGTACGCGTAATCGTGATTACACTTTAATTATGTAAAATTCATGGCTCTTTCTTTCCCTGGCAATGGCGCCAAGAACATGATGCCAATACCACGGTTCACAACTTCGATACAACTAACCAGCAAGTGCACTGGGTCGTCCAAGTAATACCTTACGTGAGTAAGGGTCGAATCCCACGGAGATTGTTGGTATGAAGCAAGCTATGGTCACCTTGCAAATCTCAGTTAGGCAGATATAAATTGATAATGATGTTTTCGAATACTAAATAATAGAATAGGGATAGAAATACTTATGTAATTCATTGGTGAGAGTTTCAGATAAGCGAATGGAGATACTTTCGTTCCTCTGAACCTCTGCTTTCCTGCTATCTTCATCCAATCAGTCTTACTCCTTTCCATGGCTGGCTTTATGCAAGGGCATCACCGTTGTCAGTGGCTACATCCCCTCCTCTCAGTGAATAATATGCTCACGCACCCTGTCACGGCACGGCTATTCATCTGTCGGTTCTCGATCATGCTGGAATAGGATTCACCCTCCTTTTGCGTCTGTCACTAACGCCCAACAATCGCGAGTTTGAAGCTTGTCACAGTCATTCAATCATTGAATCCTACTCGGAATACCACAGACAAGGTTTAGACTTTCCGGATTCTCTTGAATGCCGCCATCATTCTAGCTTACGCCACGAAGATTCTGGTTAGGAGATCTAAGAGATATTCATTCTTCATCACGTTCTTGGGTGCGAATGGATATCTTAGAAGTGAAATAAGATGAATTGAATAGAAAACAGAAGTACTTTGCATTAATCTTTGAGGAACAGCAGAGCTCCACACCTTAATCTATGGAGTGTAGAAACTCTACCGTTGAAAATACATAAGTGAAAGGTCCAGGCATGGCTGAGATGGCCAGCCCCCTAAAACGTGATCAATAGTCTCCTAAGATGAACTATGGAATAAAACTGAGACCAAAGATGCCTAATACAATAGTAAAAGGTCCTATTTATAATAAACTAGCTACTAGGGTTTACATGAGTAAGTAATTGATGCATAAATCCACTTCCTGGGCCCACTTGGTGTGTGTTTGGGCTGAGCCTGAGTGTTGCACGTGCAGAGGCCATTTGTGGAGTTGAACGCCAGCTTCTGTGCCAGTTTGGGCGTTCAACTCTGGTTTTGGATCCTTTTCTGGCGCTGGACGCCAGATTTGGGTAGAAAGCTGGCGTTAAACGCCAGTTTACGTCGTCTATTCTTGGCCAAAGTATGGACTATTATATATTGCTGGAAAGCCCTGGATGTCTAATTTCCAACGCAATTGGAAGCGCACCATTTTGAGTTATGTAACTCAAGAAAATCCACTTTGAGTGCAGGGAGGTCAGAATCCAACAGCATCAGCAGTCCTTCTTCAACCTCTGAATCTGATTTTTGCTCAAGTCCCTCAATTTCAGCCAGAAAATACCTGAAATCACAGAAAAACACACAAACTCATAGTAAAGTCCAGAAATGTGAATTTAACATAAAAACTAATGAAAACATCCCTAAAAGTAACTAGATCCTACTAAAAACATACTAAAAATAATGCCAAAAAGCGTATAAATTATCCTTTTCTAGCTATTGTACCTTCTTAGGTTACAGGCATGCCATGACCTTGGTAGCTCTCGCCCTTCGAGGTCGAACACCTTATAGTAGCCTTTTCCTAGTACCTCTGTAACTCGGTATGACCCTTTCGATTATACCTTAGAGCCATTCAACGCTTTAGGGCTTCCTCTCTGATCCAAACTCTTTCTCGGACTTCTGGAAGTAGGTCGAGCTCTTCTCTTTGAGCTTGGGAATTGGTGTCTTCGTTGTAGAGGATCATTCTAGGGGATCCTTCTTCTACTTCCATGGGAATCATTGCCTCCATTCCATAGGCAAGTCGGAATGGTGATTCTTCGGTGGTGGAGTGTGGTGTTGTCCGGTATGTCCATAGGACTTGCAGGAGCTCTTCGGCCCAAGCTCCCTTAGCGTCCTGTAGTCTCCGTTTTAACCTGGCCAATATGACTTTGTTGGCAGCTTCCGCCTGTCCATTGGCTTGTGGGTGCTCTACAAAGATGAACTGGTGCTTGATTTTCAAATCAGCCACCAGGTTTCTGAAACTTATGTCAGTGAACTGAATGCCATTGTCTGTGGTAATAGAGTATGGGACCCCAAACCTTGTGATAATATTTCTGTACAAGAATTTCCAACTTCTTTGGACGGTGGCCGTGGCTAAAGGTTCAGCCTCGATCCATTTTGTAAAATAGTCTATTCCTACAATAAGGAACTTGACTTGCCCTGATCCCTGAGGGAAAGGTCCGAGGAGGTCGAGCCCCCCACTTGGCGAATGGCCAGGGTGAAGTGATACAAATGAGTTCTTCGGGTGGTGCGATGTGAAAGTTGGCGTGCTTCTGACATGGGGGCATGTTTTGACGAACTCAGTTGCTTCTTTTTGTAGGGTCGGCCAATAAAAACCAGCTCAGAGTACCTTTTTGGAAAGAGCTCGCGCCCCGAGGTGGTTGTCGCACATGCGACTATGGACTTCCTCAAGAACTTCCCTTGTAGTGGAGGTCGGGACGCATTTTAGGAGGGGTGTAGAGATTTCTCTCCTATATAGGACGTCGTGCACTATGGTGTAGTACTGCGCTTCTCGTACTAGCCTTGTTGCCTCCTTTTTGTCTGTGGGAAGTGTTTCAGACTTGAGATAGCTGACTATGGGAGTCATCCACCCTTGGTCCTGGTTTGATATGCTTAGGACCTTTTCTTCCGAGGTTGACAGATTTTGTAGTGTTTCCTGGATGAGGCTTCTACTATTGTCCCCTAGTTTGGTGTTGGCTAATTTTGAAAGGGCATCAGCTCGGGCATTTTGCTCTCGAGGTATATGTCGGACCTCATATCCCTTAAATTATCTGAGCTGTTCTCTAGTTTGGTCTAGGTATTTCTTCATGGTGGGATCCTTAGCTTGGTAACTCCCTTCTATTTGTGAGGTGACTACCTGTGAATCGCTGAAAATGGTAAGCTTCAGAGCTCCTACTCCCTAGCCAGCTTCAAACCAGCCAATAGGGCCTCGTATTTAGCTTGGTTATTTGAGGCGGGGAATTCGAACTTTATTGAGAGCTCGATTTGGGTTCCCTAATCGCTTTCTAAAATGACGCCTACGCTACTCCCGGTTTTGTTCGAGGAGCCATCTATATAAAGGTTCCACTTTGTGGGGGTACCTGATGCACGGAAACTTGTCTCTCAACAGATTTCCCTCGGCAAGTATACCGAATTGTCGTCAAGTAAAAACTCACAATAGAGTGAGGTCAAATCCCACAGGGATTGATTGGTCAAGCAACTTTAATTGGAAGAATGTTCTAGTTGAGCTAAGCAGAATTTGATTTGAGAGTTGCAGGAAATTAAATGGCGGAAAAGTAAATGGCAGAAAATGTAAATACTGGAATTAAAGGACTGAATGTAAAGGACGGAAAGTAAATTGTAGAATCTTAAATGGGGATTTGGGGAAATGAACATAAAAGTAAATGGCAGAAAGTAAAAAGAATGGGTAAGATCAAAAATGAGGAGT